>NW_026057584.1:48224056-48579056 GCF_023721935.1 Panthera uncia
CTGTGCTGGGCTCTGTACTGACATCATGGAACATGCTTGGGATTCTGCCTCTCCCTCTGCCTAATTGGAATTCTCTCCCCCTCTCTCTCAGCCTGTCCTCTGCTAGCACGTGCTGTTACTCTCAAAATAAGTAAGTAAACTGGGGCGCCTGGGTGGCTCAGTCGGTTAAGCGTCTGACTTCAGCTCAGGTCACGATCTCACAGTCTGTGAGTTCAAGCCCCGCGTTGGGCTCTGGGCTGATGGCTCAGAGCCTGGAGCCTGCTTCCGATTCTGTGTCTCCCTCTCTCTCTCTGCCCCTCCCCCGTTCATGCTCTGTCTCTTTCTGTCTCAAAAATAAATAAACGTTAAAAAAAATTAAAAAAAAAATAAGTAAGTAAACTTAAAAAAATTAGAATGCAAGATGATAATTCTTTAATCTATAGAAAAGTTGCTTGTTTTATATCATAACTTACATAAGAAGGCGGCAAGTATTTTTACTAGGAAATGCGATATTTTAATTTCAATGTTCTGAATTACAATTAAATAATATTTTTACTATTTTTCACTGCCCTATACATTAAAAATAACAGTGAGTCTTTAACGTTTTGGCACAGAATAATGATAAATTTTCCCATTGATTATTAAAATTACTTTGCACAGTTTCAACTTGTACAGTCATTTTTCTGTGTAGACTACTATGCAAAATGAAGACAGGCTTTACTATATGCACAACTATCAAATTAGCACAATAATATTAATTGTTCTTTAGTAAACATTATACTTTACACAGAAGGTTATTTGGGAAACTCCCAATTATACAATAAGCACAAATTTACTCAGCTGTACATGTTCATTTAAAAAGAAAATGCAGGGGCGCCTGGGTGGCTCAGTCGGTTAAGCGTCCGACTTCGGCTCAGGTCATGATCTCACGGTCCGTGAGTTCAAGCCCCGCGTCGGGCTCTGTGCTGATGGCTCAGAGCCTGGAGCCTGTTTCAGATTCAGTGTCTCCCTCTCTCTCTGACCCTCCCCCATTCATGCTCTGTCTCTCTCTGTCTCAAAAATAAATAAACATTAAAAAAATTTTTAAAAAGAAAATGCATAACAATTTAGAATGATTTAAGCAGTAATTTGGGTTAAATTTGTTTCTCCAAGCCCTGTGGCACTATGTATTCCTGCTATTAAACAGTAAATTTGAATTTAACAATAATAGCACTATGTTACTTCAACTTTGCTCTTCTTTGTGATAAATTTTAGTTTATGTTAAATTTTTTCAAATTTTAGAAATGAAGCCTCAGATTTTAATTTTTCATTATTGTAACAGACTATTATACAGGCATAAATTTTAACCTATATTTCCCAAAATACATTAATATTTTGGGAAAATACATTAACAGATATTACTCTTTTACTTGTTTGTTTCTCTATATAAGAATTATATTGTACTTAATTTGCTGCAGTTGCTTCTGCTCTGGCTTTACTTCACTTGCTTCTGTAATACACTTCAAATCACTTTTCTAACACCCATCCTATCTCTGCATCTGAGCATCTCTCTAGTTAGGGTTCTGATATTTGTTTCACTCTTATGAAACATCCCATTCAAAAAGTGGAGTCTGGTTCTTTGTATCAGGTTTTATTTGCAAGATTATTTCATTTACAAATAGACTTCCAAAATGCCAAAATTTGATGATAATATTTCCGTATATTGAAATCTCCTAAATGACTATATTTTTCTTCCTCTCCATATCAGCCTTATCGCTTTCTATTGGTATCATTTTTTATATCTTTTCCCCACTCTGCAGCATTGTCTCTTTGTATGATCTCATATAAATATTGCCTGTGAGCATATTTTGAGGATAATATATTGTCACAGCCATGCAGCTGGTTTTGGGCCTCATTCCCTTCTATGAGTGTCTCTACCCTGGCCCAAAGCTTGCTTAGTATTTGTTTCTACAGCAGTGAAACAGGATGTGCATTTTGAAGTCCTGAGAAATGGCTATGCATACTAAAATACATTTATATTATAAATCTATATAATAAATACACATTGTCATAAATGTCACATCAATTGTGACAAAATATTAAGATTGTTAATGATAAAAGCCAGAGGCACCTGGGTGGCTCAGTTGTTTGGGCCTCCGACTTCGGCTCAGGGCTTGTGGGCTCAGGCCCCACATGGGGCTCTGTGCTGACAGCTGAGAGCCTGGAGTTTGCTTCAGATTCTGGGTCTCCCTCTCTCTCTCTCCTTCCCCTGCTGGTGCTCTGTCTCTGTCTCTCAAACATGAATAAACATTAAATTTTTTTTAAATAAAAAAGCCAAAAATCAATACACATTACAAAAGACTAACAAATATTTTAGTCAATTCAATTTTGTGTTTTGCTTTTACACGAATAACTGATACTCATATTAGAAATTTAGAAAATATATAAAAGATAGAAGGTAAATTATCCCTTAAACCAATACTTTGGTAAATTGCTATTTAAAAATACACATACATGCACATATAAACTTTTTCTGTAACATACCTATAGTTTTAATTTTAATAAATTTCATTGTCAATAAATGTGAATTGTATTATTGCTAATTTCTATATAGCATAATATTCTATGAATATAGAACATTTTATGTTAAAATTTTTCTATTGTTGCATCCACTTAGAAAAATCCCAATTTTTGTGTTAAAATATTAATGTCAACTCTTCTTATAATAGCAAAACTAAGTGCTTTAAATTTTATTAACATACTCTTTTCTGTGCTTCTTGTTTCCCCTATAATCAACAAGTAATAACAAAAAAAAATTAAAATATAGAAGTATTGTGCAATTTATAAACTTGCCAGTCAGTGAAGGGTTAACATACCTAAAAGGCAAGAGAGCTTATTCAGAGGATTTTAATACAAAGACACTGTGGGTTTCATGCTTTTACTTGTATTTTCTAAGTGAGTGAAATGACATAATAAGAGAGATTCCATAATTAATTCTCACAAAAAAAGATTTCCCTTCTGATATCAGTTTTCCATAGTATTAAAGCCAAAATCAAATTTTATAAACAGTATATTAGGTAAGACGGCCAGTATACAAACATGTATGTGATGACTACATAAAAGGGAAGCAGTAAAGATGGGGTTTACATGGTATTGCTCTTGTGAGGGTGAGAGAGAAAGCATATTTCTAATAGAGCAGACTTTTTAAATCTGTATTGGTTGTTTGAGGTTTGGGAGTGTCATTTATTTCCTAGTGTGACAGGTATGGGTTTGTTTCAGATCAAATTATACAATGTAGCCTGGGAAATATGATTTTTCTACAGTACACTGGAGTATATAGAAAGGTTAATGAGGAATTAAAAATAAACTGCAACCAGAGGAGGGAACATTATCAATAAGTGAGATTAACTCCACAGTAATATCCAGTTAGGACTGGATTGGATGGCTGTCACTCTTTTTTTATAACATTGGTAAATGATTGATACCTCTAAAGTTTTACTCCAATACAAAATGTAGTTACCAGTAACCATTTACACTGAGATGGACATTGGCTGTATTCTATTCTATTCTTCAATTAGACTCTGGTGATAATTAATATAGGAAAGCAAGATTTGTTTTCAGATAGTATTCAGATACATCTTTACCTTTGATAGCATAGGAATAATTAACGTAACTTTGCAGAAGAATACAAGAAATGCAGAAGAACAGGAAGCTAACTACAAGTGATTATTAACAACATAGAAAGGAAAGCCCAGAGGACAATTTCTGTCATGCCAGTAGACCTCAGTTCCAATAAGATAAAAACAGTTGGCAGGTGCAGTTGTACATGTATAGATGGAATTCTACGTGATTCGATTCGTAAGGTATCACCAGATCTCTGCTTCCTAAACACTTAGGCCGAGAACTCACTCTTCTAGCTCATAGGGTTGTGTGCTACATTGCACATAAGTTGCTTTCAATATCCTAAATGCATTCATACATTTGCTGTTTTTATTTCTTAAAAAGTTGAAGGGGCGCCTGGGTGGCTCAGTCAGTTAAGCGTCGGACTTCAGCTCAGGTCACGATCTCACGGTCCGTGAGTTCGAGCCCCGCGTCAGGCTCTGGGCTGATGGCTCGGAGCCTGGAGCCTGCTTCCGATTCTGTGTCTCCCTCTCTCTCTGCCCCTCCCCCGTTCATGCTCTGTCTCTCTCTGTCCCAAAAATAAATAAACGTTAAAAAAACTTTTTTTAATAAAAAAAAAAAGTTGTCTACATGCACAGCCTGTGAAATGATTCATAGTTAAGTTTCAGGAGGAAAGATCTGAACACTAGATTATTACATTAGCACTTTAGTGACTAAAGCACATTAAAGAAAAAAAGATTAATTAGCATTCTACTTTTTAAATAATGTAAGTAATCCAGCTTGTAAGAATTGATATTTTCAGTGGGAACTAATAACACTGATTTGTCTTTAAATACAGTATCTTCTATGACTTCATCATTTTGCAAAAACAAATGACAAATCAATATTAAAATTTATAGCTGTTACTCACCAATAAACTACTTGTATCATTTTTTTCCATCTCTCACTATCATACATGATGTCCCACAACTTGACATGGTCTCATCATATTACAACTACCTGTTTCTTATTTTATTTTATATACTATTTTCACCATTTTTGTCTTTGATGCAGGTTTATGTTCAGTGATGTCTGTTGATGTAGAAGGATTCTATGTTAAGGTAATTTGGATTAAAAGATATAGCTGTCTAACAAATAACTTGTTACTAAATCAAAAGAAATATCACTGAATACAAGGCTAGAGAAGATAGTAAGGTACTGTCCTGGAAATAATAGGTCTGTCTCTGGAAATGCATTTTTGAGGTTTTTCCATCATGAACTAACCTATTTCCATGTGAACATTATTTTTTAATGCAAATTTGAGCTATAGACATTTAAATGTCTGAGGACTTTAGTGTGCATGAAATATATATTATTTATTTTGCAGTCCTTTTGTTATTAAAGAATAATTGGACCTGAACTGCAAGGGTCTGAAAGAAGATAAAAAGGTATGGCAATGCGGTCAAAGCTGAAAGTTAGCAGTTGATTAAAAAAAGAAAGTCATTCAGTATGATTTTTAACAGCACAAACCCTCCATTTCAGTACTGGTATGCAAACTCTAATGACTCAACTCTTTGAAGAGAGAAGAGTCATATTAAGTACATATTTAGAAAATCCATTTCCTTTGTATCTGCAGTCATAAAAAACGGTTGTATCCGTTCTCCAACTTCAAGCAATTTAAACACTGACAATTTTAAAATTTACCCTGGGACTTTCTCCAAATGACTTCTTTTCTTTAAATCCTTTCTTTAAATTCCTCTGTTGTATCACAAAATCATTTTCATAGATGTTCTTCGTTCTTAGTTTATTGTGAAATTTCAGTGTACCAGATTAAATCTGATGATATCTGAATTAATTAATACTTAAGACCTGGATATGGGTCTGATATCAGACTAGTGTTTAGAGATACAATCCAAGGGGTGCCTGACTGGATCAGTGGATAGAGGGTGCAACTCTTAATCTTGGGGTCATAAATTCAAGCACCATGTTGGGTTTGGAGCCTACTTTAAAAAATGCTGGAGACATAATCCATGAATATATTTAATATTATATGTTGTTTGCTCTTATACACCTCTTTATCACACATACTCTTTATCAACCCCTTCTTCTTCTGTCTTTAAATTAACTTCAGACAGAACAATTGACCCGCTAGTCCCCTGAATGTAGCTCAATCATATCTCTGTTCTTACAGCAATAATCCTCATATGAATAATTAATTCATCTAATATTCTCATCTCCAGCCCCTTTGTTTTCTGTAGCTAGCATTCTAACCTACACTGTTGAGTTCCTCCTCTTAAATATCACAACTGGTTTTCTCCTAGCTAAATTCAAAGAAAATCCTACTCAAACTCTCAAATTTATTTAACATGATTAATCATCCCTCATTCATTATACTATGTATTTTATCTTACTAATTCCCTACCTTATTTCTCTTGTTTACTTGTCTTTCTGCATCACTCCTTTGTTCTTAAATTGTAAACAATTAGCAATACTCCTTGTTGCCTTTTTATTATTTATTTTTTAGAAAGATTCAAGTCTCAACTGTCAACTTTCATCAATCCCTAACAGTCTTCCTTAGAAAATCTCTGACTTATATTGATACTAACACAGTTTACATAGTTTCACAATTTCTCTATTTTGAAGTGGATTTTGATGAATTTCCCTCATTTGACCATTATATTTATCCAAATGTAATTTTTCTCATATTCATGCCTCTATTTAATTCTGTTTATGTCACTGCCTTAAAGCTATTTGACTAGATCTTTTTCTCTTTGCATGTCTACCCATCTATGTGTCACTATACAGGATATTTATTATAAAACATGGTTATGATACTTAGACAATTTACTTAAGCTTTCTGAGTCTTGATTTCTTCAAATGGAATCGTTAATAATATTACCTCATAAAGTTGTTTTTGTTTTAAATAATGGATATATGTAAAATACTTTAGAAATTGCCTAACATATATTAAGTATTTAATAAAGACTAACTTTTAAGATTGCCAGTGAAACTTTAAAATAACTAGCACATTGTCTGAGATGCCCATTCTACTTTAGAATAACTACATTGGGGGCACCTGCGTGGCTCAGTCGGTTAAGTGTCTGACATTGGCTCAGGTCATGATCTCGCAGTTTGTGAGTTCGAGCCCCACATGGGGCTCTATGCTGACAGCTTGGAGCCTGCATCCTCCCTCGGATTCTGTGTGTCCCTCTCTCTCTCTCTGCCCTTCCGCCACTCATACTCTTTCCCTTTCAAAAATAAACATTAAAAAAATTTAGAATAACTACATTTTTGTGGAATAGTCCCCAGATTCCTAAACTGACAAAGGAAGCCTATAATACTGTGACAGCTCTATGGCATGTTAGTGTGGCTAGACTCCACTAGGGTCCCACTCATTCAACCAAACAGTAATTTAGGTGCAACTATGGAGAATTCTACAAATGTGATTAAACTCCCTAATCAGGATTTTATCCTGTGTGAGCCTGATCTAAGCAGGTGAGCTCTACTGAAGATGACTTAGACCTTTTCTGTATTCAGAGACTCTATTTAGCTTGTACCTATGGGGTCATAGTCATAATGTTCTCTTCCTGACCTATGGATTTCATATTTGCCTAGCCAGCCTCCACAGTTGCATAAGCCCATTCTTTATGTACACACACACACACACACACACACACACACACCTCCTACTGGTAGGCTCTTTTCTAACAATCTAATAATCTTTCTCCAGGAAGCTCTAGTTTCCATGTTCCATTGGTCTTGTTCTCATACAAGTTGTTATAAGTTGATAGTACATTTTTGAACAAGTATCATATTAATTCAAGTAAATCATTCTCTAATGGTATCATATAATTAGCAAAGAGCTTAGCATTTAGTAGATACTCAATTGTACTTTTAATGAATTTGTGCCAGTTATATTTCTCTAGTAATTCTGAAAACTAATGTGAGGATATTTCTCTCATGTTTCTGTATCTCCAACAGTCTTATTACATTAATCAGGTTTATATAGGTGATAAACATTTGTCTGTACATTATAATAAAATATTATCAATTACCAAGTTGGTTGACTAATTAAAACTAAAATAGATTTCCCATTGAAAATGTTATTTGAGGGAGCCCCCCTTCCATAACAGTTAACTTTTTATTTCAAAAACCTTGAATTAACCATAAATTAAAAGCTTTACAACTACAACACTTTAATTGAAAATATCCTGTTGTGTTCAACACAATACCTATCATTCATTTAGCCCATTCCCCACCCATGTCCACTTCATCAACCTAGTTTGTTCTCTATAGTTAAGAGTCTCTTTGTGGACCTGGATGGTTTAGTCAGTTGAGCATCCAACTCTCAGTTTCGACTCAGGTCATGAACCCAGGGTCATGGGAGTGAGCCCCACATTGGGCTCTACACTGAGCATGGAGCTTGCCTGAGATTCAATCTCTTTCTCCATCTGCCCTTCTCCCCGACTCATGCTCTCTCTCTCTCTCTCTCTAAAAAATTAAAAAATAAAAAAGAGTCTCCTATGGTTTGCTTCCCTCTCTTTTGCTCCCCTTCCCCTATGTTCCTCTTTGTTTCTTAAATTCAACATATGAGTGAAATCATATGGTATTTGTTTTTCTCTGACTAATTTATTCTGCTTAGCGTAATACACTCTAGCTCCATTCATGTTGTTGCAAATGGCAACAAGATTTCATTCTTTTTAATAGCTGAGTAATATTCCATAGTATTTGAGAATTTGAGACTGTGTGTGTGTGTGTGTGTATGTGTGTGTGTGTATACACACACACACACATACACACACACACACCACTTCTTCTTTATCCATTCATCAGTGAATGGACATGTGAGCTCTCTCCCTAATTTTGCTATTGTTGATAATGTTGCTATAAACATCAGGGTACATGTGCCCCTTCAAATCAGTATTTTTGTATCATTTGGAAAAATACCTAGTAGTGCAACTGCTGGCTAATAGGGTAGTTCTAGTTTTAACTTTCTGAGGAACCTCCATACTGTTTTCCAGAGTGGTTGCACCAGTTTTCATTCCTACCAACAGTGTAAGAGGGTTCCCCTTTCTCCACATTCTCCTGAAAATCTGTTATCTCCTGTGCTGTTAATTTTAGCAATTCTGACAGGTAAGATGAAGTGGTATCCCATGGTGGTCTTGGTTTGTATTTCTATGATGATGAGTGATGTTGAGCATCTTTTCATTTGTCTTTTGGCCATCCGGGTGTCTTTGGAAAAGTGTCTGTTCATGTCTTCTGCCCATTTCTTAACTGGGTTCTTTGTTTATTTGGTGTTGGGTTTCATAAGTTCTTTATAGATTTTGGATACTAAACCTTTATCCTGTATGTCATTTACAAATATCTTTTTCCATTCCATAGGTTGTCTTTTAGTTATGTTAACTGTTTACATTAATATGCAGAAACTTTTTTTTCACTTGCCTCCAGAGAGTAACTTCTAGTAAGAAGTTGCTATAGCCTATGTCAAAGAGGTTGCTGCCTATGTTCTTTTCTAGGATTTTGATGGTTTCCTGTCTCACATTTGGGTCTTGCATCATTTTGAATTTATTTTTGTGTATGGTGGAAGAAAGTGCTCCAGTTTCATTCTTCTGCATGTTGCTGTCCAGTTTTCCCAATGCCACTTGTTGGAGAGACTTCTTTTTCCATTGGATATTATTTCCTGCTTTGTTGGAGATTAATTGACCATATAGTTGTGGGTCCATGTCTGGGTTTTCTATTCTCTCTCTCTCACTCTCTCTCTCTCTCTCTCTCTCTCTCTCTTTAGTACCATGCTGTCTTGATGACTACAGCATTATAATATAGCTTGAAGTCTGGAATTGTGATGCCTTCAGCTTTGTTTTTCTTTTTCAAGGTTTCTTTGGCTATTCAGGGTTTTTTGGAGTTCTATATAAATTTTAGGTTTGCTCCAGCTCAGTGAAAAATACTGTTGGTATTTTCATAGGGATTGTATTAAATGTGTAGATTGCTTTGAGCTGTATAGACATTTTAACATTTGTTCTTGAAATTCATGAGCATGGAATGTCTTTCCATTTCTTTGTATCTTCTCCCAATTTCTTTCACCAGTGTTTTATAGTTTTTAGTGTACAGATCCTTCATCTCTTTGGTTAGGTTTCTTCCTAAAGTAGCTTATTTTTTTGGTGCAATTATAAATGGGATCGATTCCTTAATTTTTCACTTGGCTGCAACAGATTTCTGTATGTTGATTTTGTATCCTGTGACTTCACTGAACTTGTTTATTGGTTCTAGCAGTTTTTTAGTGATGTCTTACATCTTTTCTATATATAGTAACATTTCATCTGCAAACAGTGAAAGCGTTACTTCTTCCTTGCCAGTTTGGATGCCTTTTATTTCTTTTAGTTGTCTCATTGCTATAGCCAAGACTTCCAGTAATATGTTGAATAATAGTGATGAGAGTGGATATCTCTGTCTTTCCTGGACCATAGAGGAAAGCTCTCAGCTTTTCCCCACTAAGACGATGTTAGCTGTGGGTATTTTGTATATGGCCTTTATTATGTTGAGGTATATTCCCTCTAAAACTACTTTGTTGAGAGTTTTTTTTTATCATGAACTGATATCATACTTTGTCAAATGCTTTCTCTGCATCTATTTAAATGGTTCTTATCCTTTATTTTGTTGATTTTCAAATATTGAGCCACACTTGCTACCCAGGAATAAATCCCACTTGATTGTGGTGAATGATATTTTTAATGTGTTGTTGGATTCAGCTTGCTACTATTTTATTGAGAATTTTTACATCAATGTTCATCAGGAACATTGGCCTGTAGTTCTCTTTTTTTTGTGGTGTCTTTATCTGGTTTTGGTATTAGGGTAATTATGGCCTCACAGAATTAATTTGGAAGTTTTCTTTCCTTTTGTATTTTTTGGAAGAGTTTGAGAAAAATAAGCATTAACTCTTCCTTAGTGTTTGTTTATTTTTGAGACAGAGAGAGAGAGACAGAGAGAGACAGAGAGAGAGAGAGAACATGAAAAGGAGGAGGGGCAGAGAGAGAGAGGGAGACATGAAATCCAAAGAGGGCTCCAGTCTCTGAGCTGTTAGCACAGAGTGCCACGTGGAGCTCAAACTCATGAATCGTGAGATAATGACCTGAGCTGAAGTTGATCATTTAACCCACTGAGCCACCCTGGTTCCCCAGTGTTAAGTGTTCTTTAAGTATTTGGTAGAATTCGCCTGTGATGTAGTCTCGTTCTTTACTTTTGTTTGGAGATTTTAAAATTACTGATGCAATTTCTTTCCTGGTTATTGGTCTCTTCAAGTTTTCTATTTCTTTCTGTTTTAGTTTTGGTAGGTTATGTTTCTAGGAATTTATTCATTACTTCTAAGTTGTCCAATTTGTTGGCATACAGTTTTTCATAATATTCTTTTATAATTGTTCGTATTTCTGTGGTGTTGGTTGTTATTTCTCCTTTCTCATATGTGATTTTAGTGATTTTATTTATTTGGGTCCTTTCTTATCTTTTGATAAGTCTGGCTGGAGGGTTATCAATTTTTTTTATCTGTTCATAGAATTAGCTCCTGGTCTCATTGACTTTTTTTTTTTTTTGTAATTTCTAGATCATTAATTCTATGCTAATCTTTATTATTTCCTTCCTTCTGCTGGCTTTAGGCTTCATTTGTTCTTTTTCTAGTTCCTTTAGCTATACGATTATGTTGTTTATTTGAGATTTTTCTTACTTCTTGAGGTAGACCTGTATTGCTATATACTTCCCTCTACGAACACTTTTTCTGCATCCTAAAGCTTTTGGACCATTTTGTTTTAATTTTCATTTGTTTCCATGTATTTTTCCTTAATTTCTTATTTTATTTCCCGGTTTATTCATTCATTATTCAGTAGCATGCTGTTTAACCTCCATTTATTTGTGGGATTTCCAGATTTTTTCTTGTGTTAGACTTCTAGATTAATAGCGTTGTGGTCAGAAAAGGTGCATGGTATGACTTCACTGTTTTTGTATTTGTTTAGGCCTGATTTGGGGGCTAATATGTGATCTTTTGGGGATAATGTCCCATGTGCACTTGAATAGAAGGTGTATTCTGCTGCTTTAGGATGGCATGTTCTGACTATGCCTGTTAACTCCAGTGTGTCATTCAAAGCTATTATTTCCTTGTTGATTTTCTGTATAGATTATCTTTCCATTTATGTAAGTGGGGTGTCAAAGTACTCTACTATTATTGTATCATTGTCAATAAGTGCCTTTATTTTGTTATTAACTGTTTTATATGTTTGGGTATTTCAGTGTTGAGGGCATAAATATTTCTGTTGTTAGATCTTCTTTGGCTCTCATTACAATCTCTGTTTTAAAGTCTAGTTTGCCCAATATAAGTATTGCTATTCTGGCTTTCCTCTGATGTCCCTTTGTGTGATAAATGTTTCTCCACCCACTCACTTTCAATCTTCAAGTGCCTTTATGTCTAAAATGAGTCTCGTGTAGGCAGTATATATGAGTCTTGTTTTTTTAACCATCCTGATACCCTATGACTTTTGATTGGAGTGTTTAGTCCATTTACATTCAAAGTAATTATTTCTAGATATATATTCATTGGATCTTATTACTTGTTTTTTTGTTATTTCTGGAAATTTTCTCTGATCTTTTGTCTTTGTCACTTTTGGTCTCTTCTTTGCACTCAACGAGTCTCCTTTAATATTGATACACAGCTGGTTTGTCAAGTACTCCTTTAGGTTTTCTTTGTCTGGGAAACTCTTTATCTCCCCTTATTTTCTGAATGATAGCCTTTCTGGATAAAGCATTCTGACTACAGATTTTTCCTGTTCAGCACTTTGAATATATCATGCCACTCCTTTCTGGCTTACCAAGTTTCTATTGAGAAATATCCAGATAGCTTTATAGATCTTCCCTTGTAATTTAAAGACTTCTTTTGTCTTGCTGCTTTTAAGATTTTTTCTTTATCACTATATTTTTCAAATTTAATTACAGAATGTCTTGTTGGCCGGCTTTTTTTGATTTTGATGGGAGTTCTCTGTGCCTCCTGGATCTGGATGTCTGTAAGTGTTCAGCTATTATTTCTTAAAGTAAATTTTCTTCCCCCTTTCCTCTCTCTTCTTCTTCTGAGACTTCTATGATAACAATGTTTTTACATTTGATGCATCACCAAGTTCCCTAAATCTATTCTTGTGTTGTGTAATTCTTCTGTCTCTCTTTTGTTCAGCTTCATTATTTTCTATTATTTTGTCCTCTGGGTCACTAATTCATTCCTCTGCTTCTTCCAGCCTGCTGTTCATTGCATCATGTCAGCTTCCAATCTTGTTTTCTCATCTACCATCTCTGATTTTTTTTTAACTCTTTTATCTCTGTGGTAAGGGTCTCACTGATGTCATCTCTTCTTTTCTCAAGCCCAGTAAGTAACCTTATGATTATTGCTTTAAATTCCCCACCAGGCATGTTAATTATATCTGTTTTTGCTTAGATCTCTGCCTGTGGCCTTATCTTGTTTCTTTTTTTTTAATTTTTTAAAAAAATTTAATGTTTATTTATTTTTGAGAGATAGAACATGAGTTTGGGAGTGGCAGAGAGAGAGTCAGACACAGAATCTGAAGCAGGCTTTAGGCTCTGAGCTGTCAGCACAGAGCCTGATGTACGGCTTGAACTCATGAACCATGAGATCATGACCTGAGCCGAAGTCAAATGCTTAATCAACTAAGCCACCCAGGTGCCCCAATTATCTTGTTATTTCATTTGGGATAACCTCTGTCTTTGCATTTTGTCTGAGTCTTTGCCTTCTTCTCTGTGTTAGAAAAGCCAGTTATGTCCCCTGGTCCTGAAAGTAATGGCCTTATGAAAAATGGGTCATGTACCTCCCAGGGCATGGCGCTGCAGGAAGTGTCTCCAGTGTGCACTGCATGTGCTCTGCTGTTGTGTCCTGGCTGCTTTATCCTTCAGGCCAGTCATCTGCAGAGGCCCTCCCTGCCTGCAGTAGGCAATGTTTCCTCCCTAGCCTGAATGTGGTGTGTTTTAACTAGGTATGTTCTGATCTGCATGTGAAATGAGACCTGACATCACTTTCACCAGAACTGAGGCCCTGCAGCACTTTTTGGTGCATTGTGAGCAGGGGTTTGTGCTGGTCCTTTGGGGAAGGGGCCCACCATGCTACGACTGAAGCAAGCTTCACTGAGAAGGGCAGTCTCACCAGAGCACAGGGGGTGGGTCTTGCTGTAAGCAAGTTAGGCAGCCAGTGTCAGGGCTGCACTGCTTCCCATAGGTGTCTCTGTGTTTATGCTGAGGAGTAGGGGAGGGAAATGGTGCCAACTAGCTCCTTTGTTCCCAGAGAGTTGTTTCTGTGAACTCTGCCTGTCAGGAACTCACTCTGGAAAGAGAGAAATATCTCCCTACTGTGTGTCCCAAACACTCTTCAGATGTCTGTCTGCCCCCAAGTTGTTTGCCTGCCTTCTCTCCAGGAGCAATGCAGTTCCCTCCAGGCTCTATACCAGCCAAGCCTTCTGACATTTAAAACTCCAGGCTTTAAGCCCCTCTGGTTGCCAAAACTCATGAAATTCAGCCCCTTTCTTTTTCTAAGCCAAAGGCTTTGAGGGAAATGTTCTCCTTGTGTATTTCCCTGTGTGGTCTTCTCTCTTTTGCCCTTCTCCATGAACACAGCTCCCTCCCCTCCACAACAGTCATGGTCTGTTTTCTCCCATAAACCAAGTCTCCACATTTTCTATCTTCTTTGATGTGGCTTCTTCTCTCTCTTTAGTTGTGAAATTTGTTATGTCCATCTTCAGGTTTACTCCTGGGGCATTTAAGATGATTTGATAGTTATATAGTTGTATTCACAGGACAAGGAGAATCTAAGGTCCTCCTACTCCACCACCATCTTCCTGCTCCATTTACAAATTGGTAGTTTTTGAAAAAAATAAATAATATAACTGATGATTTTATATATTAAGATAATTAAGCCAAATTGGTATTGTTTCAACTTTTTTTTCTTTCTTTTTTTTTAATGTTTATTTAATTTTGAGAGAGACTGACAGAGCAGGAGTGGGGAGGGGCAGAGAGAAGGTGACACAGAATCCGAAGCAGGCTCCAGGCTCCAATCTGTCAGCACAGAGCCCGATGAGGGGCTCGAACCCACAAACTACGAGATCATGATCTGAGCCAAGGTTGGCTGCTCAACCAACTGAACCACCCAGGTGCCCCTCAACTTTTCTTTTTAATGCCAGTTTTAGAAGTAGTCCAAGTCTATGAACAAATGATTTTCACATACACTCATAATATAATTTTTATTAACATTTTGTGGACTATTAAAGATGCAAGTTTTAATAAGTTGCATTTATAGTATAGCTTATAAATTATACTGTTTTCATCTCTCTAGAATCTAATTCTGCACACCAAGAATTCTACTTCTATAAGAAGTAAACTGTTTCTCTTTGTCTTTAGGCCATTTCATTTCCAGGAGTTATAGTGCATTAGAGAATGACTAAGCTCTGGGACACAGAAGATAGGTTAAATGAAAGAAAAATAATTAATGGAGAGAGATTGACATTTGTCAGTTCCTCAGAATTAAAACTAACCAAATGAAATAGAACAGTGTCTCCATTTTATACAAAGACCTAACAACTCTAGTTTTAATAAACAGTACAGAATATAGAGGTACATAAAGAGAATTTTTCTGTCATTGTTAGTGCAAGTGAATATAATGATTTCATTAAAAAGTGATACATACATATTTTATTTTCCCTTTCTCTATTTCACCTTTTGATTGACAAAACATCAAGCTGGTGACATGTTTTAATGAGTTTTTAGCAGCCTACATGTGCCATCATAATTTTGGCAAACTGCCATGACTATCCCATTCTTTAAAATATTTATACTATTTGAATAAATGTGAAAAAGCATTTGATAGTTACTTAGCTTACCATGGTGAGCATTGAGTAATATATATAATTGTGAAATCACTATTTTGTGCAATTGAAACTAATATAACAGCATAGATCAACTGTGCTTTAATTAAACAAAAAATTTAAGTGCTTAAATAAAAATAGTCTGCTTTCATCCAATTATAAGAAAGTTAAAAAGTGTAAATGTGCACAGAGGTTGCATAAATAAATCTAATTTCATAATTATGTCATTCTGTATTGTTAGAACTTTGAGCATATTCTTACAAGTTATTAATGTGTTAATTTGCAATGTGTTATTTTGCTAAACATTAAAAATGTAGTGTCATTATTCTACCAAATCTTTTTTTAGTGCATTCTTAAAATAGCATAACGTATAAAGTTGTTGAATCACTATATTGTACACCTGAAACTAATGTAACATTATCTCTCAACTATACTCAAATTAAAAAATTCAATAGTATATTATTTTACAAAAACATTAACATTATGTTACTTTAAAATGGATATGTTTGTCTACTTTATTATAGAATGGCTTCTGTAGCTACCTTAAGTTATAATTCTAAACCATATTTATGTTTCCATTGAATGAAACAATTCACATTTAATTTAAAAACTTACATAAAGTACAATTTGTTGTAGTCAAATAAGAAATTATAGAAATGGCACCAGTCACTACTATCTTTAATCTTAAATTCCTGTACCCAAAGTACAAGATGCTTGTCATAGGTTCTGGGTCAACATGACGATGTAGGAAGACTCTGAACTCACATCCTTATTGCAACACACCAAATTACACCTATTAATTGACAATTCCTCCTGAAGAAGAACTGTGGGCTGACTGAATAACTACTGAAAACCCAAAGATTGAGAGAATGGCAACAGAACAGCAAAAGAGATGGAGACATGCCACAGTTTAAAAAAGTAACTAACACATATATAGCCCCAGCTCCAGCCAGCAAAAGACACCAAGTACACACAGTCTGCATAAGGAATGCCATATACAAGATCACTCCGTAAGCTTTAGGAGAAGTATCCATTTCACCTAATCCAGAAAAACAAACACTGAACATTAAGCAAAACAGAGAGACAGAGGAATATACTCCAAAATAAAGAGCAAGAAAAAAACCTTAGAAAACAAACTAAATAAAACAGAGATAAACAATATGCCTGATAAAGATACTCACTAGCTTATACCTGATAAGCAATATACCTGATAAAGATACTCACTAGATACAGAAAAGATTGGAAGAACTCAGTGAGACCTTCAATAAAGAGATAGAAAATATTAAAAAGAACTAATCAAAGTTGAAGAATACAATAGCTGAAATAAAAAACACGCTAGAGGGAATCAACAGATTAAAGGATGCAGAAGAATGTAACAATGACCTGGAGGACAGACAAATGGAAAAAAATCTGAAAAGGAAAAAGAGTAGAATTTTTAAAAATGAGGCTAGATTAAGAGCTCTCTTGAACAAACATTTGTATTATAGAGGTTCTGGAAGTAGAAGAGAGAGAAATGTGTAGGACACTTATTTGAAGAAATAATAACTGAACTTCTTTAACCTAGGGAGGGAAATAGGCATCCAAGTCCAAGAAGCACAGAGAGTTCCAAATAAGATGAACCCAGGAGGTCCACACTAGGGCACATAATAACTAAAATGTCAAAGGTTAAAGATAAAGAGAGAATCTTAAAAGTAGCAAAAGAGAAGCAAAAAGTTATCTAAAAAGGAAGATCTATAAGGCTGTCAGCTGATTTTTAAGCAGAAATTTTGTAATCCAGAAGGGAGTGGCATGACATATTCAAAGTGCTGAAAGGAAAAAAAAAAAACCATACAACTAAGAATGCTCTACCCAGCAAAGTTACCATTCAGATTTGAAGGCAAGATAAAGAGTTTCCCAAACAAAAGATATAGGAGTTTATCACTACTAAACCATCCTTACAAGAAATGTTAAAGGGACTTCTTCAAGTCAAAAAGAAATGGCTATAATTAGACATAAGAAAAATTTAAATTTTAAAAAATATAAAATATGACAACATATACATAAAATGTGAAGAAGGGACTAAAATGGGAAGAGAAGGGAAAAAAGAAAAAGAAATATTCCTTTTTCTTCTTCTTCTTCTTCTCCTTCTCCTTCTCCTTCTTCTTCTTCTTATTCTGTTTGAATTTATATGGCCATCAAAAAATATGGACTCCTATTTACTTAAGATGTTATATACCATGGTAATCACAAACCCAAAACCTGTGATACAAACACACAAAAAATTACAAAGAAAGAAAGCCAAAAAAAAAAAAAAAAACCCCACTATAGATATTTGCTGATCATGCTGATCACTAAGAGCAGAGCAAGAGGAAAAGAGACAAAGAACTACAAAAACAACCAGAAAAAAACTTTAAAAAAGGGCAATAAATATATAACTATTAATAATTGCTTTAAATGAAACCAAGTGCTCCAATTAAATGGCATAGAAAGCATAACAGATTAGAAAAAAAAAAAGACCAGTCTGTCTGCTGCCTACAAGAGATTCACTTCAGATCTAAAGATGCACACAAACTGAAAGTGTAAGGATGGGAAAACATTCACCATACAAATGAAAGTGAAAAAAAAAGCTGGGACAGCAATACTTATATCAGACAAAATAGACCTTAAAACACAGATGCTGGGGCTCCTCATCAGCTGAGTGTCCAGCTTTTGATTTCAGCGCAGGGTCATGGGCTCAAACCCTGCATTGAACTCCATGCTGATGAGGAGCCTGTTTAAGATTCTTTCTCTCTCTCCCTTTACCCCTCTCTCACACTTGTGTGTGCACTCTCTCTCTTTTCTCTCTCTCTCTAAAATAAATAAATAAAATAAATAACTCTAACAAGAGACAAAGAAGGGCATTACATAACGATGAAGAAATCAATCCAACAATAGGAAATAACAACTGTAAATATCTATGCATCCAACACTGGAGCACTTAAGTACATAAAGCAAATATTAATGAGCATAAAGAGAGAAATTCATGGTAATACAATAATAGTTGGGGCCTTCAACACTCCACTTACATCAGCGGATAAATCATCCATAAAGAAAATCAATAAGGAAAAGATGTCTTTGAATGATACATGGGACTAGATGGACGTAACAGATATATACAGAACATTCCATCCCCAAACAAAAGAGTACACATTCTTTTCCTTGATTTTAAAGGTTTTATGCTCTAGTATGCTGAGATATTACACTTTTTTAATGTTTGTTTATTTTTGAGAGAGAGAGAGATTGAGCGGGGGAGGGGGAGAGAGAGAGGGAGACACAGAATCCAAAGCAGACTCCAGGCTCTGAGCTGTCAGCACAGAGCCCGATGCGGGGCTCAAATTCACAAGCTGTGAGGTTATGACCTGAGCTAAAGTTGGATGCTTAATCAACTGAGCCACCCAGGGGCCTCAGTATACATTTAAAAAAAAAAATCTTTTAACGTTTTATTTATTTTTGAGACAGGGAGAGACAGAGCATGAACAGGGGAGGGTCAGAGAGAGGGAGACACAGGATCCGAAACAGGCTCCAGGCTCTGAGCTGTCAGCACAGAGCCCGACCTGGGGCTCGAACTCACGGACCACGAGATCATGACGTAAGCCGAAGTCGGCGGCCCAACCGACTGAGCCACCCAGGTGCCCCAGTATACATTTTTTTAAGTGCACATGAAACATTCTGCAGAATAGATCACATATTACACTTTAAAAGAAGCCTCAATAAATTTAACAAGATTGAAATTATACCACAATGATATGAAATGAGAAATCACAAGGAAAAAACTGGAAAAAATAAAAACATATGGAAACTAAATACCATGAAACTAAACAACCAATGGGTCAATGAAGCAATCAAAAAAGAAATAAAAAAATACATACAGACAAATGAAAATAAAAAGACAGTCGTCCAAAATCTCTGGGACACAGTGAAAGCAATTTGAAGAGGCAGTATATAGCAATATGGGCCTAACTCACCAAACAAGAAAAAGTCAAATGAATAATCTAACCTTATGCATAAAGGAATTTAAAAAGAACAAAAAAAGCCTGAGATGATTAGAAGAATGGAAATAATAAAGGTCTGAACTGAAATAAATGATGTTGAGATTAAAAAGAAAAAAAAGAAAAAGAAAAAAAAAACAATGAAATTAAGTGCTGGTTCTTTGAAAAGTTAAACAAACTTGACAATTCCTTAGCCATATTCATCAGGAAAAAAAAAGAGAAGGGGCCCAAATAAACTCAGTAATGACAGAGAAGTAATGACTAACACCACAGAAATACAAATGATTGTAAGACAATAATGGGAATAGTTATATGCCAACAAACTGGACAACCTAGAACAAATGAATAAATTCCTAGAAACATATAATCTTCCAAAACTGAACCAGAAAGAAATAGAAAATCTGAACAGGATGATTACAAGCAACAAATCTGCATTTGTAATAATAAAAAAATAAACTACCAAAAATGAAAGTTCAGAACCAGATGGATTCACAAATTAATTCTATCAGACATTTAAAGAAGAATTAATATACAGACACCTGGGTGGCTCAGTCAGTTGGGTGTCTGACTTTGGCTCAGGTCATGATCTTGCATTGTGAGTTTGAGCCCCAAGTTGGGTTCTGTGCTGACAGCTCAGAGCCTGGAACCTGCTTCAGATTCTGTCTCCCTCTCTCTCTGCCCCTCCCTCACTCATGCTCTGTCTCTCTCTGTCTCTCAAAAATTTAAACCTTAAAAAAATTTAAAGAGTTAATATCTATTCTCCTCAAACTATTCCAAGAAATAGGACAGGAGAGAAAGCTTGCAAATTCATTCTATGAGGTCAGCATTACCCTGATACCAGAACCAGACAGAGAGACCCCCAAAAAAGGGAAACTTCAGGCCAATATCCCTGATGAACATAGATGCAAAAATCCTCAACAAAATATTAACAAATCACATACAACAATACAATAAAAAGATGATTGACTACCATCAGGTGAGATTTATTCCTTGGATAGAAGGTTGGTTTCAATATTTACAAATAATAAATGTCATACCCCACATCAACAAACAAAGAATACAAATAATGTGATCATCTCAACAGAGGCAGAAAAAAACATTTGACAAGATTCAACATCCATTCATGATAAAAACTTTCAGCAAAATGGAGTTAGAGGGAGCATGCCTCAACATAGTACAAATCATATATGAAAAACTCACAGCTAGCATCATCTTCAATGATGAAAACCTGGGATCTTTCTTTCATTGTAAAGAGTGTCCACTCTTGCCACTTTTGTACAACATAGTACTGGAAATCCTAGCATAGCACTCAGACAAGGGAAAGAAATAAGAGGTATCCATATTGGTAAAGAAGATGTTAAACCGTCACTATTTGCAGACAAAGTGATACTGTACATAGAAAATCCTAAAGACATCACCAAAAACTATTAGGAGTAATAAATGAATTCAATAAAGAGTCAAGATATGAAATTAATACTCAGAAATCAGTGTTTCTATACACTTAACGATAAAGTTGCAGAGAGATTAAAAAAAACAACACCATTTGCAATTACACCCAAAAGCATAAAATACCCAGAAATAAACCTACCAAAGAGGTGAAATACCTGTACTCTGATTACTATAAAACATTGATGAAAGAAATTGAAGATGACACAAAGGGAAAGATGTTCCATGCTCAAGGATTAGAAAAATTAATACTGTCAAAATGTCCATATTACCCAAAGCTATCTACAGATTCAATGTAATCCCTATCAAAATATTGACAGCATTTTTCACAAAACTAGGACAAAAAAAATACTAAAATTTTTGTGGAACAACATAAGACCCTGAATAGCCAAAGCAATCCTGAAAAAGAACAGAGCTGGAAGTATCACAATTCCAGATTTCAAAATATACTATAAAGCCATAGTAACCAAAACAGTATGGTTCTGGCATAAACAATAGACACATAGATCAATGGAACAGAATAGAATCCCAAAAATAAACCCACATTTATATGGCCAGTTAATCTATGACAAAGGAGGCAAGAATATACATTGCGGAAAAGACGGTCTTCTCTTTTTTTTCTTTTTTCTTTTTTTTTCTTTTTTCTTTTTGAGACAGAGAGAGACACAGCATGAACGGGGGAGGGGCAGAGAGAGAGGGAAACACAGAATCGGAAGCAGGCTCCAGGCTCTGAGCCATCAGCCCAGAGCCCGACACGGGGCTCGAACTCGCAGACCGCGAGATCGTGACCTGAGCTGAAGTCGGACGCTTAACCGACTGAGCCACCCAGGCACCCCAAGGTGGTCTTTTCAATAAATGATGCCAGGAAACATGGACAGCTACATGTAAAAGAATGAGACTGGACTACTTTCAAACACCATACACCAAAATAAACCCAAAATATATTAAAGACCTAAACATGAAACCTGAAATGATAAAAACCCTAGAAGAGAGCACAGGCAGCCATAACAGTATTTTTCTAGATAGGATTCCTAAGGTGAGGGAAACAAAAGCAAAAATAAACTATTGGGACTACATCAGAATAAAAATCTTTTGCATGATAGAGGAAAACCATGAAGAAAACGAAAAGACAACCTACTGAATAGGAGAAGATATTTGCAAATGGCATATTGGATAAGGAGTTGATATCAAAAATATATAAATAACTTACACAAATCAACACCAAGAAAAAACTAATATGATTAAAAAATGGGCAGGGGACCTGAATAGACATTTTTCCAAAGACATACACATGCGTATAAGGCACACAGAAAGATGCTCAACATCACTAACCATCAGGGAACTGAAAATCAAGACCACAATATCACCTCACACCTGTTAGAATGGCTAAAGTCATGACAAGTAATAACAAATGTTGGCGAGGATGTGGAGAAATAGAAACCTTCATGCATTGTCGATGGGAATGTAAATTGGTACAACCACTGTGGAAAACAGTATGGAGTTCCTCAAAAAAAAAAAAAAAAAAAAAAAAGAAATACAATATGATCCAATAATTCCACTACTGGGTATTTACCCAGGGAAAATGAAAAAACTAACTCAAAAAGATGTATGCATCTCTGTTTATTGCAGCATTATTACAATAGACAAATTATGGGAGCAATGTAAGTGTCTATCTATATAGATGGATGGATAGGTAAATATTGCACAACCATAAAAAGGGATGAGATCAGGGGTGCCTGGGTGGCTCAGTCCATTTAGTGTTTGACTTCGACTCAGGTCATGATCCCACAGTTCGTGGGTTTGAGCCCCAAAAGGAGCTCTGTGCTGACAATGTGGAGCCTGCTATGGATCCTCTGTCTCCCTCTCTGTCTGCCTCTCTTCCTCTCTCTTTGCCTCTCAAAAATAAACATTTTTTAAAAAGGATGAGATCATGCTTTTTGAGACAATAAGAACGTATTTGGATGGTATTATACTAAGTGAAATAGGTCAGGTTGAGAAAGACAAATACCACATGGTTACACTCATAAATGGAATCTAAAAAAATGAATAAATAAACAAGCAGAATTACAACTATAAATACAGAGAGCAAATTGATGGTTGCCAGAGGGGAGGTTGGTGTGGGGTTGGGCAAAATGGATGAAGAGAAAAGGAAGATAGAGGCCTCCAGCTATGAAATGAGTAAATCACGGGAATAAGAAGCAGAACATAAGGAATAAAGTCAATTATGTTACAATAGCAATGAAATAGGACAGGTGGTAGCTCTACTTGTGGTAAACATAGCATAATGTATAAACTTGTCAAATCACTTATTTGTACACCTGAAACTAATGTAACTTGTGTGTCAACTATACGAAAAGAAAAAGCTTACCATAAAATTTTCTCCTTATGGTTGCTTTGTATATGAGTGTAATATTAGGCTCTTATTTCTAGTTGGTTTGTTTATTCTCCTGGGGTATACTGATAGGGCAATAAGGAAAAATGAGTGTCATATATATATATTTATGTTTGTTTGTTTTTAAGTTTTAATGTTTATTTTTGAGAAAGAGAGAGAGAGCATAAGTGGGGGAAGGACAGAGAGAGAGGGAGACACAGAATCCAAAGCAGGCTCCACGCTCCACGCTGTCAGCACAGAGCCCTACAGGGGGCTCAAATTCACCCATGACCTGAGCCGAGGTCAGATGCTTAACTGACTGAGCCACCCAGGCTTCCTGATTTATTTATGGTTTTTTTATGTCAAATATATATATGACATATAAGACATATATGCCCTATATATGACATATGAGATATATATATATATCTTAAGATATACATATATGTATATATGACATATAAGATATATATATCTTAAGAGTGTGACACATGTTATATATATATATATATATATATATATATATATATATATGACATAAATAAAAACATAAGTAAAAATTGAGATAAATAAAAAAGGAGAAATTATAGAATATTTACATATTTGTACTTAGCACTGTGAGATGGGAGAAACTCAAGAGGAGTTTGACCAAAGTGGAAATTCTTTTTAAGGAGACAAATGTGGCTTTTCATATCTCACTACTGACATTATACTGAGAAACATACTTGCAGATGAAGTACACATATGGCCAATTTGGGTCCTAGAAATAGTATGGGAAGGAAACTGGGAGGTTTTTCTTTATTGTAGAATAAGATTTAGATCATGGGGGAGAGCATTTGATTTAGGTATAAAAATATTACTTGGAGTCTGCAAGCTCCAGAAGCCTGTTGAGCACTGACGATTTCTTCAGTCATGATTATACTCAATTCAGTGTCGGTAATAAACCTTAGTGTTGCATACTCATGTTATCTTACATGTTCTGCTGGGCGCTGTCTCTGACTAAAAGAAACCAGATCTCAGAAGAGTATAGCTCCCTTCTCTGGTGCCCTGTGTAACTCAGCCTTAGAGCCAAGCAATCGTTCTTTTTTTGTCCATATCATAACTCAAAAGGTTTGTGCATTTCCACAGGAAAACTGAATAGGGGTCAGCAGAAGTCATAGTGGAGATCAAAATATCATCAGAATAAGCAAGATATACGCATTAAAAGAAAGAGATCTCTGCTCTTCCCTCTGTCACCAACTGTTATCAGTACAAGATAGGTATGGACAGAGACATTTATTTTCTTTTAGTATGTGGACAATGAAATAAAAAAAGCAAATATCCATGAATCAGTTAAAACCATCTTTATTTTTTGGTAGTAGGACACTAGAAATCAAGACATTTTTCTGGCCAAACTGTTCTGATCAAAACCAAAGTTTACACGAGTTGTATATTTTAAATCAATAGATACTTAAATGATTTGAATTGTTAAAATAGTATTGATTCTACTTCAGTTTTACTTTATAGTGGAGTGGGGTGCTTAGCAACATGTATTGTGTAACAGTTACAATGGCTTTCCTTATTACAAATGAGGTTAAATAATGGAGACTACTTTAAGAAATTTCCTCTACTTACATATATTTTAAAGAGGTTACTTGAGATGAGCTAAAGTAGTTATTTTCTAATTAATATTTACAACACAATATTAACTAGGAATTTATTTATAAGAATTTTAAATTAAAAAATAAACTGAATATACAAATACAAGAATCTATTTAATGAGCATGATCAAACAGTTTGTGTATAGAACGATCTGATGATAGGATTTTCCACTTTTCATTTCAGTGGAGGCATGATCTTTTTTGAATCTTCAAATTCTCTACTCCTCTGTAGTTTGTCAATTGGGAGCTATTGTGGATCAGTAGCTAAGCAACAGATTTAAAGTCCAGAGGCTATTCTTCTATATTTCTTTGCCAATAACTTAGCATGAGATAGTGAGCAAACCATTTAACCTTCCGATTTCACTATCCCTCATCTTTTCAACAGGGAGATAATATAGCTTACTTCTCACAGCTTGGTGAAATATCTCTTAAATAATTCCTCAAATACAATGGAAAAGACGCTGTACTGTCAAAAAAGTAAAAGCAGATCCACTTTCTGCTTTTTCCACGTGATGTGCACACCATTAGAGCAAATATTTCCTAATAGAACAGTATTTCCTCACCATGACTTGAAGTTTCTGAAATAACCTTTAATATCTTGCTGATACTTCATCAATTACCAAATCATGGAAGCCTTCATAAATAAGGCTAGATTTATTTAATTCCTTTGCATATTTATGACTATATATGGAATCTTAATATTTGTCCTTAATAATTGAAGATTATTTCTTATTAGGAATGAACACAGGGGAAGAGTGTATTTGAATTCTATGACATCTTGATATAGACA
Source organism: Panthera uncia (assembly GCF_023721935.1). Taxonomy (NCBI): domain Eukaryota; kingdom Metazoa; phylum Chordata; class Mammalia; order Carnivora; family Felidae; genus Panthera; species Panthera uncia. Next base: position 48,249,763 of record NW_026057584.1, read on the forward strand.
TAGAATGTCTTTCTTTCTTTCCTTCTTTCTTTTTCTTCCTTTCTTTCTCTCTTTCTTTCTGTCTTTCTTTCTTCCTTCTTTCTTTCTTCCATCCTTCATGTTTGTTTGTTTGTTTCTTTCTTTCTTTCTTTCTTTCTTTTGTTCTTTCTTTCGTTCTTTCTTTCTTCTTCCTTTTCCTCCAATTAAAACTTTAAATTTGCCTGTGATCCTAGTTTTTAAACTGCCTGCTTTGAAAAAAAACTAAAAAGAGACTAAGAATCAGAAAGAAACTATACCTCAATGTTTTCTCAGTAAAAGTAACCTTTTCTTCTTTCTGTTCATAGAGCTGATTCTAAAATGCACAACATGAGCTGAACAGGGTGGGAGGTGGAAGAATGATGTTTGTGGCAAGGGGTATGCTTCCAAGATCTAAATGACAAGGTTTTGTATATAGAGGAGTAATGATGTTGTATAATGCTTAATTCACTCTAAGTCTTTTTTTCCCCCTCAAATCTTAGTGGAAGAATACAGAAGTGTAGTTGTTCATAAATTTATGCCTAGAATTTCAATTTTCCTATTTGCATGAAGTAAGAAATGTTTTCAAGACCATCAAAGTAACCTCCTTAACCACCTTTCTTTAAGATGCACTCATTCAGCACATGCTTACATATCCATTGTGGAGCCAAAGATAATATTAGAAAGTATTCTGTTCATTTCTATTATATTACAAATTTGCAGTTTGTGTTTTATTTTTATTTCATTTTTTAATTTTGTGTCTAAAGAGCCTGCGAAACACATGGAAATACTAGGGAATATAGATGGACAGAAAGTAACTTTTCATTTGAAATTAAGCCAGACTATCTCAAGAGCCCGAGAAAGTTGATGTCTCTTCAATTATTAAAAATCCTACAAAATCATATTCCTATACCAGATATGCTGGTATAGAATTTGGACAAATTTTAATAACTATGCTTAATTGTTGCTATGGCAGTGTGTCAACAAAGAGGAGATCTGAACAGGCTGAGACAATGGAGAACAAGCTTTCATAAACCAAGGCTTTAGAAGGCTAGCACTACAGTAATCATGCAAAGTTCCTTTGCACTCAAAGCACATTTGTATTTTCCTATAATGACACTAAAACCACTTTATAAAAACTGACCAATATTCCTCTTCTAATTTATATCACTTCCTCTTTTCTTATTCAAAACTTCTGTCACTGTTGAGCATATTATCTGTCATTTTAAGGCACATCATTCTTTTCAAAATTTAAATATGTATTCCTATTCAGCTTCTTTTCCTGAAAGACAAAGTATATAATAAGCTTCTTTTTGCCATCAGATATATAATAGTTATTATTTTTATATAATTGCCAATATAAATTTTAAGATTTCTGTTTAAATTTACCTTTATAACAGTGGCAGATTACTTTCTTAAGGACCATTAACTCAAATTGTAGAAAACTGTGCACTATCATTCTGAAACTTAAAATGCTCCACCAATCTGTCAAAATAATCTCTCTCCTTAAAACGAAATAAAAAGTAAACAACCAATATAGTGACTCTTGATATCTTCAGTCCTATTTCAAAAAGGTTCAGATATTTAAGATATTTAAGAGTCTTAGAGTTTGAGTAAATTGTCTCAATTTAGGTATGACTGGGTACATCAGTAAGATTAAAATTTGTTTTTATACATGTCTACAGAAATAAATCATCTGTGGAATAGAGGACATTTAAGTTTGATTAGACACCATTGTCCAATATTTGAGAAGAGAAATAATTCTAAATAAAATACAATTTCTGTCACTCAGATTGTGCTCTAACTAGCCATTTTGGATTCATGGTTGTCAGTTCTAGAGTAGAGTAGTAAGAGATCAAGACCAAGCGAACCCAAACATGACTTTAACACACAGCATCAACACTGTTGATGCAATGAGTGTCTGCTGTGTGATAGGAGTTGGTGCTATGTTGCTCCAGGGAGGACAGGACAATGTCCTAGGAGCGAGCGCACATCAGCACTATTAACACTGATACTGCAGCTTCGGTATGCACATGCATAGGAGCCAACCCATGTGTTGCTAGTGGCAGGCACTGGCCCTGGTGACATTATATTAATCTTTTTTTCTACATAGATTTCACTTTTGTCATCTATTCCATTTCTTTCTTTGCAAACTTTAACATGCATATGAATCACCTGAAGATCTTATTAAAAATGAAGATACTAATTCAGTACATCAGAGGTTGGACTGAGATTCTGCATTTGAAAAATGTTTCTACACATTAAAGATGCTGCTAGTCCATAAACCAAACATTGAATTTTGAGGCTCTAATGCATCCAGAGTTAACCAAAGTGTACTGGAGAAGGAAAAGAGAAAATTGGTGGGTGATAGGATGTAAATCCCTGGTGAACAGCCACATGATTTAGAAGAAACTTAAAGTGGTTTAAGTTCCAATGAACAGGAGGATGCAGCTTTTTTTCATAATGGTCTGAATTCTATTAGGCTAGTTAGATTTGGGACATCTGTTACATGTGATAAGTATCTTATCTTAAAATGTAGCATCTCTCTCCCACTTGAGTTTGATACAGACACACACACACACACACGCGCACACACACACACACACATTGTGCTTTAAATTGTGGTTCCAAGATTACGTTTTACTTTCTTATATTTTTATAGTATTTCTGAAGGTTTAGGACAGAGGGATGACTCTAAAAATATTTACTGAAGTTATTCAAGAAAGAATCAAAATTCCAAAATATATGTTTTGTACCCCACATACTCTTGGCTGAAGAAGTTGCAAGAGTTTATCTCAACTTAATCAGAGTTCACATGAGCTAAATGAACTAAATTATATCACATAATAGTATAATTAGGAAAATATTGACAGGGAAAAGATGTGGATAAGTCTAGAAAGCATAAAAGCCAAAAAGCGCTTGAATAAGATCTGTCTCTGTTTTTCGTTTTCATTGGACATTGTTCTCAGAATACCCTAAATGTAGTAGGAAGATTCTTGAAATGGGTCAGAATCCTAACCACTCACTAAAATTACTTACTACAGACTATAATTCTGGTGGAGAAACTGACAACCAGGGTGCCGCTAAAGCAATGGAGCAGCAGTGGGTACCAGGGTGTATGGGAAGAGAGGAATCTGAGAAGACTGACAGTCCTGGGTACCACTGAGTTGTATGAAGAGATCTGCAAAGGTTTCCAGTATTCTAAGGAAGTTTTTAAATACTTAAGGTGTTGGACCAAAAAGGTCCTCGAACTTCTTGCAGGAAGGCCTCAAATTTGAAGATGCATTGAGAAGATGCAATAGCTGGGCTGATATCTCAACTGTTAGGGATTGATGCCAAATGAAGACCCATGGGAATTACGCACCACAGTGAAAGAAATTACAAGTGAGCATTGGATGCCCATGTGGCATGTGCAAACAATCTTTCCCAGTGGACATAGATGACATTCCTGAAATTGAGGGTGAAGGAACTGAATCTTCAGTAGATAAAGTTTAAATCCTGACTTGATTCAGTAAATCACAAAATAACCAAGGAAACACAGAAATAATGAGTTAATCATGAAATGGCTAGAATCTAGTTTATTTGCATCTATTGAATGGAATGAGAGTGTAGGGCTAAGAATAAACACAGAAAAAATAATTTACTCTTTTGTTTAGCCAAGTTTTTATTGTGAAATTTGTCTCCCTACTAGTTTGTTTTTACATGAACATGACATTAGTGTTTTCTTTTTTTAATTTTAATCCTGTGATGACATTTAGAAATAGAATTTCATATCTGAGGCTTTTATTTTATATGATTTTTAAAACTACTGATACTTTTTTTTCACCTCTTACCAAGGTTTGCTATTATGTTTAAATTATCCCTTCTACATGTAGTCTCCTATTGATAAAATACTAACTATGAGCTAATTTCGGTGTGAAGCACTTTTATACATTTTTTTCATTTATTTATCACAAAACCCCACTGAATAGGAACATTTTACAGAAGGGGAATCTTGATTTAAGAACTTGCTAAAAGTCAAATCATTAGAAAGTGGGGGATGTAGTGGGGGATGTAGTATTTGAGTTTAGCTCTAGTAATTAACTGTCATACAACACTTTTCTCAAGGTAAAGTCTAATAACTAGAGATAAAGCCAAGTTGAGATGCAAAATTACTGTTGATATTAATTTCCCATTCCCAGACTTACTAGTGAGCTATATAGCCTTGGCCTTTTGATGTCTGCCTCTCTGACACAAAATCTATTTCATGTGGAAAAGACCTGTATGTTTAATTTGGAGAACTTCTCTTTGGCTACTCAACTCCAAGTCAATGCATCTCATTTGAGAGATCTTGGCCCAGGAGAAAAGCTTTTGACTAAGCCTAAGCCCATCTGTGTACCACATTCCATACAAGGCCTATTTCCCACTGGATTCAATTAAGAATTATGAGATTTGTCTTGGGCTTCTGGAACAGAGTCAGATGTTTTCACCCATTCTATATGAACTTGAGAGCAAATAAGAGATGGAACTCTTGCAAGCATTTTTCTGAGAGACTTTGTGAGCCAAGATGCAAGTAGCCACATTGTCTGGGCATCTGCATCAGCTGCAGTTTTCATTTTCATTACTTTCATTACATGAAATTTTCATTACATGATTCAAGAACACTTTATTTGATTAAATATTTTGGTTGGGATCTTTGTCACTTGCTGCTTAGCTAAAATGGGATATAAGAGATGCCTGAAGTGAGGCCATTTGATTTCAAATGAACTATTCATTGCTGGGTAACACTAATTCCATCACAGAAATAGCCATCTGGTTCCTAGTATGTAACAGGTTGTACTGTATATGGCATGTATCTTTTCATACGCAGCATATATATGAATCCAGGAGAGGGGACAGCTAGCTTCCCTTTCACGATTTTTATTCCATTTTATTTTGGAGATATTGTTAGCTCTAATCACAGGATATTATTTTTTTCCCCAACTAAAACTGTTTCTCTCCAGATTCTCATATGTTTTTATCTTTTTATGTCTTTTCCCTCCCTTTACAGTTTGACTCAGACTTTCATTTCTGCCTATTGCATGTTTTCTTTTGTTTTGCCTCACCTTTCAGAAATGCTTTTTACTTATTTCAAAATGCTCTCATCCTTTTGCATGACTTTGGCAGGACACCTCCTGAAATTCCAGTTTAGGTCAGAGGTCAGACTTCAGCCTCTATTGAATCTTAAAATTTCTACCAAGCTAAAGAGTTCTAGTTCTCAGCTTTGATCTGAACCTTGAATGACAGGATCATTATTGAGAGTATATCTGTCTGTGTCAATTTTTGTTGGATAAAAAATCCCAGATGAGTTATTTTCTGTTTAGTTTAACAGTTATTTTACTGATTGTCCTCTGGTATTTGCTTTTTGAACCCATAGTATTTTGCCCTCCGTTTCCATTCTCTTTAAGGTTGAAAAGTGACCTTTTTATTATTGGAGTACTTCTAGTTTTTAAAAATAGCTGGTGCAGGTGCAATATCACAAGCATAAAAAACTGCTGTCATATTTATCCTTAAAAGGTATTACTGCATTCTGTCTAATAATGTAAGATTAGACTATTAAAAGGAAGGAAATACTCTCTAATAAGTTTCCAAGGTAAACAAATTCAGTTCAAAGAATTGCAAAAAAAAATTTTTTTAAGTGTGAGTTATATAATGCTCTTAGAAATGAAACATAATTTTTATAATGTGGCATTATCTACATAATTCCATATTCTTACCATAAATATTGTATCAATTATTTGGATTTTTAGAAATATTTCTTCTCTGGGTGTGTATATAGATGTGTGTGTGTGTGTGTGTGTGTGTGTGTACACGTGTGTGTGTGCACCACATCAGTTGGTTAAAAGCTCTATTTATTTAATATCCAAACTATGTCTGGCAGAATGGTTACTGTTGTTTTTATGTTCACATCCTCCCTTCATCTTCAAAGTTATCACAATAGCTTAGGTCCTTATATGTCTGAGATAATTGCTGCTTAGGCTTCTGTGTCTCCAATGTCTGGCCTCCTGCAAAAACCTTCCTTTCCATCCTCTCATCTTTTGCTGGTTTAAAATTTTGAGTTACAATCTCAGTCATATTGTCCAAAGGCTTATGAGGGAATATTAACAAATCAAAGTTTTATTTATTTGTCTCAGAAAAGTTGAATTTTGGCACTTTAAAAACATGAAACTCTACATATTTAGTTTTACGAAAAGGGAATAATACTCAAGATTAAGCAGACCAGTGGTTGGTCGGTGTTTAAACTGTACCCCTTAGGACAAGATTTAAATTTTTCTATTGTCTACATCAGACAGTCTTCTTAATTTTAAGTTCTTTAACTTTTATAGAAGCAGGTTAAATATAACAGCATGAGAAGATCCATTTAAAAAACATGTGAGTTATCTTAAGACTGACATGCTGATGCTAATGACTTAGAATGTACCTATAATACTTTGTATTTTCTCTTACAATGAGTGGCTGAATGTTGAAAATCTATATCCCCAAATCTACAATATTAGTTCTGACAGCTAAGCTTCAGGGCTTCCTTTAAAATTTATATAATCTAGTTGCTTTTAAAATAAAGTAATCGTATAAAATATTATGAACATAATGCATTTCTGTGTGGGTCATTCAGTAGTCCACTTAAGATTTTTGTCTTGGTTATCTTTGGAGGTTATGAATACTCCTAGAGATGTGTCAATTTCCCATTCCAGATTTTATGTGTCTGAACCTTTGGCAATGCCTCTGCCAAATATAGTGTTCATATCCTTAAAAATAATATAGCACCTCAGCAATATGCTCACCTATAAAATCAAGGATTTTTAAATTGAGACAGATACCTAGATTTATGCAGAAAGATATGAGAAACCCAACTTTTGATTAATGTTTCTGACCACCACATGGAACATTAAGAATGGTAAGGACAGGAGGGAGGAAGATGGCAGTGTAGGAGGACACTGGGCTCACCGTGTCTGCTGATCACTTAGATTCCACCCACACCTGCCTAAATAACCCAGAAAACCACCAGAAGACTAGCAGAACAGATTCTCCAGAGCCAAGCATAGACGAGAGGCCCATGGAAGAGGGTAGGAAGGGCGGAGAGGCGGTGCTCACTACACGGACTGGCGGGAGGGAGCCGGGGAGGAGGGAAAGACCTCCAGCAAAGCAGAGCCCCCAAGTCTGGCTTGAAAAAGTGGAGGGGCTGGACAGAGTGTGTTCCACAGCAAGTGGGTCTTAACATCTGGCAGGTTATAAGCTAACAGCTCTGCTGGGAGAGCGGGAGGACTGGAGGACAAGGGGAGGGAGAGTTGTTGAGCCCCTGATGACAGAGCGCAGCTTGGCAAAAGTGCTCACCAGCGCCATCTCCCGTGCCAATCCCCCAGCCAAAATCCCAAAGGGAACCAGTTCCTGCCAGGGAACTTGCTTGCACCCCGCAAACACCCAACGCTGTGCTTCTGTGGATCCATCTCTCCGGCAGCAGGTCTGATTCCCTCACAGTGCAGGCAGGGCCCCTCCTGAAGCAGAACACCAAAGGAAAAGCAAGCTGAGCCTGCCCCTCCCGCCCCTGTGCATCTGTGATCCACCCTAGCTAATACACCAGATCCCCAGCACCACAAGCCTGGCAGTGTGCAAGTAGCCCAGATGGGCCACACCACCCCACAGTGAATCCCGCTCTTAGGAGAAGGGAAGAGAAGGTACACACTAGTCTGACTGTGGCCCCAACATTGGGCTGGGGACAGACATCAGGTCTGACTGCAGCCCCGTCCACCAATGCAAGTTATTCAAGACAGCACAGGGGAAGTGCCCTGCAGTTCCGCACCACTCCAGGGACTATCCAAAATGACGAAACGGAAGAATTCCCCTCAGAAAAATGTCCAGGAAATAACGAGAGCTAACGAACTGATCAAAAAGGATTTAAACAATATAACAGAAAGTGAATTTAGAATAATAGTCATAAAATTAATCGCTGGGCTTGAAAACAGTATAGAGGACAGCAGAGAATCTGTTGCTACAGAGATCAAGGGACTAAGGAACAGCCAGGAGGAGCTAAAAAGTGGTATAAATGAGCTGCAAAATAAAATGGAGACAACCACAACTCGGATTGGAGAGGCAGAGGAGAGAATAGGTGAAGTAGAAGATCAAATTATGGAAAAAGAAGAAGCTGAAAAAGAGAGAGATAAAAAAATCCAGAACTATGAAGGGAAAATTAGAGAAGTAAGTGATGCACTAAAGAGAAATAATCTATGCATAATTGGTATTCCAGAGGAGGAAGAGAGAGGGAAAGGTGCTGAAGGTGTACTTGAAGACATAATAGCTGAGAACTTCCTGGATCTGGGGAAGGAAAAAGGCATTGAAATCCAAGAGGCACAGAGAACTCCCTTCAGACGTAATTTGAATCAATCTTCTGCACGATATATCATAGTGAAACTGGCAAAATACAAGGATAAAGAGAAAATTCTGAAAGAAATTAGGGATAAACGTGCTCTAACATATGAAGGGAGACCGATAAGACTCGTGACGGATCTCTCTACTGAAACTTGGCAGGCCAGAAAGGAATGGCAGGAGATCTTCAATGTGATGAACAGAAAAAATATGCAGCGGAGAATCCTTTATCCAGCAAATCTGTCATTTAGAATAGAAGGAGAGATAACGGTCTTCCAAAACAAACAAAAACTGAAGGAATCCGTCACCACTAAACCACCCCTACAACAGATCCTAAGGGGGATCCTGTGAGACAAAGTACCAGAGACATCGCTACAAGCATGAAACCTACAGACATCACAATGACTCTAAACCCATATCTTTCTATAATAACACTGAATGTAAATGGACTAAATGTGCCAACCAAAAGACATAGGGTATCAGAATGAATAAAAAAACAAGACCCATCTATTTGCTGTCTACAAGAGACTCATTTTAGACCTGAGGACACCTTTAGATTGAAAGTAAGGGGATGGAGAACTATTTATCATGCTACTAGAAGTCAAAAGAGCTGGAGTAGCCATACTTATATCAGACAAACTAGACTTTAAACTAAAGGCTATAACAAGAAATGAAGAAGGGCATTACATAAAAATTACAGGGTCTGTCCATCAGGAAGAGCTAACAATTATAAATGTCTATGCGCCAAATACGGGAGCCCCCAAATATATAAAACAATTACTCATAAACATAAGCAACCTTATTGATAAGAATGTGGTCATTGCAGGGGACTTTAACACTCCACTTACAGAAATGGATAGATCATCTAGACACGCGGTGAATAAAGAAACAAGGGCCCTGAATGATACATTGGATCAGATGGACTTGACAGATATATTTAGAACTCTGCATCCCAAAGCAACAGAATATACTTTCTTCTCGAGTGCACATGGAACATTCTCCAAGATAGATCACATACTGGGTCACAAAACAGCCCTTCATAAGTTTACAAGAATTGAGATCATACCATGCATACTTTCAGACCACAATGCTATGAAGCTTGAAATCAACCACAGGAAAAAGTCTGGAAAACCTCCAAAAGCATGGAGGTTAAAGAACACCCTACTAAAGAATGAATGGGTCAACCAGGCAATTAGAGAAGATTAAAAAATATATGGAAACAAACGAAAATGAAAATACAACAATCCAAACGCTTTGGGATGCAGCGAAGGCAGTCCTGAGAGGAAAATACATTGCAATCCAGGCCTATCTCAAGAAACAAGAAAAATCCCAAATACAAAATCTAACAGCACACCTGAAGGAAATAGAAGCAGAACAGCAAAGACAGCCTAAATCCAGCAGAAGAAGAGAAATAATAAAGATCAGAGCAGAAATAAACAATATAGAATCTAAAAAAACTGTAGAACAGATCAATGAAACCAAGAGTTGGTTTTTTAAAAAAAATAAAGTTGATAAACCTCTAGCCAGGCTTCTCAAAAAGAAAAGGGAGATGACCCAAATAGATAAAATCATGAATGAAAATGGAATTATTACAACCAATCCCTCAGAGATACAAGCAATTATCAGGGAATACTATAAAAAATTATATGCCAACAAACTGGACAACCTGGAAGAAATGGATAAATTCCTAAACACCCACACACTTCCAAACCTCAAACAGGTAGAAATAGAAAACTTGAACAGACCCATAACCAGCAAAGAAATTGAATCAGATATCAAAAATCTCCCAACAAATAAGAGTCCAGGACCAGATGGCTTCCCAGGTGAATTCTACCAGACATTTAAAGCAGAGATAATACCTATCCTTCTCAAACTGTTCCAAAAAATAGAAAGGGAAAGAAAACTTCCAGACTCATTCTATGATGCCAGCATTACTTTGATTCCTAAACCAGACAGAGACCCAGCAAAAAAAGAGAACTACAGGCCAATATCCCTGATGAATATGGATGCAAACATTCTCAGTAAGATACTAGCAAATCGAATTCAACAGCATATAAAAAGAATTATTTACCATGATCAAGTGGAATTCATTCCTGGGCTGCAGGGCTGGTTCAACATTTGCAAATCAATAAACGTGATACATCACATTAATAAAAGAAAAGATAAGAACCATATGATCCTGTCAATTGATGCAGAAAAATCATTTGACAAAATTCAGCAAACTTTCTTAATAAAAACCCTTGAGAAAGTCGGGATGGAAGGAACATACTTAAACATCTAAAAGCCATTTATGAAAAGCCCACAGCTAATATCATCCTTAAAGGGGAAAACCTGGGAGCTTTTTCCTTGAGATCAGGAACACGACAGGGATGTCCACTCTCACCGCTGTTGTTTAACATAGTGTTGGAAGTTCTAGCATCAGCAATCAGACAACAAAAGGAAATCAAAGGCATCAAAAGTGGCAAAGATGAAGTTAAGCTTTCACTTTTTGCAGATGACATGATATTATACATGGAAAATCTGATAGACTCCACCACAAGTCTGCGAGAACCAATACATGAATTCAGCAAAGTTGCAGGATACAAAATCAATGTACAGAAATCAGTTGCATTCTTATACACTAATAATGAAGCAACAGAAAGACAAATAAAGAAACTGATCCCATTCACAATTGCACCAAGAAGCATAAAATACCTAGGGATAAATCTAACCAAAGATGTAAAAGATCTGTATGCTGAAAACTATAGAAAGCTTATGAAAGAAGTTGAAGAAGATATAAAGAAATGGGAAAACTTTCCATGCTCATGGGTTGGAAGAATAAATATGATCAAAATGGCAATACTACCCAAAGCTATCTACACATTCAATGCAATCCCTATCAAAATTGCACCAGCATTCTTCTCAAAGCTAGAACAAGCAATCCTAAAATTCATATAAAACCACAAAAGGCCCTGAATAGCCAAAGTAATTTTGAAGAAGACCAAGGCAGGAGGCATCGCAATCCCAGACTTTAGCCTCTACTACAAAGCTGTAATCATCAAGACAGCATGGTATTGGCACAAAAACAGACACAAAGACCAATGGAATAGAATAGAAACACCAGAACTAGACCCACAAAAGTATGGCCAGCTCATCTTTGGCAAAGCAGGAAAGAATATCCAATGGAAAAAAGACAGTCTCTTTAGCAAATGGTGCTGGGAGAACTGGACAGCAACATGCAGAAGGTTGAAACTAGACCACTTCCTCACACCATTCACAAAAATAAACTCAAAATGGATAAAGTACCTGAATGTGAGACAGGAAACCATCAAAACCCTAGTGGAGAAAGCAGCAAAAGACCTCTCTGACCTCAGCTGTAGCAATTTCTTACTTGACACATCCCCAAAGGCAAGGGAATTAAAAGCAAAAGTGAACTACTGGGACCTCATGAAGATAAAAAGATTCTGCACAGCAAAGGAAACAATCAACAAAACTAACAGGCAACCAACAGAATGGGAAAAGATATTTGCAAATGACATATCGGACAAAGGGCTAATATCCAAAAATCTATAAAGAGCTCACCAAACTCCACACCTGAAAAACAAATAATCCAGTGAAGAAATGGGCAGAAAACATGAATAGACACTTCTCTAAAGAAGACATCCAGATAGCCAACAGGCACATGAAAAGATACTCAACGTCGCTCCTTATCAGGGAAATACAAATCAAAACCACACTCAGATATCACCTCACGCCAGTCAGAGTGGCCAAAATGAACAAATCAGGAGACTATAGATGCTGGCGAGGATGTGGAGAAACGGGAACCCCCTTGCGCTGTTGGTGGGAATGCAAACTGGTGCAGCCACTCTGGAAAACAGTGTGGAGGTTCCTCAAAAAATTAAAAATAGACCTACCCTATGACCCAGCAGTAGCACTGCTAGGAATTTACCCAAGGGATACAGGAGTACTGATGCATAGGGGCACTTGTACCCCAATGTTTATAGCAGCACTCTCAACAATAGCCAAATTATGGAAAGAGCCTAAATGTCCATCAACTGATGAATGGATAAAGAAATTGTGGTTTATATACACAATGGAGTACTATGTGGCAATGAGAAAGAATGAAATATGGCCCTTTGTAGCAACGTGGACGGAACTGGAGGGCGTTATGCTAAGTGAAATAAGCCATACAGAGAAAGACAGATACCATATGTTTTCACACTTATGTGTATCCTGACAAACTTAACAGGAACCCTTGGGGGAGGGGAAGGAAAAAAATAGAGAGGTTAGAGTGGGAGAGCATAACATAAGAGACTCTTAAAAAATGAGAACAAACTGAGGGCTGATGGGGGGTGGGAGGGAGGGGAGGGTGTGTAATGGGTATTGAAGAGGGCATCTTTTGGGATTAGCACTGGGTGTTGTATGGAAACCAATTTGACAATAAATTTCATATATTTAAAAAAATTGAAAAAATAAAAAATTAAAAAAAATTAAAGAAAAAGAATGGCAAGGACAATGTAGGCATACATATTTGAGTTCTGAGTGGACATAATAAGCATGCAAACCTAGCAGACCTATCATGCATCTCTTCCATACATTTTCCTTCAAAAATTATTCAATAGTCCCTTGCTGCTTAAGTAGTATGCATATTATTTATATTACCATCCAAGTTGTTTAGCAACATGATCCTCAAATCGTATTAACTAGTCTTTTTCCTATTGCATTACTATTGATGTCCAATATTCTGAAGCGGGGGCCTGAAAACTTTTTCTGTAAAGGTCAAGATAGTAAATATTTTAGAATTTTCAGACTACAAGCATTCTCCTCCTCTCTCTTCTTTTTGCCATTCTTTAAAAGTATATAAAAAAATTATTGACTCACAGGTCATACAAAAATAAAGCAAGAACCAAATTGCTCTTTCAATATTGTAAAATATTTCCAAGGGTTGCTTTAACGTGAAGGTTTTTGCTGGTGTTACTTGTGCAGGAACATCTTTATCTTTTTCATTGTAACCATTTTCCTCATTATATCTCTAAATTTCCCTTTACCAAGATCATCTGGCTGCATTTGTATTCATTAATGGTAGCAGCATTAATATCTCCATATTTCTTCTATATTTCCATTTCTTTTGTTTTCAATTTTTATTTAAATCCTAATTACTTAACATATAGTGCAATGTTGATTTCAGGAGTAGAATTCAGTGATTCATCACTTACATGTAACACTAGTGTTCAATGCAACAAATGCCCTCCTGATACCCATCAACCATTTAGCCCATCCCCTGCCCACCTCCCCTCTATCAACCCTCAGTTTATTCTATGTAGTTAAGAGTCTGTGGGGTTACTAGGTAGCTCAGTCTGTTGAATGTCTGACTCTTGATTTTGGCTCAGCGTCATGATCTCAGGGTCATGAGATTGAGCCCTGAATTTGGGCTGTATTGAGTGTGGAGCCTGCTTGCAATTTTCTCTCTTCTTCTGCCCCTCTCCACCACTCATACACACTCTCTCTCTCTCAAAAATAAAAATAAATAAAAAGGGATCTCTTTTGGTTTTCATCCCTCTCTTTTTCTCCCCTTCCCCTATGTTCATCTGTTTTGTTTCTTAAACTCCACATATGAGTGAAATCATATGGTATCTCTCTGACTGACTTATTTCGCTTTGCATATTCTCTCCAGCTCCATCCATGTTGTTGCAAATGACAAGATTTCATTCTTTCTGATAGATCAGTAATATTCCATAGTATACATATACACCACTTCTTCTTTATCCACTCATCAGTCAATGGACATTTGGTCTCTTTCCCTAATTTCACTATTGTTGCTAATGTTGCTATAAACATCAGGGTGTATGTGCTCCTTCAAATTAGTGTTTTTGTAACATTTGGGTGAATACCTAGTAGTCATTTGCTGGTCCTAGGGTAGTTCTAGTTTAAGCTTTTTGAAGAGTTCCATACTGTTTTCCACAGTATGCATTCCCAGTTTGCATTCCCACCAACAGTGTAAGAAGGGTCCTCTTTCTCCACATTCTCCCCAACATCTGTTGTTTCCTATGTTGTTAATTTTAGCCATTCTGACTGTTGCGAGGTGGCATCTCATGGTGGTTTTGATTTGTATTGCTCTGATGATGGGTGATGTTGAGCATCTTTTCATGTGTCTGTTGACCCTCTGGATGTCTTCTTTGAAAAGTTGTCTGTTCATGTCTTCTGCCCATTTCTTAACTGGGTTATTTGTTTACTGCGTATTGAGTTTGATAAGTTCTTTATAGATTTTGGATACTAAGCCTTTATCAGATATGTCATTTGAAAATATCTTCTCCCATTCCATAGATTGTCTTTTAGTTCTGTTGACTGTTTCCTTTGTTGTGAAGACGCTTTTTATGTTCATGAGGTCCCAATAGTTCATTGTTTTTGTTTCCCTTGCCTCCAGAAATGTATCTAGAAAGAAGTTGCTATGGCCTATGTCAAAGAGGTTGTTGTCTCTTTGAGGTTTCTTGTCTCACATTAAAGTCTTTCATTCATTTTGAATTTATTTTTGTGGTAGAAGGTGTTCCAGTTGTATTCTTCATGTTGCTGTTCAGTGTTCCTAACACCATTTGTTGAAGAGACTGTCTTTTTTCCATTGTATAGTCTTTCCTGCTTTGTTGAAGATTAGTTGACCATATAGTTGTGAGTCTATCTCTGGATTTTCTATTATGTTCCATCGATCTCTGTGTCTGGGTTTTTGTTTTGTTTTGTTTTTCGTTTGATGCTTGTTTGTTTGCCAGGACCATTCTGTCTTGATGACTACTGCTTTATAATATAGCCTGAAGTCTGGAATTGTGATGCCTCCAGCTTTGTTTTTCTTTTTAAAGATTCCTTTGGCTATTCAGGGTCTTTTCTGGTTCCATACAAATTTTAAGATTGTTTGTTCTAGCTCAGTGATTAATTCTGGTGGTATTTTGATAGGGATTGCATTAAATGTGTAGATTGCTTTCAATAGTATCGACATTTTAATAATATTTGGTCTTCTAATCCATGAGCATGGAATTTTTCCATTTGTGTCATTTTCAATCTCTTTCATAAGTGTTCTGTTGTTTTCAGAGTACAGATCTTTCATCTTTTGATTAAGTTTATCCCTAGTAATCTTATGGTTTTTGGTGCAGTTGTAAATGGGATTGATTCCTTGATTTCCCTTTCTGCTGCTTCATTATTGGTGTATAGAAATGCAACAGATTTCCGTACACTAACTTTATATCCTGCAACTCTGCTGAATTTGTGTATAACAGTTTTTTGGTGGAGACTTTCAGGTTTTCTACATAGAGTATCATATCATCTGTGAATAGTGAAAGTTTGACTTCTTCCTTTGGATTCCTTTTATTTCTTTTTGTTGTCTGACTACTGAGGTTAGGACTTACAGTACAGTTTAGGACTTACAAATTAAATAGCAATGATGAGATGGACATCTCTGTCATGTACCTGACCATAGAGGAAAATCTCTGTTTTTTACTGTTGAGTATGATATTAGCTGTGGCTCTTTCATATATGGCCTTTATGATGTTGAGGTATGTTCCATATATACCTACTTTGTTGAGAATTTTTATCAAGAATGGATGCTGCATTTTGTCAAATGCTTTTTCTGCATCTGTTAAGAGAATCATATGGCTCTTATCCTTTCTTTGATTAATGTAGTATATCATGTTGATAGATTTGTGAATACTGAACTATCTCTGGAGCCCAGGAATAAATCCCACTTGATTGAGGTGAGTAATTCTGTTGTTGTTGGATTAAATTTCCTAATACCTTCTTGAGGATTTTTGCATCCGTGTTCATCAGGGATATTGGTTTCTAGGGATACTGGATTCTCTTTTTAGTGGGGTCTTACTCTGGTTTTAGAATAAAAGTAATGCTGGCTTCATAGAATGAGTTTGGGTTTTCCTTCCATTTCTATTTTTTGAAACAGTTTGAGAAGAATAGGTAATAACTCTTCTTTAAATGTCTGGTAGAAGGGTGTCTGGGTGGCTCAGTCAGTTAAGCATGTGACTCTTGATCTCAGCTCAGGTCCAGATCTCGGGATCCTGAGTTCAAGCCCCACGTTAGTCTCCATGCTGAACTTACAAAAAGAAAAAAAAGTATCTGGTAGAATATCTCTGTGAAGCTGTCTGGCCCTAGACTTTTTGTTTGTTGGGAGATTTTTTTATTATTACTGATTCAATCTCATTGCTGGCTACAGGTCTGTTCAAATTTTCTGTTTCTTCGCATTTCAGTTTTGTTAGTTTTTATATTTCTAGAAATTTATCCATTTCTTCCAGTTAGCCCAATTTGTTGGCATATAATTTTTCATAATATTATCTTATAATTATTAGTATTTCTGCATTGTTGTGATCTCTCCTCTCTTTTCTTTTTGGTAAGTCTGGCTAGGGGTTTATCAATTTTCTTAATTCTTCCGAAGAACCAGCTCCTAGTTTCATTGATCTGTTCTACTGTTTTGTTTGTTTGTTTGTTTGTTTCTGTATCATGTATTTCTGCTGTAATCTTTATTATTTCTTGTCTTATGCTGGTTTGAGCCTTCATTTGCTTTTCCATTTCTAGCTCCTTTAGGTGTAAGCTTAGGTTGTGTATTTGAGACTTTTTTCCTTCATTAGGAAAGTATGTATTGCAATATACTTCCCTCTTATGTCCACTTTTGCTGCATCCCAAAGGTTCTGGACTGTAATTTTTTATTTTTATTTGCTTTCATGTATTTTTCTATTTCTTCTTTAATTTCCTAGTTAACCCATTGATTCTTTAGTGGGATATTCTTTAACCTCCATGTATTGGTAGTCTTTCCAAATTCTATTTTTGGTTCACTTCATGTTTCATAGCATTGTGGTCTGAAAATATGCATGGTATGATTGCATTCTTTTTGTACCTTTTTAGGCATAGTTTGTGTCCCAGTATGTGATCTATTCTAGAGAATGTCCCATGTGCACTTGAAATCATGTGTATTTTGCTGCTGTAGGATAAAATATTCTGAGTATATCTGTTAAGTCCATCTAGTCCAGTGTGTCACTCAAAGCCATTGTTTTCTTGTTGATTTTCTGGTTAGGTGATCTGTCCATTGTTGTAAGTGGAGTATTAAAGTGCCCTAGTATTATTGTATTATTATCAATGAGTTTCTTTATGTTTCTTATTAATTGATTTATATATTTGGTTCTTCCATGTTGGGGGCATAAATATTTACAATTGTTAGATTTTCTTATTGGATAGGCCCCTTTATTATGATATAGTGCCCATCTTCATCTCTTATTACAGTCTTTGGTTTAAAATCTAGTTTGTCTGATATAAGTATGACACTCCAGCTTTCTTTTAACATCCATTAGCATAATAAATGTTTATACATCCCCTCACTTTCAATCTACAGCTGTCTTTAGGTCTAAAATGAGTCTCTTGGGGCACCTAGGTGGCACAGTCAGTTAAGTGTCCAACTTTTGCTCAGGTCATGATCTCACGGTCTGTGAGTTCAAGTCTCGAATCGGGCTCTGTGCTGACAGCTCAGAGCCTGGAGCCTGCTTCAGATTCTGTATCTCCCTCTCTCTCTGCCCCTCCCCTGCTCATGCCCTGTCTCTCTCTGTCACTCAAAATAATTAAACGTTGAGGCACCTGGGTGACTCAGTTGGTTAAGCGTCTGACTTCAGCTCAGGTCATGATCTCGTGGTCTGTGAGTTCAAGCCCCGCATCAGGCTCTGTGACAGCTCCGACCTGGAGCCTGCTTCTGATTCTGTGTCTCCCACTCTCTCTGCCCCTCCCCCACTCATGCTCTTTCTGTCACTCTCAACAATCAATAAATGTTAAAAAAATAAACATTAAATTTTTTAAAATGAGTCTCTTGTTGGCAACATATAATTGCGTGTTTTTTTGTTTTTTGGGTTTTTGTTTTTATTTTTGGTTTTTATTTATTTATTTTTTTTTAATTTTTTTTTTAACATTTATTTATTTTTGAGACAGAGAGAGACAGAGCATGAACGGGGGAGGGGCAGAGAGAGAGGGAGACACAGAATCTGAAACAGGCTCCAGGCTCTGAGCCATCAGCCCAGAGCCCAACGCGGGGCTTGAACTCATAGAGCACAAGATCGTGACCTGAGCTGAAGTCAGACGCTCAACCAACTGAGCCACCCAGGCGCCCCTATTTTTGTTTTTTAAATCCTTTCTGATACCTATGTCTTTTGATTGGGGCATGTAGTCTATTTATATTCAGAGTGATTATTGATAGATATAAATTTAATGTTATTGTATTACCTGTATAGTTGTTTCTGGAGATTTTCTCTGTTCCTTTCTGATTGTTGGCACTTTTGGTCTTTCTTTCCCCTTCAAAGTGTCCCCTTTAATATTTCTTACAGATCTGATTTAGTAGTCACGAATTCTTTTAGTTTTTGTTTGTGTGGGAAACTCTGTATCTCTCCTTCTATTCTAAATAATAGCCTTGCTGGATAAAGTATTCTTGGCTGCATGTTTTTCCCAATATGTCATGCCAGGTGTCTGTGAAGAGATATGGCTAGCCTGATTTATTTTTCCTTGTAGGTTAGGAATTTCTTTTCCCTTGATACTTTTAGGATTCTTTCCTTCTTTCTGCATTTTCCAAATTTTATTACAACATGTCTTGGTGTTGGCTAGCTTTTGTTGATTTTGAATGGAGTTCTCTGTGCCTCCTGAATTTGGATGTCTGTTTCTTTACCCAGATGACAGAATTTTTCACCTGTAATTTGCTCAAAAAATCTTCTGCCTCCTTTTCCCTCTCTTCTTCAAAGAATTCCTATGATACAAATGTTTTATGTTTTATGGAGTTGCTGATTTCTCTAAGTCTACATTATAATCCAATATTTTTCTTTCCCTCTTCTTTTCACCTTCATTGTTTTCCACAATTTTGTTTTCTATATCACTTATTCACTCCTCTGCTTCTTCCATCCTTGTGATCATTAGATCCAGTCAGTTTTGTATCTCAGGTATAGCATTTTTTATTTTGTACTGACTAGTTTCTAGTTCTTTTATATGTGTGGTAAAGGTTTCTGGTTTCTTCTATGCTCTCTTCAAACCCAGGCAGTATCCTTATCATTGCTGTTTTATATTCTGGTTCAGGCATATTACTTATATCTATTTTTATGCTGTGACTTCTTGTTATTTCTTTTGGGATGAATTCTTCTGTCTTGGCATTTTTTTGAGGTCTCTGTCTTTTTTGTGTTAGGAAAGCCTGTGCCCAGTTCTATTTCCACTAGAGCTGAAGCCTTGCAGCACTCTATGATCAGTAGACCTGGTGCATGTGGAGGGGTTTATGCTGATCTTCTGGGGGAGGTGCCTGCTGCTCTAGCTTTCTATCACACTTGTCATATTAAAAGAGACACCTCTTGGGACACCTAGGTAGTTAAGTTGGTTGAGCGTCTGACTCTTGATTTCAGATGAGGTCTTGATTTCAGGGTCATTGGGCCCCATGCAGAACATGAAGCTTATAAAAAAAAAGAGGGGGTGCCTGGGTGGCTCAGTTGGTTAAGTGTCTGACTCTGGCTCAGGTCATGATCTTATGGTCTGTACCACAAGTTTGAACCCCCCATCAGGCTCTATGTTGACAGCTCAGAGCCTGTAGCCTATCTTGGATTCTGTGTCTCCCTTTCTCTCTACCCCTCCCCTACTCATGCTCTGTCTCTCTCTCTCTCTCTCTCTCTCTCTCTCTCTCAAAAATAAATAAATTTTTTTAAAAAATTAATAATTAAAAAAAAGACACCTGCAGAGCCCAGAGGGGGGAGTTTTAGTGTAAGTGATACAAGCCTCCAGTGTGTGCACTGTGCTGCTGCTGATGGGAGGGATGAAAAATGGTATAGTCCTACCCTCTTCCCTGGAGAGGTAAGTTCACCCCTGCTACTGTTCTGGAAGTCCTCATGGAAGAGTGAACAATCTACAGAACTTCAAACTTTCAGCTCCATTGTTTGCAAAAACTTGCAATGATCAGCCCTTCTTATTTTCCCAGTCAGTGGTTTCAAGGAAGTGTTCTTCTTGGGCAAACTCCTGCATGCTGCTTTATCTCTCCCTCTCTCTCTCTCTCTCTCCCCTCTCCATGATCAGGGATTCCCCCTTCCCCAGCACCCATGATTTGTTTGTCCCAAGCAACATCACGACACCTCCTATCTTCCCCAACGTGGCCTCTTTTCTCCCCCCAATTGTGCAGCTGATTGTCTCAATCCTTTGATCAATTTCCTGGGTGATAAGAATGATTTGATAATTATCTAGCTGTGTTCGAGGGTATGAGGCAAGCATGGTGTCCTCCTACTCCTCCACCATCTTAACGCTTCTTCCCTATACTTACATTTCAATTCAATTCAGATTTCCTTTTTTTCAGTATTATCACTTTTCATTTCTTTGTTGCATTTTAATTTTGCTAGCCTGTTGCCCCATTCTGTTATCCACTTCTGTAAATGCCACATGGGTTTCTCACTGTGAGGGAAAGAGTCAGAACAACTACAGCCTTTGCTATCTGATTGTAATAGATGCACAGGCTCCAACCATTAACAGACTTTGAAAGAAGTGATGTGACTGGTCCCTGATCATGATGTGCATTCGTTATTTACATAATGATTTGTGGACTGAAGAACTAGCAGTGAACTTTATGCTACTACTCACACTTAACATAGCAAGATAACTAAAATTGAACTATGGTGTCAGGATGCTGTTATTATTTACTAAAACATGGTAACTGAACTCTGAAAATCTTAAAATTGAAAGTTAAAAAAAGTAAAAAATATAAGTATAAAATTTCATTTGCTATCTTTCACTATAATCACACTCTCTGTGTTTCTCAAAGGTAATTTCTCTTGGGGCCCTGGTTGGCTCAGTCAGTTAAGCGTCTCACTTCAACTCAGATCATGATCTCACAGTTCATGGGTTTGAGCCCTGAATCAGACTCTGAGCTGTCAGCACAGAGCCTGCCTGAAGTCCTCTGTCTCCCTCTCTCTCTGCTCCTTCCCCACCTCTCAAAAATAAACATTTAAAAAAAAGCAATTTCCCTTTGTATCTTCCAGATTATTTTCAGTCTGTGTAAAACATATGAGCGTAAATAGATTTAAAAACATGATTTTGATTTTCTGTTTGTTTCTGTTCCAAAATAAATGGAGCACTGGACTCTAGAGCAGTATCTAGAACATAATATAGATGCAATGGACACCTATTGGACAAATGTCTACTCTTTGCTATAGGCTATGTTCATGAGACGTTAATTATTAAATATTCTTTCACAATAGCACACATTGAGTTGCTCTATTCATTATAATGGCTGCATAATACTGCATAATATCAATAAAATCATATTTTATATATTATTTCCTTCTTCTCTTTTTGCCATTGTAGAAGAAATCAACAAATACTGCTATTTATATCTTTTGTGTATCTATGAAATATTTCTCTAAAATAGTTGTTTACAGGGTTTTTTTTTTCTTTGCCTAAAGCTGTCTTAACTTCTTATTTTATATGTTGCTAATGTTTTGAAAAGCTTATCTTTTATCATTTACCCTGGCTTAAAGTGTATATTGCTATAAGTAAATTTTTAACTTCTTTAGTCACATGTATAAAATTTGAAAATATTATCAGTAAATCAATGAAAATAACAAAATGTATTACACATGCTGATTGCAAACCCTGCATGAACTGGTCTGCCAAGTGTTTTTAATTTGTGGTTAGGTGTTATGCAGATCTTTGTTAGGTAAAGAATTAAATATTTAAGAGAAACTATGAGATGAAATATTTTCTTATACAAATAAACGCAAATAATCTGATTTTTTGTTTTGTAATTCATGGAGTCAATATTTTTATTAGTAGTAATATGATAATCATTGCAAAAATTTTAATCCATGAATAATATTTTTAATATCTTTTGGTATTATAAATATATATGTATAATATTTCTGTTCTTTTATGTTCAGATTTTAAGATATATTCATCCAAATTTTATTTTATTTTTTTAAACTTAGTTTTTGCTATTTTTTTAATGCTTATTTATTTTTGAGAGAGACAGAGCATGAGAAGCAGAGGGGCAGAGAGAGAAGACACAGAATCCAAAGCAGGCTCCAGGCTCTAAGCTGTCAGCTCAGAGCCCCATGCAGGGCTTGAACCCACAAACTGTGAGATCATAACTGGAAACAAAGTCAGATGTTTAACCAACCGAGCTACCCAGGTGCCCCTCAAATTTTATTTTTAACACATTTGATTTATTTTAGCAATATTAACAATCTTCACTCTACATTTTCATTCTGTTTTTTCTGTGTTGTCTAGAATGCTGATTCTTTCTATGTCTTTGAAGAAATAAATTATACAATATTTAAAATATGTCAAAAGCAACATATAGGGTTCTGACAGTTCTCATAAACTTTTCTTAGGATAAAACATATCTGTAATCATTTTGAATGTTTAGCAGTTAAGTGTAATTTAAAATAATGAGAACAAATATTTCCTTACTGAATACATACATTTAGACTTGATCTAGGATTTTACAAGCCATTTTAAAAGAACTGTAAAAAGATAGAAGATAAAGGACATATCTGTAAATAATACATAACTTAACTTCTTTGAAAATCATCTTTTTACTCTTGAATTGTCATCTTCCTTGACACTGGGAAGAAAGAACTCTCCCAGCCAAATATGGCTTCTCTCCTTGACTCCCAAAGGCCAATTCAGTTCAGACTGAGTTGTGGTTGTAAAGACCTGTGTCAAGAAAGGTGCAAAGGTTCTGATCTCTGCTGAAGCAGCCACAGGAGTCCATGCAATCTTATTGTCCATCAGACAAGGTCTAAGAATGATTTTCCCCCTACACGATTATTTTAGCAATAAATATAGAATTCCTAGAGTAAATAACTATGATTTTTAATTTAGTTGATAAATATATTATCAGAACACTAGATAGACCAAACAGTTTCATAGTCATTTTATATGTTTACACAATATACTGTCAAATTATGCAATATAATATTGCTATTTTTTAGAGTAAAAAATGTTGAACATTAACAACTTTATAGGGTTCAAATCAACATAAGTAAAATTAAGCTTCATATATTCTTTTATAAATTGAAATTAGAATTTTGGGGATTTTTTTGAGAAAATGTTTGTAAAGAAAAATCCTGCCCTAAATCATTTTCTAAAAGTAATTAAGTCAAAAAATAGTAAAATCAAAACAAAAATTAAAAGAATAATTTTAAGTTCATAAAAACAAAAGTTATTAATTCAAATCTCTTCTCCAATATTGAGATTTAACTACTTGAAGGTATTACTTTGTTTTCTTTTCCAAAAAACTTGCTTGGATCTATTTCTTCATCATGAGGTAGCAATTAAAATTTTCTCAAACCATCAAATAAATCATTTTACAGGGTTCTGTGATCATTAAAAAATGTGGAAATCACTGATTACTTCAGACAGAAATAAACACTTATCCTTATGCATCCACTTTTATATGTTTAATATTCTACATAATATTATTTCTTTAAAATGATTTTAGAGAGATATGTAACTTTTAAGAAATATTTCAAAGAGATCATATAAAGAAGCAAACTGAAATGAAAATATCCATTCATTACATAAATTATATGACTATTCTGAATATAATAATTTTCTAACTTGTTTAGTAAGCTCTAAAAATGTATATAATCATAAAGATGAATTTAATTTATTTTTCCCCATCATCTTCACAGGAGCCACTGGGACATGAAAACAGAGAAAACTATTTAAAGATTTTCTATTTTTCAGTTGTCTCTCTGATTCTTTGTCAGTCATTACACCTATCTAGCTAGTATTGATTAAGAGCTTGAGTTGTATGTGTGTGTGTATGAGTGTGTTTACTTCAGTTTTATCTTCTAACAGCTGTTAAAATTTAATATTCTGTCGGGGTGCCTAGGTGACTCAGTTAGTTGAGTGTTGGACTCTTGATTTTGGCTCAGATCATGACTCACAGTTTGTGAGACTGAGCCCCGCATTGGACTCTGTGCTGACTGTGTAGAGTCTGCTTGAGATTCTCTCTCTCCCTCACTTTATGCCCCTCCCCCACTCCCTATAAATAAATAAATAAATAATAATGAATGAATAAATAAACATTTTAAAAAATTTTAATATTTTATTTTTCCCCGAATTTTCATGCTATATTTGAAAGTTTCTTAACTAAGAACCATAATACAATTTTAATATTTTATTTAGCTTTTACCCTGTTTAAAAAATATGCCAGAATCTGCACCAATGTAGTTTTATGATTAAAGTATTTCCTTATTTTCCTCCACTCAGTCTATATTCTCAGAGCCTTCAGTGGCTTCTAACTTACATGGGTTTTCTTTTAAAAATGCATTTTTAGGGGCACCTGGGTGGCCTACTCAGTTGAGCGTCTGACTTTGGCTCAGATCATGATCTCGCAGTCTGTGGGTTCGAGCCCTTCAGTGGGCTCTGTTCTGACAGCTTGGAGTCTGGAGCCTGCTTTGGATTCTGTGTCTCCCTCTCTCTATGCCCCCTCCCCACTCATGCTCTGTCTCTGTCTCTCTCTCTCTTTCTGTCAAAAATAAATAAACATTAAAAAAAATTTTTAATGCATCTTTACCAGGGCACGTGGGTGACTCAGTTGGTTAAGTGTCCACCTTTGGCTAAGGTCATGATCTCACTGCTGGTAAGTCCAAGCCCCCCATTGGGCTCTGTGTTGACAGCTTACGGTTTAGAGCCTGGAGCCTGCTTCAGATTCTGTCTTTGTCTCCCTGTCCCTCCTCTGCCCATGCTCTGTCTCTTTTTCTGTCTCTGTCTCTGTCTCTCTCTCAAATATAAAAAAAACATTTAAAAAATACTTAAAAATGCATTTTTACCTAAAAATGAAAAGTAGGTATAGGCTTTCTCATATGAAAACACTCCATTATATGTATATATGTTTATATGCAAGAAATAAATAGCCATTTCCTTCAGGTGATAAATATGTATTCTTAGGAATGCTTAATTTCCTCTGACAACCAATTTGCTTTTGAAATATTACTCCACATAATAACCACAAAATGTAATTGTTACAGTAAAGTACAAATAGCTTAGCATATTAACTGGTAAACTACTTTGACACTGTTGGGATTTTGTTTTCCAAAATAGTATCTCAAGACCAATGCTCTTTGACTCTCACAATAAATTAAGATAGTGAAGTTTCTTGTTGTTTTGTGTCTATTTTCTGGTCCCAAATGTGCGAGTACAGTATATTATTTGATTTTCCTTGTGCTAATATATATGGGAGAGCCAGTGTTAACCCAAAAGAGCAATGGCTTAATATTGAAGTAGAAAAATATTTCATTATGTAATAGCTGTAGGGTCTAGGTGGTATTGAGGATGTGCACAATTAGGCTTCCAGGCTTTATGCCAGAAATAATAGGAATTCTGGTTAATTCAAATGATTCCTGAAACCAACCAACTTAATGTAACATTCCCACTACACTTTTTAAGTTTTTTTTTTCTTTCTGTACCTGCGTTTTCATTCACTTTGACAAAGATATGTAAGGATTTGTGTATGTTTGTGACATGCTATGATAGTTTAAATGTCAGTTAAATCAATAACCATGACAGAATTTTAGAATAAGAACCACTTTGAAGTCTAATTCTTCCATCAATACAATTTTTTGACTGACATGAAAATGAATAGAAATTACAGCTCTATACCAAGGAATAAATTCCTATGGATTGCACCGTGGCTAAGAATTATTTATAATCAGCATACTTCATCATTTCACCCAGGTAATCGTTGCTTGATTGAATGCTTGGAAATATTAAAACAAACCAAGAGAGTGTGGAGAAACGGTAATCATTAAAGAGAAAGGCAATATTGTTCATTTTATTTGAGGGTTTTATTGATAATGTACACTAGAGGGTACTGGCAGTTTGCAAAGACTGCTTTAATAATATTATCCTACCGAGGTGCCAAACTCCTCCGGAACAAACTAGAAACCTGCCATTCTTTTGGAGAGACTAAAATTGAAGTTATGCTACCTGTTTTTTAATCATATTTTTAAATCAGATTCAAGGTGGTATCTGTTATAAAATCTGATATTGTAATATAATCTATATATATATATATATTGTATATATAATCATACCACTTGTGTGTTAAAAACTAGGATATGAATGGGGATGTGTTAAGATATTTTATATTTTTTACCACATTGGTTTGCATCCAAATAGATTTGAATACTGTTTTCTAATTAATGCAGTAATTTACACTATATTGGTTGTGTATGGAAATTAGACAGTCCATACAAATGCGTAGATACAAATAAATTGAAGATGTTTCATCAGAAAACAATAATATATTTAGATACTACAGAACTCTTAATGTTCCTAACAATATTTCTTACCCATGCATATGTTTTCTGTGTATTCTAGCATTTTTAAGTTATTAACCTTTAAATTAAAAAAAAAAACTCTATGTGCAGAATATAATGTCATTGACATATCATTAACCCAGTCACGAAAACACAGGACAAAAAACCTAATCAAGGTAACAATATACTCATTGAATATCCTAAAGTTGAAGAAGAAGTTAGGTATCGGCTTCAGTATACCACCAAATCTGCAAATAGAATGGTGGAAAGACTACAAATACAGACCTTCAAAGATGGAAAAATATAGGAGTGATCCATTAATCAATTGTTTTTGCTGATGATACACTTATATCAATTTTGTTTTTACCACTAAACAGATGGCCTACTCAAAGGGGTGATTGAGGAAAATTTAATGAAGGTACTATTTGCAAAAATGCAAGCAAGAAAAATGAAGTCACTGGGGCTAATAATAATTAGTACATGCCTGGACCTAATGGACCAAGAAGGACCTGAGGAAGGTTGCTGTTTCCTGGACCTAGCAAGACTTGCAATTCAAGGGGACAACTCAGAATTGTCATTCCCTACCTGCTCTATCATTTTCCCTTTCCTACCTGCCTCTTTAGATAGCAAATTTCATACTTTCTCATTTGTCCTTCCTAAGGTTTTATTTTACAAAAATTAACACATACCTGCATATTTTCTTATACTCTTCTTCTTACACAAGATACAACATAGTATTGACACTCTTTTGTTACTTACAAAATATCCAATTAATTACTACATATGTAGCCATTTTTTAAAGTATAGCTACTTAGTACACAATATTGTGGATGGACCATAGTTTATCTAACCTTTGCAAAAGTATTTAAATAATTTCCAAACTGCTTTGACCATAAATAATGCTGAAGTGAATAATCCAGAGCAGATGTATTTTCACATTGTTGAAAAAGTACCTTCAGGGTACATTATTAGAAAGTAGATTTTCTGGGTCAAAAGGTAAATTCACATATATATATATATATATATATATATATATATATATTTTTTTTTTTAATTTAAGAGGAAGCAAGAGAGAGCACACGCATGTGAGCAGGGGAGAGGGACAGAGAGAGAGAGAGAGAGAGAGAGAGAGAGAGAGAGAGGGAATCTTAAGCAGGCTCCACAGCCAGCACAGAGCCCTATGCAGGGCTTGATCCAATGACCCTGGGATCATGACCCCAGCCAAAATCAAGACTCGGTCACTCAACCGACTGAGTCACACAGGTGCTCCATCATATGTAATTTTTAAAGTTATTGACTAATGATTCTCCTTAGGGGTTCTATAATCACATATTCCCAATATCAATATATGAGAGTGTTTGTTTTATGATAACCTTGTGAAAAAAATATATTGTCAAGCTTTTTAAATTTGCCAAACTGATGATTGAGATATTGTATCTTTGTCTAGTTTTATTTTGCATTTCTCTTATTCTCTCATATTAAGTGAAAATGAAAACCTTTTTATATGTTATAGGCAATTTTTATATTTTTTATGAGACTTTTTTCTGTCATATTTTGGTGTCATGTTTCCCAGTTTTAAAAGGTGCTTATAAATTAGGGATTTTTTTCTTTTTACCTATGACTTATAATGCAGTTTTTTCAGTTTTCACCTGTTGATTTTGTTTATGATAATGTGGAGAAACAAAGCTATGCTATCATCAAGTATTTGTATGTTTTCACTTTTTACATTTAGATCTCCCATCTGGTTGGAATTCATTCTTGCATGTGATGATAGGGATCCACTTTTTTTTAAGGCTATACAGTTATCCCTTCACTTTTATTTTTAAAAAAAGCTATTATATTTCCTGGTGATTTGAGATGCCAATTTGGTCATATATTAGAAACCCCTATGGACTTAGGTCTACCTATTGGCTTTTTATGCTATGCATTGTGCTATTTACCTATTTTGGAGGTAGAACCACATTTAATTATGGTTTAATTATGCTTATATATGTTTTAGTACCTGCTAAAGAAGTATCCACTTTCATCACCTTTCTCCTTCAGTTATTTCATAGCTCATTTTGCATATTCATTTTTCATTATGAACTTTAGTATTGACATGATTAGCTCCATTGAATTCAAACAAACAAACAAACAAACAAACAAATCCTGATATTTATTTTTACTAGGATCATGTAAAATTGATAAATATCAACTAAGAAAGTTAGAAAAAGTTGACCTGAATAATGTTCAGATATTTTACCCAAAAATAAGAATTATCTTTCTATTTTGTTCCAGTTGACTTTTAGTATACCTTTCTTTCTTTCTTTCTTTCTTTCTTTCTTTCTTTCTTTCCTTCTTTTCTTTCTTTCTTCTCTCATGTTTATTCATTCTTGCAAGAGGGGGGGGGGCAGAGTGAGAGAGGGACACAGAATCTGAAGCAGGCTCCAGGCTCTGAGCTGTCAGCACAGTGCCGCACGTGAGGCACAAACTCAGGAGCCATGAGATCATAAACTAGGCTGAAGTTGGATGCTTAACTGACTGAGCCACCCAGGTGCCCTGACTTTTAGTATACTTCATAGTGTTTTCCTCATGTAGATTTTTTACATACCTTTACCATTGTTGATTTTTTTCTTTTTCTAACTTTATGTACTTTAATCATTTTAGTTATTAATATATTTGCTACTTTAAAATTTTGAAATATTTTCTAAATTTACTGTGCTCTGAAAAAAATACATGGCGTGACATTATCCGGTCTTTCAAATTTTGGTTGAATTCAGTTGGAAAACTGTTGGGGTATGGTGCTTTGTTTTAAAAACACATTTAGTGAGGATGAATTCTAACTTTCTGGTGAGCAGTAGATAAGGATAGGTCACTTGCATTTAGTCTGGGATTGTGTTGACTTAAGATTTAATGTTTCCCATGGATTGTTTCTTTACCTCAGTCTAGGATGTAGCCCTTCTGGAATTCCAGTTGCAAGTTTGGAATGTTTACCAAGGTCTCTTCTCTTTTGTAGACCCTGGAGTTCACTTTTTAGTCTTCCAAATACTGACCTCTGCCTCTGTCTGCTTGAGTTGTTTGTTAGACTCTGCCTGTGCCACTTAACATTTAGCAAATGTCTCAAGCCAGGCTTATGTTTGCCTATACATAAGGTTTTTGTTTCTGAAGTCTTTAGTTCTGTGGTAACTCTTTAATGTCTTAAAAAATTCATTTAGAATGTGTTCTGGATTTTTAAGGTGATATTGATGAGAACAAGCAGGAATAGCAACACACTATTTTTCTGTTAGCATATACAGAAAAATAACCTTTGATATTAATAAAGTGTTTATATAAGAACATTCTTACAATTCACCCAATATTTTGTCAATATATTATTAACTCATTTATTTTTAATATGATCTATGAGAAACAGGGTAGAATACAGTGACTGAAAAAAATCTGTAGCATTTTTATCTTTATTTTAACAAAAGATGAAATCCATTGTCTTCTTTTCCTTGCCTTGACTACCTGAAAGTTCAGAGAATGACCTTGGAAATATTTGACCCCCTTTTGGAAGTTTATTAATTTCCTAGGACTGCTGAAACAAAGTACCACAAACTAAGTTGTTAAAATAATAGAAATTTATTCCCACAATTCTGAAGGCTATGGAGGCTATGGAGAAGTCCATGATCAAGGTGTCAGCAGGGCTGGTTTCTTCTGAGGGCTGTGGGAAAAGGGTCCGTTCCAGGCCTATCTCCTTGGCTTGCAGTTGACGGTCTTTTCCTTGTATCTCTTCACCTCATCCCCTGTCTATGTGAGTCTATCTCTGTGTCTAAATCCTGCCACCCTTGGTTTTTTGTTTTTTTTTTTTTAAACAAGTTTACCAGTTATATTGGGCTAGGGCTTACCCTAATGACTTCATTTTAACTTGATTATTTCTGTAAAGACCCATATGTCCAAATAAGATAACATTCTGAGGTACTGGGGGTTAGGCAACCAGCAAAAATTTGGGGGGGGGGGGCAAAATTCAACCAATTACAAAAGTACGTGTAGTATAGAAGAAAATACACACATATATGCATTAATATAGTTAAAATGGTTCTATTTACAAAATTAATAGCTTATGAATTTCTGATATGTGGAAAGATTAAATTTCAGGGAACCAATCCACAGTAAGCAGCATAAAGCAGCAAAAACTATCGGTAAAAATAAGCTGATGTCAGACTTAGATTCTGCTAAGCACTAGAACAGAGTATATTATTAGCTCTTCCTAGGCAAATCCTTTCACAACTGGATTACTAATGTGGAAACATCAATGGGTCTATTGATTCTGCTTTTCTGAATTGTAAGGATTTAAATAAATATCTTTGAATCTCTTAACATAAAACCAGGTACATTGTCATGGGTTATTTAGACTATTCTATACTTCTTGATGAAAACAGAAATCATATAGAAAATTTTAATAATATCAGAAATACTACTAGAATATCTGCCTCTATAAGAATATTTTTAAAACTGTCACCAATCAGGCATCCTCTGCTGTGACAAGGTTGTTTTATGAGCTAAATGAAGCAATTTGTACATATCCTATTCTGCAATTAGGTCTGAACTAGATAACAAATCAAGTTTGAGCTCTCATCATTTTAATACCAAATTAAATACAAAACTTTATTTGGATTTCATTTCTCAATGACATCTGGATGTACATCTTGTTAATAATGTTTATTAAAAGCAAAAATAATCATGTTTATGTGTAATTCACTGAATAATTACTAAGTATAACTCATATTTTTATACTTATCCATGTTTGTCAGGGTGATGGCAGGAAAGAGATGGCATACTCATACTCCTGCTCATACTCATACTCATATTCATACTCATAGAGAGAATGGCTATTGGAGAGAAGCAGCCTTTCAGTAGAATAATACAGTTAACCCTTTATAACCTCACAGGGAAGGAGGAAACACTTTTACTGGTGTAAAAAGTACATCAGTATCTTTTCTTCTCTGACGTTCCAATTTTTATCTGGTACCTCTCATTGCTTAACCTTTACTAAAAGCCAAACAACAAGGAAATTTTATATCATCCATACAGGTCAACCTCCCAGGATGCAGAACAGGTTAAGGAAGAATAGAAGGGTGAGGAGAAGGGATGGAAAATATCTTTAAAATTATACCCAAATTTTTCTAAATACTTTTCTTTATACATAGATTTTTCTCCTCTCATTTTCAGTCAATAGAATAATTTCCCTAAATATGGGTGAGAAAAAAGGAGATAAAGGAAATTACATAACTTGCTGACCTTATAGACTCCTTAAGCAGATGAGATTTTATTCAAGTCTACCTGTACTGTTTTTCTTGAATAATCAATTTCTTGAATTCACTCTCTAAATTAAATGTATATATATTTTATATATATTTCTATACATATATATTTATATGTAAATATATATTGTAGTTCAGAATATTTATGTGGATATCATTAATGCTATAATTATATGTTTTATTTTAATGTTAAATTTCCCCTAAATATTTTATTTTAGAATATATAGAATATAATGTTTTGTTTTGTTTTTATGATAGAATGCCAAAAATTGTCAAATGATGATATGTCATGAGATCAATGAGAAGTGGAGTGGTTAAAATTAAATATTCCCTGTTTAAAAGTTCACTTTATCTTTTAAAAAGAAAATGGGTGTGTGTGTATGGGTGTGTGTGTGTGCATATACTTGAGGAACTACTTAAATGTCATCTAATTGTTAACTCTGGATGCCTGCTGAAAACTTTGTGACTGAAATGAGGGATGGCACTGAAAATGAATTAGAGTATGAGCTGCATGCTAAGCGGCCTAGCATTTTCTTTTCTTGTGTTTTCTTTACTCTAATACTTCTGATTTCATGGTTATATAACTGGAATCTTGTCTTTTATAATGTTAGGTAGTATTTTTACATGAAAGATTACTTAAAAGCAGTTTTCCATTTTATTCATTGAGTTTAAACTAAATGCTAATGTAACAGTTAAAAATTAATAAGAATTATTAGAGTAAACTCTAATCTCAAATAATTGGAATTGACACACGTATACTTTTCATTCATTGTTCTGGAGGTTGCACTAAAGTATAAATATGGATGTTCTAAGAGGAGTGAAGATTTAATATTGAGAAGAGAGCAGGGTATGGAGAAGGTTGCTATAAGCAGCAAAATAGATTTGAATTCATTACTTGGAGAAATAAAATATATGATGAAACATGCAAGAAGCCAAGGCCAATAACATATGATTTGGAAGCTACTTATTCCAATAGAACTTTGTAGAAATTCTGGGTTCAGTGTCAATAGATAAAATGTCATATGGATATGAATAAATGGATCAAAATCAGGCAATTAAATTAATATGGAATGAAGGTGTTGGTAAGTACTCTTCTTTCTTTGCAAGGCATTAGTATCTGACCTTTTCTTGAAGGAAATAACTTCCCAGAATCCTCAATCAGTACATTTCTGGTTATGCCACATTGGTCAGAATTATGTCAAATGGCAGCATGTAGGTATAAGAAAAGTAGGCAGGAGTGAGAAATTCTAATGGGAACTTTGCTGTCCTAAAAAAAATTTTTTTAGAGATCTATTAGTAATAATTTGATAAAATATCTATATTTTGATACCAGTGCTGGTCACACACACACACACACACACACACACACGCACACACACACACGCACACACACACGCACACACACACACACACACACACACACATACCAATAAGCAAGGACTATGTCACAATCTGGAAGTCTTTTTTTTTGCAGTTTTATTGAGAAATAATTGACACACATAACTATGTAAGTTTAAGGCATACAGCATGATGGTTTGGTTTACAAATTCTGTGAGATGATTACCATAACAGGTTTAGCTAACATCCATCTTTTCATATAGATACAATAAAAAAGAAAAGAAAGGAAAAAAAAAACCTCTCCTTGTGATAAGAACTCCTAGGATTTACTCTCTTAATTTTTTGGTATATAATTCAGCAGTATTAGCTATAGTTATCATGCCATACATTATATCCATAGTTGTTTGTTGGTTTGTTTGTTTGTTTTATCTTATAACTGGGTGTCTGTTTAATGACCTTCCTGTAATTCCCCTTTCTCTCACCCTCTGCCTTTGGTAACTGCAAGTCTAATCTCTTTTTCTATGGATTTTTTTTCTATTCCATAAGTAAAGGGAGATCATGCAAGATTTATCTTTCTATGTATGACTTATTTCACTTACTATAATGGCTTCAAATTCCATCCATGTTGTCACAAATGGGAGGATTTCTTCGTTTTTGTAGCTGATTGACATTTCAGTGTGTGTGTGTGTGTGTGTGTGTGTGTGTGTGTGTTTGTGTTTGTGTAAACTTCTTCATCTATTAATTCATCAGTGGACACTTAGGTTGTTTGCATGTCTTGACTATGCAACTATGAACATGGGGGTGCAGGTATCTTCTCAAATTAGTGTTTTCATTTACTTTGGCTGTATTTCCAGACACGTAATTGCTGGATTATATGGTAGTTCTATTTTTAATTTTTTGATAATCCTTTATATTGTTTTCCATAGTAGCTATCCCGATTTACAATCCCACCAAAGGTATACAAGTAGGGTTCCCTTTTCTAACATCCATGCCAGCAATTGTTATATCTTATCTTTTTGAAGATGTCCATTCTAATAGGCATGAAGTGATAACTCATTGTGGTTTTAATTTGAAATTTTCTATTGACTAGTGGTATTGAGCATCTTTTCATGTACCTATTGCTCTTTTGTATATTTTCTTTGGAGAAATTCTATTCAGATTCTTTGCCCATTTTTAATTGGGTTGTGTTTTTTTTTAGCATTTATGTTTGTATGTTTCAAGTTTTTATTTAATTTTAGTTAACAATAGTATAATATTAGTTTCAAGAGTACAATTTAGTGATTCATCACTTACATATAATACCCAGTGCTCAGCACAAGTGACTTCCTTAATACTCATCATCCATTTAGGGACACCAGGGTGGCTCAGTTGGTTGAGTGTCCAACTTTGGCTCAGGTAATGATCTCATGTTTCATGGGTTTGAGCCCCACATCAGGCTCTGTGCTGACAGCTCAGAACCTGGAGGCTACTTTGGATCCTATGTCTCCCTCTCTCTCTGCCCCTCCCCCATGTGAGCCCTTTCTCTCTCAAAAATAAAGAAACATTAAAAGAAATTGAAAAAAGCTCATCATCCATTTAGCCCAACCCCCCCCCCCACTTCTCCAATAATCTTTAGTTTGTTCTCTATAGTTAAGAGTCTCTTTTATGGTTTGCCTCCCTCTCCTTTTTTCTCTTCTGCACAGAAAAAAACAAAAAAACAAAAAACAAACAACAAAAAAACCCCAATAAAGTGAAAAATAAACCTACAGAATGAGAAAATATTTGCAAAACATATATCCAATAAGGGGTTAAGATCCAAAATATAAAAGTAAAGAAAATATTTTTGTGAACAGTATGACATATGGATCCAGTTATATTGTTTACATGTGAATATCCAGTTATTCCAGTACCATTTATGTAAGAGACTGTCTTTTCTCTATTGAGTGTTATTGATTCCCTTGTCAAATACATGTATGTATATCTACATATCAAGTTGCTTGAGTGTATTTGTGGGCTCTCAATTCTGTGCCAGTTATTTATTTTTATTCCAGTACCATACTGTGTTGAAGAATATAGCTTTTACAATATAGCTTGAAATCAGAAAGTGTGATACCTCCTGCTTTGTTCTCCCTCAGATTTCTTTGGCTATCTGGAACCTTTTGTGGTTGCATATAAGTTTTAGGAGAGGTTTTTGTACTTCTTTAAATTATGCTCCTATATAAATTATTGCTATTGGAATCTTGATAGAGATGGCATTAAAGCCATTTTGAGAGTATTAGCATTTATTTCAGCCCATGAGCATGGGTAACATTTCATTTATTTGTTTGCTTTCTTGCATTAATGTCTTGTACTTTTCAGAATAGAGATATTTTGCCTTCTTATTTAAATTTATTCCTACATTTTATTGTTTTGATGCTATTGTAAATGGGAACAATTTCTTTTTTTTTTTTCAGAAAATTTGTTAGTCTATAGAAATGTTACTGACTTTTGCATGTTAATTTTTTATCCTACTATAAACATTGGGGTGCAGGTACCCTTTTGAGTTAGTATTTTTGTAAACTTTTGATGAAAAAAATTGTATCTGTAACTTAACTAGATTTATTAGCTATAACAGTTTTTTTTTATTGAATCATTAGGATTTTCTTTATATAAAATCATGTCATTTGTATATAGAGACAATTTTATTTCTTCCTTTCTAATTCTGATACTTTTTTTCTTGCCTGATTGCTTTATTTAAGACTTCTAGTACTATGTTGAATAGGAGTGGTGAGAGTGGACACCTATGTCTTGTTCCTGACCTTATTGGAAATGAGTTCAATCTTTCACCACTAGGTATGCTATTAGCTGTGGGCTTGTCATCTATTGCCTTTGTTATTTTGAGATATATTCCTTCTATGCCTAATTTATTAAGAGTTTTTAATCTTTTGTAATATATGCATCCGATACTATAAATATCCGGCTAAGTACTGGTTTCATTGCATCTCACAAATTTTGATACATTGTGTTTTTATTTTCACTTAGTTCAAAATATTATTAAGGTTCTTTTCAGGTTTCTTTCTTGCCCCATGTTTTATTTAAAAGCGTGTTTTTGAGAGGTGCCTGGGTGGCTCAGTTGGTTAAGTGTCTGACTCTTGACTTCAGCACTGGTCATGATGTTGTCGTTTGTGAGATCCAGCCCCACATCAGGCTCTGCGCTGACAGTGAGGAGTCTGCTTGGAATTCTCTCCCTCTCTTTCTGCCCCTCCCTCACTTGCACACACACATGTGTACTCTGTCTCTCTCAAAATAAATAAACTTAAAAATAAATAAAAGTATGTTTTTGAAACTCCACATATTTTGGGATTCTACAGTTATCTGTTTGTAATTGATTTTCCATTTAGTTCCATTATGTCTGAGAGCAGCCATTGTAGAATTTGTACTCTTTCATGTTTCTTAAGGTATGTTTTGTGGCCAAGAAAGTGGTCTATCTTGGTTATTCTTCCATGTGAAATTGAGAAAAATGTGTATTCTGTTGTTGTTGGATGAAATAGTTTGTAGACCTCTATTATATCTAGTTAATTGATGGTGTTGTTGAGTTCAACTGCATCATTACTGATTTTCTGCCTGCTGAGTCTGTCCATTTTGGGAAAAAGGGTGTTGGCATTTCCAACTATGATAGTAGATTTATCCATTTCATTTTGCAGTTTTACCAGTTTTTTGCCTCATGTTGAATGGTCTGTTGTTAGGTGCTTTTATAAGTTTTTTCTTGAACAGATTTGTGGCAACTCAAACAAACTAAAATTTAACAAAAGTAAAATAAAAGCCTTAATTATTGAATATCTAGTGTCAGCCAGGCACTGATAAAGTACAGAAGAACACTGATGAGTGTCCTGCTCTAATACAGGCTACAATCTACCTGGGAGATATAAAGAAAAGAGGAAGAGGAAAAACCTCAACAGCACACATCAGAAAGGTGATTTAAGATGGTGAGGTTATTGGGGAACTTTCTCATCTCTGTATTAGTTTCCCTTGACATCTATACATGGACATTCATATTCCTATTTAATATTCCACATACAATAATAACTTTATAATTTCATCTCAGCAGACAAATCAGTGGCTCAGATGAACCAACATTGAACTTGGCTTCTAGTCAGAGAACACCTTTACTAAATGGATCTGCCTGAGGCCTTTTCACATGGTTTCCTGACATAAATTAGCCTGGAATACTTATAAATTATTTTACTATAAGTAACTGGCAGACTTTGCTATATTAGAGCCATTCAGGTTTTCCATGCTAACAATTCTGTCATTATGTAGTCACATGATATTAAAACACGATATTAAAACATCAGGCATTTGCTTTCATCTGGAGAGTTTATCAATGTACATTGTAATCATGAAATATTTTGGTATAGGAAGTTGAATGAATCTAAATTTAAAAATTTTGTACTTAATTTGTATCTTAACACCATGACTTCTAGTATAGTTTATAATTGTGTAAGATATATATTTTATTGTTATTGATACTTTTTTTCTTGGTTTTGTTTTCTTTAAATTTTGTTTTTAAAGTTTAATTATTTATTTTGAGAGAGAAACAGCACAAGCTGGGGAGGAGAAGAGAGAGAGAGAGAATCTCAAACTCACGAATGTGAGATCATAACCTGAGCTGAAGTCAAGAGCTGGATGCTTAACCGACTGAGCCACCCAGATGCCCCTCTTTAAAATTATTTTTGTTGTAGGCTTGTGAATATTAGTTTACAAGAAGATAACGGGTCTTTGCAGATGTGACCATGTTAAGGATTTTGAGTTGGGCAAATTATCTAGATTATCTTGATGTGCTCTAAATGATGTAATCCAAAAAGTCATTATAAGAGAGAGTCAATAATTTAAAAAGAGACCGTAGGAGATTAAATAACGAAAGCCAGAACTGAAGCAATTTGAACAAGGGGCTAAGAGCCAGTGGACCACTAGATGTTGGAAAAGACAGTGAAACAAACCTCTCCCCAAGGCTTTGATTTAAATGATAGGAACAAATAAAATAATTTATCAAAAATGAAATTAAATCAAAAATTTTAAAAAGCACATTACACACAAATTGAAAGTAATTCATTGAATTGTATGTCAAGGTTTATATTAAAAACAATTCGTTTAAACAGATTAGTTCAAACAGTGTTGTCAATGAAAGTTTGAAAAGTATCTTTTTGAATCTTAATGAAAATAATCAATATTATATATTGATTATATATATACATATATATATATATATATATATATATATAATGTTTCCATTTCAGAGGTTTATGTCCATGTATAATATTCTTCTATTCTTTTAAATTTCCTTTTTTAGTACTTTATTTATTCT
Organism: Panthera uncia; assembly: GCF_023721935.1. Lineage (NCBI taxonomy): Eukaryota > Metazoa > Chordata > Mammalia > Carnivora > Felidae > Panthera > Panthera uncia. The sequence continues at coordinate 48,288,366 of NW_026057584.1, forward strand.
TGAGAGAGAGAGAAAGACAGCATGAGCAGGAGAGGAGCAGAGTGAGAGAGGGACACAGAATCCAAAGCAGGCTCCAGGCTCTGCGCTGTCAGCACGGAGCCAGATGCGGGGCTTAGACTCACAAGCCATGAGATCATGACCTGAGCCAAAGCTGGACGCTCAACCAACTGAGCCACCCAGGCGCCCCATAATATTATTCTATTTTGATTGCTCATTCAACTATAGGCACACCTCAGAGACATCACAGGTTTAGTTCTTGACCACAGAAATAAACTGAATATTATAATAAAGCATCAAGTGAATTTTTTAGTTTTCCAGTGCATATAAAATAATGTTTTCACTATGCTGTAGTCTAAGTGTGCAACAGCTTTATGTACCTAACAATAATGTACATATCTTAATTTAAAAATAGTTTGCTGCACAAATGCTAATCATCAGCTGAGCTTTTAGTGAGTCATAATGTTTTTGCTGGTAGAGGGTTTTTCCTTGATGTTGACAGATGCTGACTGATTAGGGTGATAATTGCTGAAGGTTGGGGTGGATATGAGAATTTCTTAATATAAGACAACAATGAAATTTGCCTCATTGGTTGACTCTCCTTTCACAAACAACTTCTCTGTAACATGAGATCCTGTCTAATAGCATTTTACTCACAGTAAAATTTTTGACAAACTGGAATCAATCCTCTTAAACCCTGCCACTAGTTTATCAACTAACTTTCTGTAATATTCTAAATATTTTGTTGTCATTTCAACAATCTTCACAGCATCTTCACCAGGAATAGATTCCATTTCAAGAAACCATGTTCTTTCCTCATCCATAAGAAACAATTCCTCATCTATTCAAGTGTGATCTTGACATTGCAGCAGTTCAGTCACGTCTTCAGGCTCTGCTTCTGATTCTAATTCTCTTGCTATTTCTACCACATCTATAGTTACTTCCTCCACTGAAATCTTGAACTCCTCAAAGTCATCCGTGAGGGTAGGAATCAACTTCTCCCAAACTCCTATTAATATTGATATTTTGACCTCTTCCCATAAATCACAAATGTTCTTGATGACATCTAGAATGATGAATTCTTTTTAGAAGGTTTCAATTTACTTTGCCAGGATCCCTTCGAGGAGTCACTGTATATGGCAGTTATAACTGTATGAATGTATTTCTTAAATAAGAAGACTCGAAAGTCAAAATTACTTCTTGATCCATGGGCTGTAGATTAGATGTTGTGTTGTTAGCAGGCATGCAGGCAACATTAATCTTGTACATCTCTATTAGAGCTATTGGATGACCAGGTGAATTGTCAATGAGCAGTAATGTTTTGAAAGTAATCTTTTTTCTGGGCAGTAGTTCTCACTGGTGAGTTTAAAATATTCAATAAACCATGCTGTAAACAAATGTGCCATCATCCAGGCTTTGTTGTTCCATTGATAGAGCACTGGCAGAGTAGATTGAGCGTAGTTCTTTAAAACCCTAGGATTTTTGGAATGGTAAATGAGCACTGGCTTCAATTTAAAGTCACCAGCTGCATTAGCCCCTGACAAAAGAGTCAGCCTGTCCTTTGAAGAGTTAAAGCCATGTGTTGACCTCTCCTTTTGAGCTATGAACGTCCTAGATATCATCTTCTTCCAACAGAAAGCTGTTTTATCCACACTAAAAATCTGCTGTGTAGTGTAGCCACCTTCATCAGCTACTTTAACTAAATCCTCTGGAGAGTTTGCTGCAGCTTCTTCATCAGCACTTGCTGTTTTATCTTACAGTTTTATGTTACAGAGATGGCTTCTTTCCCTAAAGCTCATGAACCCACCTCTGCTAGCTTCAAACATTTCTTCTGCAGCTTCCCCACCTCTCTCAGCCTTCATAGAATTTACAAGACTTAGGGCCTTGCTCTGGATGAGGCTTTGGCTTAAAAGAATGTTGTGGCTGGTTTGATCTTCTATTCAGGCCACTAAAACTTTCTCAATATCAGCAATAAGGCTGTTTTGCTTTCTTATCAATAATATGTTCACTGGAGTAGCATTTTGAATTTGTTTTGAGAACTTTTCTTCTCCATTCACAACTTGGCTAAGTGTTTGACACAAGAGGGCTAGCATTTGGCCTATCTCGGATCTTGACATATCTTTCTCACTAAGTGTAATCATTTATAGCTTTTGACTTAATGGTGAAAGGTGTGTGACTCTTCCTTTACTTGAACACTAACAGGCCATTTTAAGGTTGTTAATTGGCTTAATTTCAATATTGTTGTGCCTCAGAGAATAGGAAGGCCAAAGGAGAGGGAGAGAGATGGGGGAGCAGTCAGAACACACACAACATTTATCAATTAAGTTTACTAACGTGGGCATGATTAGCGGAGCCCTAAAACAATTATGATATAACATCAAAGATCATTGATCACAATCATCATAACAAATATAATAATAATTTAAAAGTTTGAAATATTATGACAAAATGTGACACAGAGACATGAAATGAAGAAATGCTGTTGGAAATATGTCACTGATAGACTTACTTACCTGAGACAGAGTTGTCACAAACCTTCAATTTGTAAAAAATCAATATCTGGGAAGCACAATAAAATAAGGTATGCCTATATATAAATGGATAAATGGATCCTATTTTGTACCAAAAAAAAGGAAAAAGTAAAAAAAGAGTGAAAGTAAACCTTATATATCCAAGGCAATAAGGTAGCTATAAGAAATAAAGATAGGCCATAGACTCTAACATAAAAAAATGGCCAAGTAAAGGGCTCAAAAATCTGTCCTTCCACTGAAATAAGAATAAACTGGCAGACTGGCCAAATTACTTTTTCAGTACTCTGGAATCAGCCAAAAACTTACAGCAACAAAGCGAGGGACTACTTAAGGAAGAAGAGGTCATGTGAGTTTTGGTAAGAGAGCATTGTAGCATTTTCACCCGCCAGTCTATCAATCTCCATTCCGTAGTCTAGTGACAGCATCCAGGGGGACAAAGTCCACATTCCTGTTGTGGCATGTTGGTGCCATTGACTTACTATGGACTTGTTCTTAGAATACTATGGTCATGCAGTTTACTTGCCTGGTGGTTCCCTGAAGGTTTGTGGTTTTGTTTTTGTTTTTAACAATCCCTGGCCAGTTTTATATTTTTAAAATGTGCGTGATTTGCTGTTTACGAGTCTGTTCTAACATGCTTCTAATGATATCAGAATCACCCAGATCAATGATAGCCAGAGTGTAGCGTATGTATTTTCCACTTGCTGTTCCCATTTCAACAGTATTGCCACTGTAGTGTTGGACACCAGTTTTGGCCAACATGCCATAGTAATCTATTTCAGATTTCCTCAATACTGGACAGTTGTTGATGAGGATGACCAGTTTTTCTTTGCCTTGTCTGATCATCTCACTCAGAGGATAAACTTTGTTGTCTCCTCTATAAGTTGGAGTGACTTGGTGGGAATCAGTGGAAAGATTAAAACATACACTGCCAGTGTCTAAGGCAAGGGACAGCATATAGGACAAGCAGCAGACAGATCCAAAAGCCCAGGAAATGAGAAGTTAAGGAATAATTTTCTTGGGGTAAATGGACTCAGAAGGACTACCACACACACAGGAGAAAATGGAGTGCAACCTGCATGCCCAGAACCAGATGCATGCTCAGAAAAGATGTGAGATGACCCTTGTCTTACACCTGTAGATACCTCTAAGGCTCTGAACTCATAGGTAATGAAAGCCAACACAGACTTGTAGGTGGCCTGGCTTCCCAACTCACATCCAAGCTGTAAGACTGGGAGATAATTATTTTTAGGTTAGGTTCATTTTATTTTCCTCCAGGCATTTAAAATTTTATTTTAATCCAACTGATCATATTCTAGGACACTATGAAATATTTGCAGGCACTCCCAGAAAATAGCTGGTCATGACATTATTCTGCTTCCTCTTTTCAAATGATGTTTCCTCCATCTGTGGTTCACTGAATGGTTGTAAAATTCTATGATTCAAGTTTAAGCGTGCAAAGCAAGATACACGTCCCATTATTGTTATGCTTCATTCTATTTTACCAGATTTCTTGATTGGCACAGTAGACTCAAAGCTAAACAACCAATGTAGTATCTTACTCTCCTTGTCATTCTTTCAAGTGGGTCTGGAACGCATTAAGAACCATTAGAAAAAGTAGATGATGGTCTTGGGCAGTGTTCTCATATACATTGATTCCTAAACCATATTAACATCAAATGGTTTTATTTTTTCCCTCATCTGGCATATTCAAGCCAAAGAATAGAGAAATAAAAAAAAACCATAAGAGCATTGAAAACCATTGTTTTTCTATTAATCTCTAATGTAAAAATAAGATTATGACAGAGAGATTAAAAGAAGTTCTATTTATAAAATGAAATCCAAAATTTTAAGTATGTGTATTTTTTTCTTTTTCAAGCTATTTTCTTTGTCCCCTTGTTCATTTAGGAGTAGTTTCCTTTGGCAATAAGGGTGTAATTTGGAAGATAGTTTGTACCTATTTTAAGGATAGTTATTTTCAGTGTATCAACTCCAGTGGCAACTACTTGTGTTTAAACCCTGACCCAACAATTTCCTAACTGTACTGCTTTGGTCTAGTTACTTATTCTTGTACCTTAGCTCCCATATATTTGAAATGGAGATAATAAAGATATTTACCTTGTAGACCTGTGAAGATGAAATGAAATGAAATGTATCAGTTATATAAAATATACCCTAAATGTCACATACACACAAAAAGACTAGCATAAGTAAAGAAAATGATAAATATAAGATGAAATGAAGCAAAGAACAATTCATTACTTGACATAGTTGTTGCATAGTGGAAAAAATCTGTTTTTATTTAAAACCTATTATTTAGGTATGCTGGCTCACATACCGTAGTAGACCAGTCCATGATTTCAATGTTCACAAAACATTCTCCACATGAGTATTTCCCAATAATAAGTATTCTTAATGTTTCAAAATCTCTTTGAACTTTTTCCAAAATCACAGTGTAAATTTATGCAAATTAGAGCTGACTATTCAGATGGATGACTAGCTAATTCCTAGATGAATAAAAAAATGACTGAAATCTTTCTTTTTTTTTAAGTTTTATTTATTTATTTTTGAGAGAGAGATAGCGCAAGTTGGGGAGGAGTACAGAGAGAGGGGAAGAGAGAGGGAAACCTAACCAAGCTCTACACTGTTAGTGTAGAGCTCATTCGCAGGGACCATGAGATCATGACCTGAGCCGAAACCAGAATCAGACACTTAACCGAATGAGCCATCCAGTCGCCCTTCATTTTTTAAAAAAAATAAATAATTTCTTTATGTTTATACTCTAAGTATACTTTATCCAGTATTATCAAAAAAAGCATGATTACTATTTAAAAAAATGTTACCTAACAGTGATACTGAATGTAATATTTCAACATTTATCTTGACAGTAGCCATGTTTACACTGGTTATACTCTACACAGAATATCCTAGACATGAGGTTCTAAAATCTATTTTCTTAGTTGTAAACAAAAAGTTATTTTTTAGTTTCTTAGGTGTCACTTTTGCTTCTGTAAATAGACCTACCTCTAAGTAGTATTTTCATAAATATCACTGGTTTTATTATATTATAGTATATAGATTCTGGTAAACTTTTTTCAAGTGTATAACTTTTGCTCAATGGCTTTTAAACATATAATTTAACTTTTTAAAATAACCTGAGTTTCTTTCCAAGTCGTTACCTGATGCTGAATAGTCCACATCTCCAGATTAATAAATATGGAATAAAAATTTGTCGCCTCATATGATTTTGGTCAAGCACTCAACTTAAGTAAATAAAACTTATAAATGTTACTGAAACCCAATTGCAGCTGTCTGTCATTAGGAAGGCAAATACTCCAGAGACTAGTTTTAACTAGAAAGGAATATGAGCCTTATTCAGGGGAGAAGGCAGACTCTTGTCCAAAAGCCAAGTCCCAGATTTCTGTCTGGCCCAAAGATTTTTAAAGGGGTTTAATCAGTTAAGGGAGTTCAGTGGTCTGTGATATGTCTTGATTACCAGCAGACTTGATGATGCCAGCTCCAGGGTTTTCTCGGAGCTCGGAGATTGTGCTAGAAGTTCTAGTTCCTTGGTGCCTGGGTTGTGGGGTTGTGCAAGAAGGCCTGGTTCCTTGGTTTCTGGAGGTGGTTGTATAAGAAGGTCCCTTGATAACATGGGGTTATGCAAGTTTACTCTGTTCTTTCTGCAAAGGACAAAGATGCACAAAGGGAGGTCAGGAAAGTCATTGACCTCAAAAAAGAAAAAAAACATTGTGCTGAAAAATTGCTGGGCTAATCAGAAAGCTGAGGTGGCTTCAAAGAGAATTGCTGACCTCTGTGGACTGGGACTGCTCTGGTCCTTTATCCCCCAAGGCCAGTGGTCTACATCTCAAAAAAAGTAAATTAGTTCTGTTAGAGAACAAGAGACTTAGGTCAGTAAGCAAGGAATGTGTTACATAACTATTGGAGGAAAACTTGCCAATTTTATTTTTTAAATAGGTTTTTAATGTATTGCTAAATAAAATTGTTTTTACTCTTTAATTTTGAAATGTGCATGCTTTGTTTCACAAAGTGATTAAGACTTTTTCCAAAATATACCTTAATAAATATTTTTAATTAAAATGAGTTCTTATAACACTGATTCCTAAAACCTCAAACATTTAAAGAAAGGGTTTTTTAGATATCAAATGCAAAATTATTTTTAACTGATTTTGTAAATTGCAATGTACTAAATACAGGAGATGAGATCCACTGATCATAATATAAGATTGAAATTATTTAGAAATAATTATAAGTTCAATAAATTTCATATTGAGAATTTTTAGATTAATTGATTGAAGTTTATACCTAGTACCAGTTGAATCTGCCTATAGCTCATTAGCATAGCTAGAAGAGTAAGAGGGCGTATGGTATCCTTTGTACCCATTCCTTCCCACACAAAAAATAAATAAATAGAGACAGAGAGAGATTGACAATATCTTTCACTGTACATCCATGTGAAGTTAATGCATTTAAAAATAAGACCTCAACATGAGAATGAAGACTTTTCACACACTGTATGCTAAAGTTTTTGTGTGCATAAAAGATATTGGTACAGCATTTTACAAAGTGTTCTTTTTTTTTCTATTTACAAATCAACATATTTAATTAAAAAAATATTAAACCAACCTCAAAACTAGTTAATCTTCTTGAATTAAGAGTTTGCTAGGTGCGTTTTCGATTTTTAATAGGCAGCTCTTGGATCCAGTCAGTTGTTTACATTGGAATATATTTTTTCAAAGAGCAAAAATATCATAGAGAATTAATACTGTTTTGATGTTCTATGTTTAATCCTTTCTTTTGTTTTTGACAAACCAATAGTAATTCAGGCTTAATTTATTTTCTTCTTATTTGGTTGTTACTCAGACTTTCATAGTATCTCTTGATAGTGTTTCTAAAATAGCAATGATACAGGTGTTTATTCTCTCTCACATTCTCTATCACACACATGCACACTCAAGCACAAACACACAGACACACACAAAGGAGGTCCTGGGGAACTTTAACACATACATTTCAAATTTAGTATTTTTCTTTTCAAAGCCCAAGATTTAAATTAAAACTTCACTTTCATTACTTAATTCGAGAATCCTAATTAATACAGGTAGTTTTGTATATTTTACTCTAGAACATTTGTAGGAATAATTAATAGGCTCAGGGTCATAATATTAAATATATCAAATATTAAACATGTATTATATTTATATAAATATTAAATATTACTATTAAATAATGTTAAAAATCATATTAATATCAAATAAAGTCTAAAATTCTCTTTCTAGGATCTTATATTGGAAATTTATTCTTATTTAAACTAGGATGAGCACTACATACTCAACAAAATGGCTAAGAATAAAAAGAATGACAATACCAAATATTGGTGCAGATACAGAACTGGAAATTTCATACATTTCCAGTAGGAATGCAAAGTGGTACATTCACTTTAACAACAATTTAGCAGTTTCTTATAAAATTAATTTTTTATACTTATAACTACCATACAACTCAACAATTTCACTCTTAAGTATTTACCCCAATGAAATGAAAAGTTCTCCAGGCAAACACTTTTACCAAAAAGTTTATACATAATAGCCTGAAGCTGGAAATGAGCTAAATGTCCATCAAGTGATGAATAGATAATTTTTTCTCCATCTTTAAAATGAATACTACTCAACAGTACAACTGAATGAACTTCTGATACATGCAACTATATGGATGAATCTCAAAAACATTATACTAAAGGGAAACAGCTGGACATAAAAGGCTACATTCTCTATGAAAATATTTGCATAAAATTCTAGGAAAGATAAGCATTTGTTGAGCACTTTACCTCATGGATCATGTACTTGGAAGGTTAATTTCTGTAAATGTGGAATTGTCCTGGGCTGTTTTGCTGAAATAGTGCCATAATGTTGACCCTCAGTTAAAGCATGGAACACACTGTTTAATAGTGTTGCTTTGTAACCATGGGTCTGAGGAATTTTGGAGTGGTTTGTAGGTATTATTTATTAATAATTTACTGTCAACATTTTAACAAGTTTAGTTATACCATGTGCCCCTCGAATTTTGAGATAAATACTTCTTGGCTATGTTATATTATACCTCAGCATAAAGGCTAGCTTTGATTTCTTCAGGTGCTCTTATCATGATCATGATAGGGATCCTAGGGCCTACAAAGCAATTTGCACACTAAAGCTAAGGCTTAGGTTAAGTTCCAGGTACAGATCATCCAGTGTTTTCCGAGTTCAAAAGAATAGAGTTATCTTATAGCTGGACAGAGGCAGCCTCATGTCTATTTCTGGGAAAGCCTAGAAGTCTGATACTGACCATTGGCCAAGAAAAGAATGGGCTGTAGTATCTAATAATTTATTAGATATAATATATCTATATTATACATATACATATATCTAATTATACTATACATATACAATTATACATACATAGTTATATATAATTTGAGCTGTTTGACATTCAGATCTTTCCTGGGAATACATGGTACTAATTCGTCTCCATTGTTTAGGGAATTAAAATTGGTAATTTACCACTGGCTTAACAGATACAGGGGTTGGCTTTAGCCAAGTGACAAGTGAAGTATAAAAGACCCCTCAGTAAACTCCAGTATGGGCACCTCTGGATCTGAGAAATATTATACATTCCTAAGTGATTCATAATCCAAAACCAAAGTACAACCTGTGCGATGGAAGAAGGACCCTGGGGGACTGTGTTTGGAAATTTTGGATTTTCTACTGTTACTTGTGCTTTCTTTTTCCTGTTGTCTCATACCCTTTATCTTTACTCAACCCTTGCATGAGTACATCCTGTGCAGTCTTGTTCTTTTAATTATCTGGTCCTGTAATATTGCAATAAGTATTCCCATGAAGAATTTGTTTTCATTTGCTGAATTTTAATCATTTAATTTTTTGTTTTATTTTTATTCTCAGTAGTAGTATTTATTAATCCAATTCCCACTATTATCATTAGCATTGACTCAGAGGGCCTTTAGAATAGTGCCATATTAAAGGGTCCTGGACTCAGAAAGAGAGAGAAAGACAGGGAGAGAGAGAAAGAAAGAGAATAGCATGGTCTTGGATAAGACTTTGACTATTATTTTTAAACTGACAAAAAGTAGCACTTAGTAAAGAAAAATGTTATGCTAAATTTGAAGCCACTTAGTACTCATTGCACCTCATTGCCTTAAAATTGCAAGTGTATGGCAGAATATAAAATAAGAACTCAAACATTATTTTTCTTTAAATGACATATTATAACCTACAAACTAAGAGCTATGTTTTAACTACAGTTTAGTTTGCACACTAAAAATATATCAGGAAATTTAATTGAATGAATGATCTTAAGAGCTAAATTCCAGAAGCTAAAATAGTCTGCAACAGTTATTTTTATCTTAGGAATATGCTTGCCTCAGTCAACTAATATTTCGGTTCTTGAGTTGGATGCCTTTCCACTATCCAGTGAAAGCTAGAAAATATTGCCAACATATGGTTCTTAGATATCTTTTAAAATCCTTTTTATCTACTGCAAACACCTTGTGTTAGTGTCAAAGTCAATGTTTACACATAATAATGACTTCAAACAATTTGCATTCAAGTCACATGGCCAAATATTCTTTACATTCTCTTTAGTCTTGCATAGCATTATTTTGATCTACTAAGTACTGATTTTATAGGTTTGCACTGAGAAAAGAATTCTTAATTTTTAATTTCCACTTCTTTGAAGCAGAAAATAATGATATGAATTTCTCTGTGGAAAGACTCAGCTAGTTTGGGCTTTCATAGTATATCTAGATGCCTAGATTATATTGATATTATTTTCCTAAGAAGCCAATAGAAAATGCTAGCTATCCCAATGAAGGAGACCAAGTAAGAAGCTTTTTGCACAATGAGTCCACTGATAAAAATAAATGTCAAATCAACAACCAGAATATTTATATGTGAGAGGTTATAGGTATTGCATTGACAATCCTTTTCCAACATGTTATACATATTTAAAATTTTTTTATGTTTATTTATTTATTTTGAGAAAGAGAGAAGCAGGGAGGGACAGAGAGAGAGGGAGAGAGAAAGAATCTCAAGTAGGCTTCACAACATCAGCAGGAGCCTGATGCTGGGCTAGAACTCATGAACTGTGAGATCATGACCTGAGCCTCAATCAAAAGTCAGAGGCTTAACTGACTGTAAAAACTAGGTTGATTTTGGGGCACCTGGGTGGCTCAGTGGGTTGAGCGTCCAACTTTAGCTCAGGTCATGATCTCATGGTTCATGAGTTCATACCCCATGTGGGGCTCACCATTGTCAGCCCAGAGCCCACTTCAGCTCCTCTGTCAGTCCCTCTGTGCTGCTCCCCCACTTGTGCTCTCTCAAAAATAAAACATTTAAAAAAAACTGGGTTGATTTTTACTGAGACCTATAAAATGCTATTACCCAACAATTGTAGACAAATGCCTTCCTTGAAAAGCTTTTCTTTAAATTGATAGGTGCCCAGAGAACACTTAACAAATATAAAATATATTTCAGTCTAACACATATCTAAAATTTTAGTCTTTTTTTTTTTCCTTGCTGGAAGCATAAGTCACTGAAATAGGTGGGAAACTGAGCATATAATCCAGCACTACTAAAGGGAGTCTTGAGTTTTCCTTTTTAAGAGGCAGTTGTTTTATATAAAGATGTATATTCAAAATACAGCCAAATCTGAAATTACTTCATGCTAAAATTTGTATTCCATGTGTGATTGAGTCACTCAATGTCAGTTGAACATTTTTTAAGCTATATTTATAAACATGTAACAACCCTTGTGTGATACATCAAATGATTTTAGATAATACACTGGTAAGAAATAAAATAACATTAAGTATAAGCCACATTTTAAAGAGAAAGAATGACTTCCTGTTTAATCCCTTAATTTTACTGATTTAAGTCAAGGAAAAATGATTGGGTCAAAAGCAACTTTATAAAACTTGATGTTTTCCTTAAAAAAAAAGAAAACTATGATATCAGTATCTAATTAAATAAGATTTCTCATTATGATTATTTTATAGTCAGAAATATTAGTTTTATATTTATAGGTAGATTACATTTCTTTTAAAATTAATATATTTAAGTAAAAAGATGAATCAATATAAAGCAAAAATTAAATAAATCATACTACATTTGTTGCTTATATAATGCATACATTGAGAAGGCAATATGTGTGTGTGAGAGAAATTAAGAAAATCCAGGCTAATCAGATTTCTGTAATACTGATAGGTTTGTGCTAAGCCCACTCAATTTCATAAAATAAAGTACTGATAGAACTTCACCTAATAAGTCAAGCTGTTATGATAGCAACAATAGATTTTACAATTAATTAGGAAATATATAAACACAAAAAAAACTATATAAAATTAATAATAAATGATTTTCAAAAGAAGCAGATAAAAGTGATTCAATCATGTTTCATCATGGTGAGTCTTAAACTGGTCCTTTAGATGGATTTAAGTCGTTAGAAGGAATTGGAGAGAACAAGTAGTCTAAAGAAAAGACTAGAATAGACTCACGGATTGGCAGCAGCTTATTGTAGTTGATAGTGTGCATAGTATATAATATGCAATTAAACAGCAAAGATAGTTAGAAAGAACATTATATTTCTAAGGATTTTGGATTTTAACCTCTAATCCGGCATTTTCAACCCTGTTCCGTCATCAAAGTGATATATGGGGGATTTTACAAAATACTTTGCATGGACCCTACCACAGACGAAATAAACCAAAGTTCTGAGATTAGGCTAAGGCATTATTGGTTTTTGTTTGTTTGTTTGTTTCCCAGGCAGCTTTTTTTTTTTTTTAATGTTTATTTTCCTTGAGAGAGAAAGACAGAGAGCAAGTGGGGGGATGAACAGAGAGAGAGGGAGACACAGAATCCGAAGCAGGCTACAGGCTCTGAGCTGTCAGCACAGAGCCCGACAGGATACTCGAACTAACAAACTGCAAGATTATGACCTGAGCCGAAGTTGGAAGCTTAACCTAGTGAACCACCCAGGTGCCCCGTTTTGTTTTGCTTTGTTTTTTTCCCCAGGCAGCTTTAAAGTGTAACCAGATTGGGGAACCACTTCTTTCATCAATGAGCCATTATTAAAAGCTTCTGAAGAAGAGTCCAACATGATTCAAAAGGTATTTTTGGTTGTAATATGTTTTTCAGATACTGACTTTTCAGAAAAAAAGTTTAAAGAAACATTATAGAAGTAAGAGATCGTAGTTTAGGAAGTAAATTATGTTGGTCCAGGTAAGAGAGACTCATCTTTTGAATTAGGATTGTAGGAACAGAGAATATTGGATGAAAGTTTAAATGTGGAGATGTAAGTGTGCCATTGCAATATTGAGAGGACACCGTGCGAGGGTTTGTTTTGTTGTGGAGGTGAGGCATCTGCATTGATATCCAACACTTTCTATCATCACTGACATGTTGCCAGACCTTTTTTTCTGAGAATGGATTGCTATTAAAATCAATGTGCATCTATAATCAATGACTTTACTATTTATTGCTGTTTGTTGGTAGGATTGCCTGTGGCTTTACATAGAAACATAGCTCCTGAATTTAATCTACTAATCAAATTTTGCCCTTGACCTTATTATCTCATTGATTCAAGTAATCTGCTTATTATTACTGGGTCATTTTACATAAAAAAAATAAGATTTGATGTGAATTTTCATACCTCAGTTTATATATTTTTATGTATTTTAAGGTAATAACAAATATTTATATTTTTATTTGATCATTTATCTTTATAATCTTCAAGTATGAAAACTGAAATGATAGTGATATTCGAACTAAGGAAGAGTGAGTATTAAAAATTGATATTGTTTTTATCTATTGCTAATCATTGAGAAATGTATATCTCTTAGAGATTAAAAACATAGTAACCAGGCACTTTAGATTGATTTGGACGAGAATCTTATAAAAAAAAAAAAAAAACAGGTACATATAAATGCTGTGAATTATTTTAAGGAAAGAAGTATCGTGGCAAGTAAGAAATAGTTTTATCAACATTTTATTATGCTATCATATACACTCTTTTATATATAGTGAGGTTTTCCAGTATATAGAAGAAAAAAGTAAGAGATTGCCTAGTAAGCAGAGAATTTGACAAATAAATATTTGCATTCCCAGCTAGTAATGTAATCTCATAAAGAATAGACCATATGAATTCACTGTTTAATAAAAACAAAGGAAAAATATGTATCTAGATTGAAATAAATCATCCTACTGATTATTTCAGAGCATTTTAGTAGCTCTGAAAAATATAGACATTTACCAGAGAAGGGCAATTTGCTTGTCAAATTTCTTAATTTAGAAGAGAAAGTATTTTAACACCAATTTTTATTGCTAGTTTATTAAGAAAACATACACTTTTTATCATTACTAATATAGAAAAATAAATATGCCATTTAAAAACCTTTCTAAATGGTACATCTCATTTTTATATGTTCTTTGTATATCACTTCTATTGTTTACCTATTTTGTAAGTAGTTTAATAAGGTTCTTTTGCACTTATGACCAATTTCAATCCATTATTAGGTCATTCACTGTTACAAGATCAAAAGACATGAAACAAAATTGCAATCTGATCAGGGTCACTTAGTGAGCACTAGTAATGCTCATTATTATGTTAACATTGCCCAATTGCCAATTCCCATCTTCCTTTTAAAGCTCATGCAACTTAAGCTGTAAAACATCTTATAAAAAATATTGATTTAAGCTAAGTGTCCCATAGGCAGAAGCTCCAGAGGGGCTACTTGGAGAGAATGACTCAAACATGAAACTGTGTGGAAAGTATTGCTGTTTCTAAATGATGCATGCAAACACTGCCCACCCCTAGCCTTTTCCTCCCACAACAAATGCCAAAAATCATAGGAAAATTGTCAACAATATAACAGATAGATGGAAGTTATCTAGGTAGATACATAGTTGTGGGGACATGAGAGGGAGGGAGGGAGAGAGAGACAGATAATAGCACTTAAAAATAATAATCATGGTTCTTAAGGGAACAGAAACTGTATGGAATCCATGAAACAGAAAGGAGATGAGACATGATTGAAGAAACAAAGTCATACCAGCATGGAATGGAAGAGAACGACCACAGAAGGTAAAAGTACTTCAAAGTGTGTTCTGTGTCACAAAATGATGGTTACCAGAGTAGAAGGGATCTAGGGAAAACCAGCAGTTTGAGAGCTTTGGTATTGCAATAGGAGCTTCTAGGCAAATATTTCTAAATATTCACCACAGCTCCTTTATTACTAGAAGCAGCAATGGGAATGACTACAGAAAGTAAGTTTAAGTTAACAATAAAGGGCGGTGCTGTCAAATCACTAGGGATAACTGGGAGAAAATAGGAACATGTGGCTTCAGAACACAACTGCTGAGATTGCTTTTTTTTTTTTTTTTTTTTTAGCAATGTCACCTCCATTTGTAGAAAAGCAGGTCAATATGAAGACGAATATAGTGTATTTACTTAGGCAAAGGATATATTTAATTATCATCTCTACTTTTACCTCCCTTCTTAATAATATAAGAATATTTGAACCTTTAACTCTGATGGTCTTTCCCATTTCCTGTTAGATAATGCTAAATTTTTATGTCCACAGTTTATTTCTTAATAAAGTTTTTTTTAAAAGGATAGTTTTAGATTTACAGAAAAGTTAAGACAATTGTACAGAGATCTCTCATAGAGTTTCTCCTACTGTTAACACCTTACATTAGTATGGTACATTTGTCTCCAATAATGAACTAATATTGCTAAATTGTTACTAATTAAAGCCCACACTCGATTTCAGCTTCTTTAGTTTTTATCTAATGTCTTTTTTCTATTCCATGATCCCATCCAGTGTTCCACATTATATTTAGTCATCACATTTGCTTAGTCAACTTTTGATTGTGACACTTTTTCAGATGGTCCTTATTTTTGATGACCTAACAGTTTTGATAAGTACTGTCCAGAGTACTGAAGTCTCCAACTATTAGATTTGTGAGTTTCTCCTTTCTGGTCTAGCAGTTTTTGGCTCCTGTATTTTCACACTGCTATTAGGTGCATACACGGGATTGTTATGTCTTATTGGAAAATTGACTTCTTTGTGATTGCTTAATAGCCCTCTTTCTCTCTGCTAATTGTCCTGATAGTTTTTCTGCTTTGTCTAAAATAAGCATAGCCACTCCAGCCTTATCTTGATTAGTGTTAGTATGTTTTTTCTGTTCCCATCTTTTTACTTTTAACTTATGTTGAATATTTATATTTAAAATGAGTGTCTTGGGGTACCTGGGTGTCTTAGTCAGTTAAGTGTCTGACTTTGGCTCAGGTCATGATCTCTTCATCTGACAGCTCAGAGCCCGTATGTAGCCTGCTTCAGATTCTATGTCTCCCTCTCTCTGCCCTTCCCGTGCTCGCACTCTATCTGTCTTTTCTCTCAAACAATAAGTAAACATTAAAAAATAAAGTAAAATGAGTTTTTTGTGGACACATATAGCTGAGTCTTGATTTTTTATCTACTCTGGCAACCTTTGTCTATTAATTTATATATTCACTCATTTCAAATTAAAAATGATTACTGATATAATTGGAATAAAATCTATTACTGTTTTCTGTTTACTGCATTTGTTCTGTTTCTTTCTCCCCTGTTTTTTCTCTTTCTCTAGGTTAACTCAACATTTTATGTTTCGTTTTGATTTTCTTTCCTAGCATATATTTCATTTATACTTCTTTAAATTTTTTTTCAGATTGTCCCAGAGTTTACAATATACATTTTTAATAGTCTAAATTCACCTTCAGATATCATTATGCCACTTCACATATAGTGCAGATATTTTATTTTATTCTTTTTTTAAAGTTTATTTGTTTATTTTGAAAGAGAGAGAGAGAAAGAGAGAGAGAGCCAGCACAGGTGAAGGGCAGAGAGAGAGAATCCCAAGCAGGCCTGGAGCCTGACACAAGGCTCGAACTCATGAATCGTGAGATCAGTAACCTGTGCTGTCAGACACTCAACTGACAGAGCCCCCCAGCCTCCTCTGCAGATATTTTAAAACATTGTTCTGAATTTCTCCCTCCTACCCTTCATGATATTTTTTATGGACATTTTAAAATTTATTTCATTGATCTACAATACTATATAGTAACCCAATGCATTGTAACTATTATTTATTTTTAAAAAATAGTTAACTTTTAGATAAATTAATTCTTTAAGCTCCCACCTCTCTGCTTACACCAACCATCTCTATGTTGTCTACTTTTTCCATTAAAGTCCTAAACATCTAATCAGAATTATTTTAAATTCCCCAATATAGTAATTCCAACATCTGTGTCAGATCACAGTCTGGTTCTGATGATTGCTTTGTCTCTTCAGACTATGTTTCTTCTTGCCTTTTGGCACACTCTGTAATGTTTTATTGAAAGTTGAGCATTTGGAATGGGTAATAGAAACTGAAGCAAACAGCCCTTTAATGTGATGATTTATGTTAATATGGGTATAGCGATATGTACCAGAGGCTCCAAATTCCTCTAGTGTCCTTGTTTTTATCTCTTTCTTGGCTTTGGGGCTTTCTAATGTACTGCTTCACAGAGAGCCTGTCTTACAGCAATTTCAGGTGTAACCCCGTTATTAGATTGGAGCCTTGTTGATGTGATGATGATAGAATGTGGGCAAGGGAGGATCTTCTATAATCTTCTAAGTCTCTTTTTATGGGCCTGTGTCCCAGGGCAGTGCTCTTCCCTGGTAGTATAGCTTTTCCCTTCATGTCTCCTAATTCTTACACTGGCTACACTGCTCTCAGTTGATTTCCTTGAGGTCTTGGTCCTTGTTGACAATATTGTTTCCAAAGACTGAGGGCCTACAGAGGGGAGGAACTCCTCTTCTCTAGCTGGAATAGGTTTCAGAATTGAACTCTAGGGAACTTCATTCCCTAGATAGTTGGCTTTTGTTATGGAGAAGGATCTGGGTTTGCTTCACAACAGTTGCTCTTCCCTTCCATCCATCAGGACTGGGGGATGATTTCTCAAGTTCTCACTTAGTGAGATTCCTTGAAGAATAATCCTCAAAAGTCTCCTCAAAATTTCCAGGAGTTATTTTCTCTCACTAGTCCACACTCCATCTCTAGCAATTTGTCAAAATTACCATTTAAGTATTCTTACCAATTTTTGGGTTCAGTGGTTTTGACTCCAAGTAAGCATATCTTAAGTTTCTGTGTGTCTCTGTATGTGCTTGTCTCTTCAGATTTTAGAGCAGTGGTTTTTCCTGGGACCTCAGTTCTCTGGTTAACCTGAGAAAAGTCTTCAATTTTCAGTTTGTTTGGGCTTTTTCTTTTTTTAAAATGGGGATGACCATTTCCAAACTCTATATAGATAGGCTAAAGGGACAAATCTCCTCCCCACTTTTATATATCCCCATTTAGTCATTGATAAAATTTTTTACAGATAATATTTGTTTATTTAGAATTACCAACATATACAGTTTTGAATTTCATTCTCTGTGTTGTTTTCTTTCTTTTCAAGAAGCTTTACTTAGATACAATTAATATACTATATATAAAATTCACCCTTTTAAGTGTGCAATTTAGTAGTTTTACTATTTTTACTGGATTATGCAACCATACGAGTATCTAATTTTAGAACATGTTATCTCCCAAAAAAGATACCCATACTCATTAGCAGTCATTTCCCATTCCCATCTCCCCAGTCCTTTGGCAACAACTAATCCACTTTGTGTCTCAATGGGCTTTCTATTCTGGACATTTCACAGAAATGGAATCACTCAATATGTAATCTTTTGCAACATGACTTCTTTCACTTAGCATAATGTTTTGAAGGTTCACTTAGGTTGTAGCATGTACCGATACTTTATTCCTTTTTCTGACTGAATGTCATTAATTTATTCATCTGCTGATTGCCATTTAGGTTTTTTCCTCTTTTTGACTATTGAGAATAGTGCTATTGTGAATATGCATATACGTGTACTAGCTTGAGTTTCTGTTTTCAATTCTTTTCATTATACATATACTAGTGAAATTTCCAGGTCATGTGATAATTCTATGTTTAACTTTTTGAAGAGCTGCCAAACTGTTTTCCAAAGTGGCTGCACCATTTTACTTTCCTACCAGCAGTGAAGGAGTTTCCCATTTTTCCACATCCTTGCCAGATCTTGTTTTTATTTAGTCTTTTTGATTATGGCCATTCTAATGGGAATAAATTATTTCCTGATTGTAGTTATGATTTGCATTCCTCTAATGGATAATCATGTTGAGCATCTTTTCATGTGCTCATTGGCAATTCATAAATCTTCTATGGAGAAATGTGTACTTAGATACTTTGCCCATTTTTTTAATTAGGCAGTTTATTTTTTTTTTATTGAGTTGAAAGAGGTCTTTATGTATCCTAGATATAAGCCCCCCATCATATCTGTTTGCAAATAGTCTCTCCCATTTTGTGCTTTGAAGCACAAAAGTTTTCAATTTGATTAAGTTCAATTTTTCTTTTTTCTTTTGTTATTTTTGCTATTGGTGTCATATCTAAGAAGGCTTGCCTAATTGATGTCACAGATATTTACTCCTATATTTTCTTCTATGAGTTTTATAGCTTTAGTCCTTATATTTAGGTTTATGTTCCACCTAATTTTCATGTTATGTTATGTTCCAGATTAATTTCCATATATGGTAGGAAGGAGGGTCAACTTCATTCCTTTTCATATTAATTTCCATTTGTCCCAACATCATTTGTTGAAAAGTCTCATTAAATTGTCTTGTAGGGCACCTGGGTACCTCATTCAGTTGAGCATCTGACTCTTGATTTCTGCTCAGGTCATGATTTCACAGTTCGTGAGTTCAAGCCCCATGTCAGCTCAGCACTAACAGTGTAGACCTGCTTGGGATTCTCCCTCTCTCTCTCTCTCTCTCTGCCCCTCCCCTGCTCGAACTCTGTCTCTCTCTGTCTCTCATAAATAAATAAACTTAAAAAAATTCTCTTGGAATCATTGTCAAAAAGCAATTGACTATAAATGATGCATCTTTGGATTCTCAATTCCCTCCCCTTGATCAATATTTCTACCTTATGCCAGTCCCATATTGTCTTGATGCTTGTATATTTGTTGTAATTTTGAAATGGAGAAGAGTGAATCCTTCAACTTTATTCTTCTTCTTCATGATTGTTTTACCCATTCTTTCATTGTTTCTTATATGTAATACTTTTCCTCCTGGTTCAGCCCTTGCATATCATTAAATGGTTCTCTTAGGAAAACCTGGAAATATAAGTTTACATCTCATTATCTGAAAACCTTAAGGTTATATGTGTTTCTTTAGAAATTAGGAGCTTTTAGATTTTAATTTATGTAACACTCCCAGCAGAGTCTGAGTCAATATACATATTCAAAACGATAATTTTCCAGTAATATGTGTAAATATTCACACTAGCTGAGATGGATAAAGGCTATAAATAGCTTCACATCATTTCAGATAAAATGTTGTTGCCAAATGAATTGCCTAAAATCTTTGGACTTCATGAACACTCTCTCATCCAGCGCTCTTATGCTTTTGAAATTGCAGCTGTTGTGCCTCATCACTTGTTGATTATATTCCTCAGACTAAGTCAGGTACTACTAAATAGGAGCTTTAATAGCACTTAATTGTCTTGTAAATGTTAGTAAAACACTAATTGTATAATTAATTGTTTAATGTCTTACAACCATTAGACTTCAACTCTATGAGTTCAAAAGCTTGTCTTTCTTGTCTGCTACTGGATGTTCAGGGCCTTACAGTGTTGGACAAATAATTATTTCTCACCACAGGAACCTTGTGCTTACTCATTCCTCTGTCTGGAATAATCTCATGCCTGGTCTTGATATGATTAGTTCCTTTTTATCCTTGTGTCTTAGTTTAAACACTATTTCCTTTAAGAGTTGTCCCTACCCAACTATCCTCAGTAGGACTCTTCCTACATTATTCATCACACTGCCATTTTTCTTTCAAATCAGTAAGGATAGCCCATAATTGATTTAACTATGTACAGTATATTTAAAAATGTATAAAATATATATTTGAAAAACGTGATTTTTGTGGCCCCAATTAACCTTGCCTCTTGGTGTTTATGACCTTGTATATTTCTCTCCTACATTGAACTTGACTGGCCCTGTAAATCAATTTAAAATATAAAATGAAGTGGAAAGGATGCTGTGTCACTTGCAGTCTTGAGCTTTAAGAAGACCTAATAGTGGTTTATTTTCTACTTTTGGAGCTCTGACCTAACATATAAAGGAACTTCTACTCTGCTGGATAGACCACATGGAAATGCTGTAGGCTAAGGAAAAGTCCTGAGACTACACAGAGAAATAGAGAAGCTCAGTCATCTCAGTGTTCCAGATAATCAGGTTCCCAGTCACTCTCACTCAGTAATATGTCGGGTATGTACATCAGCCGTCTTAGACATACTTGCAGCTGTGAACTGAATTGTGTCCCCCACCAAATTTGTATTTGAAAACTTAACCCCCAAAATGGCTGTATCTGATGATAGGGTCTTTGAGAGGTAATTGAGGTTAAATTAGGTCATAAGAATGGGGGCCTAATCTTATCAGACTTGGCCTTGTAAGGAAAGGAAGAGAGATGGCTCTTTCCATTTCTTTGTCATATGAGGATGTTGCCAGATAGAGAACCTAATACGAACTCCAGTTTGGCTGCTGGCCAGTCAAAAATTAATACCTGAGAGACAAGTGATGGTGGGAAAGGAAAGTTTGCTTTATTCAGAAAGCTGGCAACCTGGGAAGATGGTGGACTAACATCCCAAAGACTATTTTCCCTGTCTAGGCAAAGCTGGAGGGTTTTAAAGGGGAAGGCATGGGAAATGGAGTTGGGGGGTACAACGTGCAGGAGAAGTTGGTGCCCAGACAGTTAGTCATATGTCATCACGACCCTAAACAGACCCTAAACAGGCAGCTATTTTCAAATGTTGTCAGGCCTTATCTTATGGGGAAGTCTGGTCCTTCACTCCTCAAGACCACTGGTCTGCAAATCTCAAGAAAAATAGGTTAGTTCTGCTGCAGAATTTAGGTTAGCAAACAAGGGAGTGCATAAACTTGAAACAAATTAACCCTTAAGACCAGTTGGAGTGCTGTTACAAGGACAGAGCAAGAAATAGCTCTCTGTAATCCAGGAAGAGAGTCCTTACCAGATCCTGACCATGCTGGAACACTGACCACAGACTCCCTGCCTCAAAGACTGATGGAAAATAAATTTCCATTGTTTAAACCACCCAGTCTAAGATATCTTGTTATGGCAGCCTTAGCTGACTATTACCCCAGCCCACTGAAGCCACAGAGCAGATGGCTGCATCTCCAGCAGACACTGCACAAATCAGAGGAGTTATCCAGCTATATCCAGATAACCCACACAATTGTGAAAGACAATAGAATTGTTGTTTTTTTAAAGACACTGAGTTTTGGAGGGATGTTTAAAGAAACATTAGATAACTCAAGTATATTATCTATGTTATCTTCCATCTTATCCCCAACATTTTGCACAGTTATTTCAACATGGTTAAACACTCAATAGCCATATGCTGAACAAATGCATGGAAGAAAATGCATGAATGTATTCAAGGTGATAAAAAAAAAATACACAGAGAGAGAATAAATAAAAATCATTTGGTAAAATAAAAATGCCCCTACTTTCAGTCAACCATTTAACTAAAATGAACACTAAGGCAGGGACATTTTCACTGTTTAAAAATGTTTCTCAAAATGTGTTTTGATGACCATCTAAACACTGATCATTAGTTTTACAGTTCAGATCCCTGAGTTCCATCACAGACTTGCTGAGTGGGAATGGAAAATGTAAGTGTTTTTTGTTTTGTTTTGTTGCGAGAATTTTGTTTATTCTTTAATTTTCTTTTTTACATTTATTTATTTTTGAGAAACAGAGTGAGGCAAAGCGTGAGTGGGGGAGGGGCAGAGAGAGAAGGAGACACAGAATCCGAAGCAGGCTCCAGGCTCTGAGTAAGCGGTCAGCACAGAGCCTGATGTGGGGCTCGAACCCACAAGCTGTGAGATCGTGACCTGAGCCGAAGTTGGAGGCTCAACCGACTGAGCCACCCAGGCACCCCTCTTATCAATATTCTTAAGTTATATTTAATATTTGTTCATGATGGTTTGAGATTCATTGTTTATTTAATCTGTTAGTATGTACATATACAAACATGTATGCCTAAAAAGCTACATGAATGGACAACACACACAGAGAATGAAAGGCAGCACCATTGCATTTATTTGGCTGACACAAGTAAAACCGACTGATGCTTCAATGATATAGTTATTTCAGTTAAAACACTTACCTTGCCCTTGCCCTTGCCATAATATATAGTTTATTATCATTTAAACATAAATTATCTTTGGATCTATGGAATCATTTAATCCAAATTAATTTAATTAGCTTAATACTAAAATGTTTCTATTAGAGCACTTGATGTAGACAAATGGTATACATAAGCTGTATTCTAAGGCTCCCCAAAGAGAAAATAATTTCCAATAGGTTTTCCTTTTTTTTTTCACATTTGTTCACTACCAATAGGTGCCTAATTTTCCAAATTTTCCTCCTACTTTCTCCTACTGTAAGGAATCAGCAATTATCAACTTATGCAAGTGATTATACTGTTCTTCCAAATTTGTGTACTGAATTCTTACTTACATTTACTTGTCTTCTACTAACTTATGATGAATAGAAAAATGTTTTCTTCTTCTTCTTCAACCACAGTGTAAATTTTAATGAGCAAGCAAATGTGTGAATGAGTAAGGCATAGTATGCCAGAATAAAGCATAAGAATAAACAGAATAAACATCAGAATAAACATCAGTCATGTTATTAAATTTATTCTTTAAAAGAAATAAAATGGAATGAAATAAACCAATGATATAACTGACATTACTAAAAAAATGATTTAATAAATTATATTACATTTTTTACTGGAGAAAATGTATTTCAAATGCTCACAGATTTTTTTTCAATTAATTAAATTATCCTATGTATTAAAGCTTCCAAATACATCTTTAAAATTTAATGTAAGTCAGATTCATTGATTTTCCTTCATTGTTAGCTTTTTTGTATGTTTCTCTTTTAACCTGAAATATAGAGTTGTTCCAATTTTGATTTTATCTAGAAAAAAATATTTTAATATATTTTAATTATTTTACTGCCCATTTTCTCAATCAAAACACTTACAAAAAACAGGAACCGTACAAATAAATTACAACAAGACCTTCTCCCAATGAACTGTTAACTGTGTGCTTCAAGATCATTAAAACATTTTGAACCAAAGGGGCACCTGGGTGGCTCAGTTGGTTGAACATCTGACTCTTGGTTTTGGCTCAGGTCATGATCTCATGACCTCGTGGATTCAAGCTCCGCATCAGGCTTTGCGCTGGCAGCACAGAGCCTGCTTGGGATTCTCTGCTCCTTCCCCACTCATGCTGTCTTTCTTTTTCAAAATAAATAAATACACTTAAAAAATAACATTAAAAGTTTTAAACTGTGAATCCCATAGAATGCAAAAAAAAAAAAAAACCCAAAACTATTATGTCCTCATAACAGCCTCAGTATTCTTTTGTCAATGAATGCCTCTGACTCTATGCAGTCGAACAAAATTAGTGAAGTAATAGTGGGCACTTCGCAAGTTCATTAAATATATTGGTGCTAAACTCTTTGTTTTGAAATATATTTTGTTTTTTTTAATGTAACAAAAGTATTATTAATTTTTGACAACATTTTTACTAAACAAAAATAGATATTACAATGTAAGCAAGCTAAAAGGTATGTAGTAATGATAGCCAATAAATAAGCGTTAGTACAAATTCTCCATATATATATTATAGTTTCCAAAATACTTTATAAATTTAATCTACTTTCTTAATAAAGTATATCACAAAAATGAATAATAAAATAAAAACCAAGCACTGATTTCTTTTGTGTATACATTTCTTCACTAATAATCCTGAAGGCCCTTACAGTGGTAAGCACTTAATATCAGGATCAATTAAAAGGTGGTAGATATCACTGATTAATACTTCACAGTATTTTAATATCACATATATTCAACTAACCCAATAAATTTCTTATTATAAACTGAATAAATATATCAAAGAAGTTTAATTACAAAAGTTAAATATACCATATCCACAGATGCTAACATTATTAAACCACTTAAAATTTGCTGCTTTCTTTTAAGTGAGCCAGTTAAAATCTCTAATATAGTACATACTTCCTGTGAACTGCAAATAATTACAATAATATAGAAAAGAAAGAAAATATTAGGACAATTTATATAGCCATGTGTATATTCTCAAATGCTCTGGAATTTTAAAAATACATGTGTAAAATGATAAGAGAAATAAGTAACCATAAAAAGTATATATAAAAAGACTATCATTGACTTTCAAAAATGGTGTCAACTATAAAAATTACTTTAAGAAAAATAAAGCTATTAGGCTGCTGGTTCTGGCAGGTAATTTAATGTTAATGTTAAAGAGTTTGAATTTTATAATTTATGACATCTTATTTTAGACTTCTTTTTAAAGAGGAAAGCTATTAACTTAGAAATAATTCAGCTTCTTTGGATGACAGAGTCAAAAATATAAGTAGACAATAAACTGAAAGCAACTATTTTTTCCCCTACTGTGTTTACGATGAGGTGAATGAGTCATTGTTTCTGCCCTCAAAAGACTTTTGACTTGGAAGTAAACAGGTAAAACAATATAGAAAAGTTGATTACTCTAACGGGTGTGAAGAAATTAGGAGATCTTTGTTTACATGCAAAATTAACGAAAATCAAGTTTCCAAAGTTAAGTATTGTTATTGTACCTATGCAATATTTTAATATTGTCAATTTTTGAATGATGATCTGTGAGGGACAGATGAGGAAACTGGGCTATAAGGACGACACAAGCAAGCTAAAAGGAATATTCATTATAAATTCTTATTCCAATGGCATACTTGATCTTGTAATTTCTCACTGGACTGAGAATACGAAAGGACATAGAAACACGAGCTCTTGAGTTCTTTAAATAATTCTAATTTCTTGAGCAAGATTGTAATTTGTAAGAATTATGGGTGAAACTTAAAATATGGTATAATTTTGAAAACAAAAAAAGAAGAAGGCTTGAAGATGACAGTGGCCAAATACTCCCAAAATTTACAGACATGAAAAATTGATGTTATGAACTCTAGACAGATGGTATTTTTTTAAGTTAATTTTTTTTAGAGGAAGAGTGTGTGAGTGGGAGAGAGTGGCAGAGGAGTGAGAGAGAGAGAGAGAGAGAGAGAGAGAGAGAGAGAGAATCCCATGCAGGCTCCATGCCCAGCACAGACCCCAACACAGGGCTTAACCCCACAATCCTGGGATCATGACCTGAGCAGAAATCAAGAGTCAGACGTTCAACTTACTGAGCCACTTAGATGACCCTGGACATATGGTCTTGATAAAAAATAATAATGTGGAATCCTTGGAAACATTATGAAGAAAAAAATAATGCATAATGATAGTTTCTTTGAGAAGAAATTATTGTGGCAAAATGCCTGCTGAGCAAGGAATGTTAAAAACATAGTATTTAATTTTCATCAAGACCATCCATGAAAAATTTGGAATTTATGGGCTACATGAAAATTGAGCCACACAAGTTCTAGAGTAGTAGTTGATGACAACCTGTTTGAAAGCATGTCTTTAAAAATATACCATGGAGCCTATTATTTGTATTATCAGTAATTCAGAGAAGCCTTATAGGTAATGATGATCATATTTTCAGATAAGATTTTAAGATGGAATCCAAACACAAAAATTCATATGATAATTCAGACACAAAAATGATGAGTTGAGCCTATCAAAATTGTATATAAAATATGTGAACATAAAGTTTATTATTATATGGAGAATTTGAACTAACATGGAAAAGAGCTCAAAACCTAATGTAGCTAACAAAATAAAAATTAATCAAAAGTTTAAAAAATAATATAAAACTAGCATAAGTACAAATAGAGAGGCCTAACTTACTATGATGCTGAAAAGAATTAGAAAGTCCATTTGTTGCTATATTTTAATTTTGTTTATTCCCATAATCACAAGAATCTATGAACTTAATACAAAAAAACTCAACTGAGAAATGACTAATAAAACCTATCTTCCTTTTCCTGAAAATTTCATTATATATAATCTTCTCAGTTAATTTTATTTCATATTTCAGATGCAATAGACAACTGATTGTGACAAGCCACCTCTCATTGTCATTCACAGCTTTCAATAAATGACTGCACAACATTAAATTGAGGAAATTAAATGCTCCAGAGAAACATTTGGGGATTTAGTTTTAATGTTTTATAAAAATTTGTTTGTTACCACTCTGTAAAGAAAAATCCAGTCATTGATTCAGTGAATCCTTGCATGATTGTACAACTGCACCTTTTAAGCAGCAAGATCAAAATAGAAGAGAGGAATAAAAGTTTTTGAGAATGCAAACCCCAGCCTTCATATTTTTTTTTCAAAATCTGAAATACATTTGACTTGAGAACTAAAGGATCATGAAGATCTTATTTATCCATTTATCTTATTGAAGAATATGACACTGTCAAATCTCTGTATTATAGTTCTAGCAAGACTTAATTACTAGCTAAAATGGCATACAAAACAGTGCCTAAAAAACAAATAGATATGCATGTGTCATTAAAATCAGTAGTGTCCATTTTAGTTCTTTCCATCCCTTCTGGTTTTTGTGAAACACATATATATACCTTAACTGTGTTTTTACTTTTAATATTTCAATGTCTAAGCCCTACTTAATACCTGCTATTCTGTCACATCCTTGCTACAAAAAGTTTTCTGATATCATATTGACCAGACAAAAAGAGAAAAATCTTATATTTTTATGTTAATATAAGTAAATCTTTGTAAATTATTTATGTCTACTAATTTCTATATAAAACAATGTAAAATAATTTTTATTGATTTATCAGTTAGTGGGAAAACAGTAATTTTGATCATTGCCCTTTATTTCATTTTCTATAATTTCAACTCAGTTATTTTATGCTTGATAAAATTAGGGGTCAGAGAAATTAAAGGGCTTTATGTAATTTCTTTTTGCCAAAATGTAGCTTGGTAGCACCAAAAAAAAATGTGCTCAACTATCATTTAAGGCAACCTCATGAAAACATTTCTTGAAGGCCCCATTAGAAGTATCAACCCTGTGTTCTGAATCTGAGCACCCAAACATGTTTGTAGTAACATAGAAATTGTATTAGGGTTCTTCAGAGAAACAGAACCAATCATGTGTGTGTGTATATATATATATGTGTATATATATACATACATATATGTATATATATATACTTATATATGTATATACATACATGTATATATGTGTATATATGTAAATAACCAATTGTATTTATTTTTATACATAACTAATAATATATATTATATTTATATTTATATATATTTATCTTAAGGAATTGGCTCATGTGATGGTGTGGGCTGGTAGGGCCCCAAATCCCCACAGAAGCTGATAAACTGGAGACCCAGGGTAAATTTAATGCTGCTCTGGGGGATTCCTTCTTCTTCCAGGGACCTTAGTCTTTTCTCTTAAGACCCTCACCCCACCCACATTTTGGAAGGTAATCTGTTTTACCTGAAGTCTACTGATATAAATGTTAATCACATCTAAAAAATACCTTCACAGAAATACCTAGGTTGGTGTTTGACCAAAAAAAAAAAAAAAAAGAAAAAAAAGAGGGAGACACTATAGCCTAACCAAGTTGACACATAAAATTAGCCATCAGAAGGCAAAATCCTTGGGGGTGCCTGGGTGGCTCAGTCGGTTAGGCGTCCGACTTCAGCTCAGGTCACGATCTCGCGGTCCGTGAGTTCGAGCCCCGCGTCGGGCTCTGGGATGAGGGCTCAGAGCCTGGAGCCTGTTTCCGATTCTGTGTCTCCCTCTCTCTCTGCCCCTCCCTCGTTCATGCTCTGTCTCTCTCTGTCTCAAAAATAAATAAACATTAAAAAAAAAATTAAAAAAAAAAAGAAGGCAAAATCCATTTCCCTGAGGAAAAGAGACCCTGATTACTGCTACAGCGTATCATGTCTTTGGATTGGTTACCTAGTAAAGAAGACAGTTCCTTAAGTTTAAATATAAGTAGGTCATTCCTTGTAGTCAGAGACTAACCCACTTTGAGTGTTATAGTCAGGTTTTTATGATGAGAGCTGTCTGAATGGAAGGAATTTTGATTTTTGTGTAATTAAAAAAGTGTTACTTAATAAACTGAACTATATGGGATAATAAAAAATAATAATAGCATGTGGGAAAAGAAGATTTTGAAGTGCCTAAGGCAGTTAATATCTATTGCTATTATGCTTCAGAAAGATGTGGGTTTTTTTTTAACAATATAAAACCATTATTAAACTTCATAGCCCTATATTCTCAAGTCTAGAAGAAATAATTTCTGTGAAAGTTATTTTGATGAATCTTCTAAACCATTGTGGTTGTTTTATGACATTTATGCACTGAACATGTGTCCCGAACTCTAGTAAAAGTCTGGTAGACTTTGTATATCAATTCATAGACATTTTATTTGCTGACTTCAATACCTATCTAGCATGTTTCCAATATGAGAGTATATACTTAAATTCCTTTTCTTGGAGATAACACAGCATATCTGTGTGTGTGTGTGTGTGTGTGTGTGTGTGCGTGTGTGTGCTCGTGCGCGCGCGCATGTGTAGGTGTTGGAGATGTTGCCCATCAATTCTGAAACTATGTGAATGAATCTATATATGCTACAAAATTCAAGGATTTATTTTTTTCAATATATGAAAGTTATGAAAACATAGGTTTCTTGAATACCTTTCGTCTGTGTATATCACCGCACCCAGAGACTATAGCACCAGAGGCTAACGCACTTCCCACACACACACACACACACACAGCCACATCATCTAACTGTAATGTTAGAATGATATTAGACTCTCTCTGGCTTGGCCTGAAATGACTTAGAAAGTCTTATCAATTCCAGGACCACAAAATATCATTAAAATCTAATAACAATATTGTCAAATTGAGCAGAAGAACTAAGATGCTGTTCTAGCTTATCTTTGTTGTATTCTGCTCCACCTTATTATGCTTGGTTGAAATGACAGTTGGGTTATTTTAACTATTAGGACTGTTAACTTGATTTGAAGGCAAAATATAGAGTGGGTTTTACTTCCAAAGAATGTCAATTTGCCCATGGATGTCAAATTCTAGACTCTCATCGCTAATGGAGAGTTGCTGCTTTGTTAGAGACAAGCGTTAATTGTGGCATCAGTTTTGCAAATATTCTGTCTCAAATGAGATTGTTGTTTCACATTTTCGATGAGTGTATTGTGTGCATTCTGGAGAGGTTATAGATGCAAGTAGTTCTAGAAAAGGTGGGGCAGGATGTTTCACTTTAGGAAAATGAGGTAAAGATTTCACTATCCTCTTGCAAAAAATTGAACAAACATGAAGCTGAGGAGAACATATTCAGCACATATGTTATATATATCATATTCAGAACATAGTCATATTCTCTAGTATGAGGTAGTAGTTTAAAGAGCATGGGCTCAGACAAACTTGGACAGCTCCTTACTAGCTTTGAAATGTGTAAACTATCTAAGCTCAGGTAATAGCTACTATTACCCTACATAATTTGGTTCAGGAAAGAGAAACCAGAACTATGTCATTTTTACTCAGTGCATTGTACAGGAAAGCAAGTAAAAATATCTTTGAAAACAGTACCAGAAGGAAGCATCAATGTGTTAAGAATATAGAGAAATTTCCCTGGCTAATATGCCTTATATTGAATACCTCTTTATGCTTAATAGATCAGTGTGTAGTTGGAATGGTTTTTGGTGTTGTGCCAAAGAATATCATTCCTGGCCCTGCGTTATTGGACATTTAAAATTTTTTTAATGTTTATTTTATTTTTGAGAGAGAGCATGAGTGGTGGAGGGCAGAGAGACACACACAGAGAGAGAGAGAGACATAGAATCTGAAGTAGGCTCCAGGCTCCGAGCTGTAAACACAGAGCCCGATGCGGGGCTAGAACCCATGAACCTTGAGATCATGACCTGAGCCGAAGTCAGATGCTCAACTGACTGAGCCACTCAGACGCCCCTTGGACATTTTAATTGCTGATCTGAAGAAGCCATGTTGTGTCAGATCACTTCCATTCGATTGTCCAGATGTAGTCCATGTTCTTCTCCACACTGCTTTCTGCTGGGGAAGCTGATGTGCCCTTTGGCTTCTGTTTGGTCAATGAAGGGCTCCGATAGGAGCTCAAATGGTGGGAAAACAGTGAGGTTTAGCTTCTTTGCTTCAGGCCAGCACATGACTCCTACATGGTGAGAGAGCAAAAGTCAGCCTTGCCAGGCTTCATCACTCTCCTGTTTGGACACCTCCTATGTTACTCACCCTGTACCATCCCTTCCAGTTACTTTGCCTCTTGCTCATGTTTTTGTAAATAATCTCTTTATAAATAAATCCTGTTGAATTATACTTTAAAAAAAAAGACAAAGAAGGAGACAAATGAACCAAGAGTCTTCCACATGTCACTTTGAATATCCATAGACTCTTAAATCCAATTTTGGAAAGAAAAATCATATAAAGTATAAACATGTTTAAATGGTGAGTGAATGTACTGATCTCAAATTAATATTTTGGACATGAATAATTGTATTTTTAAAATGTGTGTGTGTGTGTGTGTGTGTGTGTTCTCTTGCAGGCAAAGAGATTTTTTTTTCCTATTCGATTATTTTGGTAAATAGTAACTGTAATCTTTAATTTTTTTTAATATTTATTTATTTATTTATTTATTTAGAGAGATAGAGTGCAAGTGGGTGAAGGGCAGAGAGAGAGGGAGACACAGAATCTGAAGCAGGCTGTCAGCACAGAACCTGACATGGGGCAAAAAATTCATGAGCCATGAGATCATGACCTAAGCTGAAGTTGGACGCTTAACTGACTGGGCCACCCAGGTGCCCCTGTAATTTTTAAAGTATTTAATAAACTGATGGGTAAAGCTTTGCGTTCAAAGTTTCAAAGTTTAGAAAGCAACTATTTGGTTAGAAAGACTCTGCTAAGAGAATAACAAACTCCTAATTAGAGAGGGAAAAAAAAGATTGACCTGATAAAAAAATAAGTCTGTGGTAAATTTTTTGTTTGAAAAATGTTGTGTTTGCATATACATGTATGTAGGTGTACATATGTGTCCTGGCCAGCTTGCATGTGTGAATTATTTCTAAGTGGAAATTTAAGAAGATAAGAAGTTCTAGGAAGATGTTTTTTCAAACGTATCAAATGTTTATTAATTAATGTTTAAATAAAATTGGTTTCATAAAATAAACATTCTTGGCTAATAATTATATTTCTTCATTTGTTATAAATTTATCTTAGAAAAGATTACTTTATTAAAATAAAATTTACCAATATAATGTAATAAGGATTAACCAAAAGATAAAGGGAAACATATAATTATATTAAGGCTACATAAATTAATAGTCAATAGACTTTTGAAGACTATAAAATAAAGCAAAAAAATAGTAGAACTTTCAAGTCTTTAAAAACTTCTGGTCTGGAGATGCAGCTTTTTAGCATCAGCAGGAAAAGGAAGGACTGAATAGTCATGCTCACTTGTCTAAAAGAAGTTTGTATAAAATAGTTTTAAGGGGCGCCTGGCTAGCTCAGTCGGTTAAGTGTCTGACTCTTGATTTCAGCTATGGTCATGATCTCACAGTTCCTGTCATTATTTCACATTTCATGAGATCAAGCCCCACGTTGGGTTCTCTCCTGACAGCAGGAGCCTGCTTGAGATTCTCTCTCTCTCTCCCAAAATAAACATTTAAACAATAGTTTTAAAAATCTATTAAATGCCTTTTGTGTGACTATAAAATTCTGATCTCTGGCACTGCCTTCAGCTAGGTGGCCCAATTCCAGAACTTTAATAGAAATCCTATATTAAGTAGTTTTAAAAGTCATTAAATTATTTTAAAAGTAAAAGATCATACACATGCATAGTGCAAAACTACTATGCAATAAATCAGTTTTTAGTTTGGAGATTTCATTGTTTTATTTTTCACATTGAAATAAACAAATATTGAGTTAAATTGTGTGTAAATTCTGTTTTTTAAATTGATTTTTCTATTTAATAATCATGTACTTTCATAAAATGTAAAATGAAGCTATCTTCATTTCTTATCTAAAGGAAATGAAAATCACAGATTAATAATTCGAATGGGCTGCAAATCAAGTCTATTTGTGCTTTTTACTAATCATTATTGGGAAACAATATTTAAAAATTATAGGGACATGTTACAATTACATTATTTTCTAGATAATTAATATAAATTCACTATTTGGTACCTCTGTAGTTAATAACCTGGATAAAATATGGTTTGAAATTTTAAAATACCCTAAACAAAAATGAACAGTTTTATGAAACAAGAAATAAAAATTTATTCAGTGAATATCAGATAAATAAGACTGTATTTTGAATTTATACAAAGAATCAGGTGAAGGGTTTCAGATAAAATCTCAAAAGCCAGTGTCTCCATGTGTTTTTCCTTGCATTTTTTTTACTATTAAGCATAAGAAAAAACTCCTCTGGTTCCCTCTCTTTCTCTCTAATAGCCAATATTAATGTTTGGGTGGTCCTGGGATTAGATAGTCAATTCCAAAATGAGAAAGGATGGAAAAGTGTTCAATAAACACAAGAAAGTATTGTTTCCATTTTTATTGTACATGTATATATTCTTATTTCATGAATATAATAATAATTACCACAGTGTTTTTAGGAAGATTAAATGAATCAATATTTATAAAACACTTAACAACTGCTCACAGTACATTGGTGCCTTAGAAGAATGAATGGTAGTTTGTCTTTAAAGAAACACATTTACCACAAAAATCATTATGTTGTACACCTGAAACTAATGTAACATTGTGTATCAACCAGATTATTTATTATTGTTATTATACCAGATTTTTTGCAATAGAAGAGCATGTTGCATTCAACTGTAGGTCACTCATCTGTGTTGGCATAAAGGAACAATTTTTTTAAATATGAACATAAATTAGATATAGCTATGATGGGGAAGTTTAGGAATCACTGATCTCCTGAAGTTAGGATTGAAAGTAAACCTCCTACTGGCAAAGGAATGGTCAGAAGTTAGGATTCTCTTAGGAGACACCTATTTTATTTGGGGTAAGCATCTCTTTGATAGTATACCAAATAATGCACTGAGTGCCTATAACTTAAGCACAGATGGTGTTGGCCTGAAGTTGTATATAAAATCAGTGGGGATACACTATTTATTAGTACACA
This sequence comes from Panthera uncia, assembly GCF_023721935.1. Lineage (NCBI taxonomy): Eukaryota > Metazoa > Chordata > Mammalia > Carnivora > Felidae > Panthera > Panthera uncia. The sequence continues at coordinate 48,322,288 of NW_026057584.1, forward strand.
TCTAAAACCAATGCAATTTGAATATTTCATTTTTTAATACTGTTTGGACTGTAGTACACCTCAAGGCTAAACAAACTCAATTCTATAAATTATTACTGAAAGCTGAATTTACCCATAAAGTTGCCACACAGGTTTGGGAGAACTGACACCAAAGGGATTTTCAAAGATTCCAATGAAAGTGTATGAGAAATACTAGGAAGAAATACAAAATATTTACAATGGTTTGATTGTGGAGGGTTACTTTTCTATCAATGGCTCTGTGTTTTCCTCAGAGACTATAAATTACATTTATTTATTTATTTTTATTTTAAAAAAAAGAAGCTGGAAATAAAGCAATGTCACTACAGTTCCAAAATCAAAAACTGAATGGAATCCATGTTGATTTACTTTCATTTCTATTTTGGCTTTCTGGACTGTTACATATAGGTGTATATAATGTGTGTGTATGTGTGTGTGTTTTGTGTGTGTGTATTTTTATGTATGCATATGTTTCTCTACAACTGTTTATTTTCGTTGGTTGATATTATTTTCCTGTAGTTGCTGAAAAAAAATTGCTTAGGAGAAAACAACACTGACCAAGGATGAACTTGAGGGATAATTTCAAGTAACAACAAGATAAAGACAAATTTAATTATTTCCTTCTTGCTCTTCAGTCAAAGAGAAACACAGTAGAGACAAAAAAGTGGGTAGTGAGTTCTGGGAGAAAAGCATATCCAACATTGCCATGAAAACTACCATAGCAAGAAAACTACTATACCCATAAAAACAAACTAGCTGTTTTTTTTTTTAATCAACAGTTAAAAATTCCACAGTTTTCTTCCTTCATAAAATGTTAATAAATATATTCATTGACAAAATAATCAAATTTAGTGATAACCTGTGAACTTATTAAGATCTTTTCCATAGTTGTGAAACAAAAATAATGCGCACATTATTTGAGTTTGTCAATTTAATGATTCATTTAAATAGCATTTATAGAAATACATAAATTGTGAATATCTTATTATTTTGCTTTTATAAAAGTTTTCAGTTTATAACACTACTGCCAATTTTATAAATTGTTGACGGGAAACAGAAATGAATTTATAACATTAATCCTTTCTCCTTAGCTTTTCTGATTTCATTCTGATATATGTTCTAGGGATTGTGGCATGTATTTGTGCTGCCACTGAGTGACAAACTAACCTTGACCTACTTATAATGAAATGTGTTGTCACTCAGGCTCAAGAAGTCATTAAAGCTTGACAGCATTGCCTCCTGCCAGCTTTTCCAAATCCTGATTGAAGAAAACATCTACCAGAATTATGACTTTGTTTCACTATTTTTATTTTGAAATGACATCTTAACTAATTAAAAGTAACGTGTTGAATTGCAGTTTTGGCCCTCCGCAAGCCAAAGGTCAGCCCATTAAGGATTTTCTCATTGACAAGGTGGCTTTGCTTCATGTGGATACATCTTCATAGCAAAATAGTGTAGTTTAGAAAAAGAAAAAAAAAAAACAGTTCATCATAAACCCTGAACTTTGGCTTAGTCTTTTTTTTTTTTTTTTTCCTAAGCTTATGGTTTCCTGGACAATAATCTATTAAATCTGAAGGGAAATCAAATAAAAATCTTTACATAAGACTAGAGAAAAGTTTTCAAGTAATAATGTTTATTTATAATGCAGATTTTTAAATTGCATGAATTCATAATTACAATCAAAATGCAATACAAGAGTCCAAATTGAAGAAGATATTTAACTATATAAACAAGGTCTATCAAAGAAGAAAGGCCAAGTCAAAGAATGAAATGAGCTTAATTTAACTAGATTTGCCATTCTTAAGGATCAAAGAGAGATGAAGAAGGTCACAATGAGTGTCTGGGATCATAAGCTAAGCTACAATTTTCATCCATTAGCTATTATCATATTTTTAAACATAAAAGAACTAGAGAGGGAAACAAAGGTTATTTGAATTAATTCCCTCAAATAGCACTTTAAAATGCTTTTCCCATGGAGACTTCAAATTTAACTTAATATTATCTGTGATTGGCCTATGAATATGGCTAACTGGCACAAATAAAATACAATATAAGAAAATGAAAGACCATCAACATTTTAGAATATATTCTTTCCAATAAAAAGCTGTGTAGTATAGAATTATTGAGTTACATATTTTAAAAATCCTCCATAGAAACTATTATATCCTTTTAGCAAACCACTAAAATTTAGTGGACAGTAGGTATTTCAGTCATGCCACATTTGGCAAGAGATGGTAACATCACTAAACAAAAATTAATGTGGATCCAGACTTAAAGAGAGAAAGCATTTCTTTGATCAAAAATATGTAATTACTGTAGCTTTGTCAACTGATTGGGAAAGTGATTCCAAATCCTTACCAAACATAACAATGAGAGAAGACTTTTAGATGATTGCTTACCTAAATGAGTTTTGGTTTTTTTTAACAGCCAAAATTTTTCAGAGGTGCCCACAGTTTATGCTAGTTCTTATCTTCGTAAAACGTTTGTCTCATCCAATTACACTACTGAACTGCACTTTTCTGATAACTAAATATACCTCCAGTGCCCCTTGCAAACTACTCCGATATGACAGGTGTTGTGGTGGGCACAGAGACCACCCACGTGGGAAAGACCTGGTCCTGAGAACCACTGCGGAATTAACAGGAATTGATAGTGTAAATCATTTAGAAAAGCAATTCTGGTTTACTCAGAGGAAAGTTATGTAACAGTGCAGGATTGAAAGCAGGAAAACCAATTAGGAGGATACTGCTGGAGAAAATGTCAAGATTTGTTGATTAACTGTTATGTTTAAGGTGAGAGGGAGGGAAAATGGGTCAAATATAACTAATTTTCAAGGTTTCAAGATTGAGTGTCTAATAGTAAATGATGTTGTCATCCATGAGGTCAAGTATAAAAGAGAAGAGAAGTAGTTGGAGATTTAAAATGACTGAATGCAGTTTTGGGTATGTTGAATTTGCAGTGTCTTCAGAATATGCAGGGAAATAACACATTATGAGGAAAACAAGCATATGATGATGTTGCCTGACTATCAATATATACAGAGAAATTGTATGGGAACATGGGCCCAAGTACATTCTTGAGGCACAGAATTTTCGTAAGAAATTGCAATCCTTGTTTCTGAGAAACTTAGGTTTTAAATAGAGGCTAATACCAATCCATTTTTTCACCTATATAATCAGTTAACTTAGCCAGTATCTACATTCAAGAGAAAAAAAATGTCAACTTATAGAGGCCAGAGATATTTTAGTTTCACTTATACTTTGAAAAGAATACCTTATAAGAAAAATAAAGGCTGACTGATTTTGGAAATTTGCATTCTTCATATATGCCATTGCCAGTATATTATAATTATCTTCAGGTTTCCATATCTTTTAACAAATTGCTGGATATGTAACATGGTGTGCCAAATAAATATTAAATAGCTTAAAATGGGAATAGGCACTATTTAGGGATTTAGAAAAAAAATGGCTATTTGTTTTAACAAAAGGGGTGATATGCTATTTGGGTTTGAAAGATAAACAGCCTTTTTCAAGCAGAAGACAAAGCTATACATCAGGGAAATAGACATTTTAGGCAGAGGGAAGACCATGTCAGAAAACGTGAGATGGCATTGCATATTTTAGAGTATTATTATATATGTCATGATTGTTATGAAGAGTACAAAAAATAAATAATTTTCTCCAGGGAAGTAATCTAGTGGTCATATTGTGAAGGACCTTACAAACCACGTTAAGGGCTTTGCACTTCAGATATTGATTCTGTAGCTGATGGAGAGCCAATGATGGTGTTGCATTTTTGCTGAGGAGTTAAGTGATGTGGTATACTTTTCTTAGTAGCTGACACTCTTGACAGTGTAAAAAATGAACACGTGTGTAAACAGAGCAGCAAAGAGCAGTTAGCACGTTAGCAATGAGAAATGATATGAAAAAGAGCTAATGTAGAGACAGTGGATTAGAGTAATAAATAAAGGAAACATTTTTAAGGTAATAAAATTTAAGATAGAGCTTGAAAACACTTATGTTGGTATCCTCACTATGCTGGACACTGAAAGTATTATAATCAATTAGGTATTTAATATGAAATTAAAAATTAAATTAAGTTTTGAAAGTAGAGAGACTATTAGTGAGAATTTAACAGACTATAGAATAAGAAATTACCTTTTTAAGGGTTAAAATATACTCCAAACTATAATCTGATGGGTTCAATATGTAAATAAAGTACAAACATCTCTAGATTAAGCATCATATAGATAGTTAAAATGGTAAAAGTGGTAAAATGCTAAAGTATATTGAAATACTATAACAAATACTAAAAAAGTATCATTAAAAATGTCACAGGAGGTATGTAAATTAATTAAATACCCCCCTGTTACCCCAATAAATTTTACAATTTATAAAATATATAAAGACAATTCTTTAAAGAACAACAAATGGCCAATAAAAAGGAAAAAAAAATATTTTATCATTGCTAACAATCAGAATTATAAAGTAAAACCAATATTGATTTATTCTTTATTTTTTAAAAGTTTTAGTTTTTTTAATGTTTATTTTATTTTTGAGACAGAGAGAGACACAGCATGAGTGAGGGAGGGGCAGAGAGACAGAGACACAATACAAAGCAGTCTCCAGGCTCTGAGCTGTCAGCACAGAGCCCTATGTGGGGCTCGAACTCGTCAACCGTGAGATCATGACCTGAGCCAAAGCTGGATGCTCAACCAACTGAGTCACGCAGGTGCCCTGATTTATTCTTTAAATTATCGTATTTAAAAAAGATACACATCGGGGAAAGTAAGAGTGTAATATATATATATGTATCTTCAAATAAGCTTTTATTTATTAATACTCATGAGTGTTACTATATTTTAAATTGCATTAATAATTTGAACTGCAGCTTATTTCCATACATATCATAGTGTTTAATCAGAAAGTTATTTATGAAAACTTCTAGAGTCTATACAAATCAAAAATAATTATAATCAATCAGAAACAACCTCTATGTTTGATATAGGTTGAATAAATTAACATAAATAGATAAATTACATAGTACATATTTTCAATCAAATGCTTTCAGATACCACTCAAGGAACTTCTTTCACAAAAAGACCATTATCCTATAACTTCATTAGTTTAAAGAGAATTTACTCTAATTGCTTACTTGGCATCTACCAAATCATTGTTTAGCTTCAACAAAAAACAATATCTTGATTATCTCATTCTAGAGAAACCAAAATTACCAACCACTTGAAATACTCTTTCCCGTCCGACTTAAAAATTCATATATTTTTCCAAGTTGTGCACCAAAAAGGATAAGACACTTATATTAGTAAAGTCACCGAAATACACAAAATGAACACTTTGTTTTTCAATCCACTTTTCTACCTGGATTTCATGATCAAAGAATTAAGTATATCTCATTTTGCTGAAACTTCATAAATGAGTTAGAGAAAATAAGTCAGAATTAATAACAAATACAATCTTTACAAACTTTTAATATTTGTCCAATAGTTCTTGAACATTTCCCATATTTATCAGATATTTTATTTGTGTCAGTTGAATTCCTGGCCAAGTGAGAGGTAGTAGGAGAGGTGATAGGTGTATAACATTTTACTGAAAACTGATGCCAGTTTATTTGAGAAAAGATAACTGATCTATATTCTGTTCTCCAGCAGGTGTATTTAGTTATTCATTTCATTCTGTTTATTCTTTTATAACTCTCATCACACTACATTATAAATATATATTAACATTTCTAATTCTTCTGTATAGAATAGAAGCTAATGTATTTTGCCTCTTCTATTAGATCATGGCATATTGGGTAAAATAAAACAATTAAGTGAATGCATAACAGTGAACACTAAATACCGAATGCGTAAATGTTTTTGATAGATTCACTAACTCACAGATGAAATGATTACAAAGAGTGTCTACAGATCCAATTTTCATGTATTTAACTGAAGACAAGCTTGGATAAAAGTTAACATCCTAATAAATACACTACTTCTAGATCAACTAAACCTTTTGTCTTTGGTATATCCTATTGACAAATGGTTTATTCATCCAAGATAAAATATATTCTCTTCTAGTGAAAACATGATGAAAAAAAAAATGATCAAGGAGGAGATAATTAAATCAGCTAGGATGTATTATCAAATGAACTGTGAAAATCGTTGTATGTCACTCATTCAATTGGAAACAGCATTGAAAATGCCTCCTTTTCATTTTGTTAAGCGCTCACTGCTCACTGTTCTTAAAGGCTTTCTAGGTTTTTTCCCAGTATCTGCAACTATGCTGTCTTGTTTTATGGGAGGCAACATAATATTGCTACCAGTTGTGGAGGCTCTGAAGGTATTTTGGGGGATTGTAAGCCTGGTTCCACCATCTCCTAAATGGATGATCTGTGGAAGGTTTCTTAACCTTTTTAAAGTTTCAATTTTCTCATCTTTAAAACCTAAATATAAATGACACATTTACTGTCTCAATTATATTTACAATACCATTAATGTTGTATTTAGCATAGAGCCTGGCTACTAGTAAGTGTTTGTTAAGAGTTGTCATTTTTCTTTTTCAGTTTGTAAGTTTTGTTTTTGTAGATCTTATTGATTTGTCCTACTAAAAGCACAACTGACCACAACAAACCAATTACAATCAACTCTCGTATGGGAGATGTGCAAGAGATATGTATGTGTATCTATGTGCATGTATGAATGGGACTTTGCCATTGATTAAATTCATTGAATATCAGATTTTCACCTTAATTGGGTTTCCAATCAGTTTTGATAACAGAGATTCTTTTTTTTTCAATATATGAAATTTATTGTCAAATTGGTTTCCATGCAACACCCAGTGCTCATCCCAAAAGGTGCCCTCTTCAATACCCATCACCCACCCTCCCCTCCCTCCCACCCCCCATCAACCCTCAGTTTGTTCTCAGTTTTTAACAGTCTCTTATGCTTTGGCTCTCTCCCTCTCTAACCTCTTTTTTTTTTTTTTTCCTTCCCCTCCCCCATGGGTTTCTGTTACGTTTCTCAGGATCCACATAAGAGTGAAACCATATGGTATCTGTCTTTCTCTGTATGGCTTATTTCACTTAGCATCACACTCTCCAGTTCCATCCATGTTGCTACAAAGGGCCATATTTCATTCTTTCTCATTGCCACGTAGTACTCCATTGTGTATATAAACCACAGTTTCTTTATCCATTCATCAGTTGATGGACATTTAGGCTCTTTCCATAATTTGGCTATTGTTGAGAGTGCTGCTATAAACATTGGGGTACAAGTGCCCCTATGCATCAGTACTCCTGTATCCCTTGGGTAAATTCCTAGCCGTGCTATTGCTGGGTCATAGGGTAGGTCTATTTTTAATTTTTTGAGGAACCTCCACACTGATTTCCAGAGTGGCTGCACCAATTTGTATCCCCACCAACAGTGCAAGAGGGTTCCCGTTTCTCCACATCCTCTCCAGCATCTATAGTATCCTGATTTGTTCATTTTGGCCACTCTGACTGGCGTGAGGTGATATCTGAGTGTGGTTTTGATTTGTATTTCCCTGATGAGGAGCGACGTTGAACATCTTTTCATGAGCCTGTTGGCCATCTGGATGTCTTCTGTAGAGAAGGGTCTATTCATGTTTTATGCCCATTTCTTCACTGGATAATTTGTTTTTCAGGTGTGGAGTTTGGTGAGTTTTTTATAGATTTTGGATACTAGCCCTTTGTCCGATATGTCATTTGCAAATATCTTTTCCCATTCCGTTGGTTGCTTTTAGTTTTGTTGGTTGTTTCCTTTGCTGTGCAGAAGCTTTTTATCTTCATGAGGTCCCAATAGTTCACTTTTGTTTTTAATTCCCTTGCCTTTGGGGAAGTGTCAAGTAAGAAATTGCTACAGCTGAGGTCAGAGAGGTCTTTTGCTGCTTTCTCCTCTAGGGTTTTGATGGTTTCCTGTCTCATATTCAGGTCCTTTAACCATTTTGAGTTTATTTTTGTGAATGGTGTGAGAACGTGGTCTAGTTTCAACCTTCTGCATGTTGCTGTCCAGTTCTCCCAGCACCATTTGTTAAAGAGACTGTCTTTTTTCCATTGGATGTTCTTTCCTGCTTTGTCAAAGATGAGTTGGCCATACGTTTGTGGGTCCAGCTCTGGGGTTTCTATTCTATTCCATTGGTCTATGTGTCTGTTTTTGTGCCAATACCATGCTGTCTTGATGATTACAGCTTTGTAATAGAGGCTAAAGTCTGGGATTGTGATGCCTCTTGCTTTGGTCTTCTTCTTCAAAATTACTTTGGCTATTCGAGGCCTTTTGTGGTTCCATATGAATTTTAGGATTGCTTGTTCTAGTTTCAAGAAGAATGCTGGTGCAATTTTGATTGGGATTGCATTGAATGTGTAGATAGCTTTGGGTAGTATTGACATTTTAACAATACTTATTCTTCCAATCCATGAGCACAGAATATTTTTTCCATTTCTTTATATCTTCTTCAATTTCCTTCATATGCTTTCTATAGGTTTCAGCATGCAGATCTTTTACATCTTTGGTTAGATTTATCCCTAGGTATTTTATGCTTCTTGGTGCAATTGTGAATGGGATCAGTTTCTTTATTTGTCTTTCTGTTGCTTCATTATTAGTGTATAAGAATGCAACTGATTTCTGTACATTGATTTTGTATCCTGCAACTTTGCTGAATTCATGTATCAGTTCTAGCAGACTTGTGGTGGAGTCTATCAGATTTTCCATGTATAATATCATGTCTTCTGAAAAAAGTGAAAGCTTGACTTCATCTTTGCCAATTTTGATGTCTTTGATTTCCTTTTGTTGTCTGATTGCTGATGCTAGAACTTCCAACACTACATTAAACAACAGCGGTGAGAGTGGACATCCCTGTCGTGTTCCTGATCTCAGGGAAAAAGCTCTCAGTTTTTCCCCATTGAGGATGATGTTAGCTGTGGGCTTTTCATAAATGGCTTTTATGATCTTTAAGTATGTTCCTTCTATCCCAACTTTCTCGAGGGTTTTTATTAAGAAAGGACGCCGAATTTTGTCAAATGCCTTTTCTGCATCGATTGACAGGATCATATGGTTATCTTTTCTTTTATTAATGTGATGTATCACGTTGATTGATTTGCGAATGTTGAACCAGCCCTGCATCCCAGGAATGAATCCCACTTGATCATGGTGAATAATTCTTTTTATATGCTGTTGAATTCGGTTTGCTAGTATCTTATTGAGAATTTTTGCATCCATATTCATCAGGGATATTGGCCTGTAGTTCTCTTTTTTTACTGGGTCTCTGTCTGGTTTAGGAATCAAAGTAATGCTGGCTTCATAGAATGAGTCTGGAAGTTTTCCTTTCCTTTCTATTTTTTGGAATAGCTTGAGAAGCAGAGGTATTATCTCTGCTTTAAACATCTGGTAGAACTCCCCTGGGAAGCCATCTGGTCCTGGACTCTTATTTGTTGGGAGATTTTTGATAACCAATTCAATTTCCTCGCTGGTTATGGGTCTGTTCAAGCTTTCTATTTCCTCCTGATTGAGTTTGGAAGTGTGTGGGTGTTTAGGAATTTGTCCATTTCTTCCAGGTTGTCCAATTTGTTGGCATATAATTTTTCATAGTATTCCCTGATAATTGCCTGTATCTCTGAGGGATTGGTTGTAATAATTCCATTTTCATTCATGATTGTATCTATTTGGGTCATCTCCCTTTTCTTTTTGAGAAGCCTGGCTAGAGGTTTATCAATTTTGTTTATTTTCTCAAAAAACCAACTCTTGGTTTCATTGATCTGCTCTACAGTTTTTTTAGATTCTATATTGTTTATTTCTGCTCTGATCTTTATCATTTCTCTTCTGCTGGGTTTAGGCTGGCTTTGCTGTTCTGCTTCTATTTCCTTTAGGTGTGCTGTTAGAGTTTGTATTTGGGATTTTTCTTGTTTCTTGAGATAGGCCTGGATTGCAATGTATTTTCCTCTCAGGACTGCCTTTGCTGCATCCCAAAGCGTTTGGATTGTTGTATTTTCATTTTCATTTGTTTCCATATCTTTTTTAATTTCTTCTCTAATTGCCTGGTTGACCCACTCATTCTTTAGTAGGGTGTCCTTTAACCTCCATGCTTTTGGAGACTTTTTCCTGTGGTTCCTTAGTCCCTTGATCTCTGTAGCAATAGATTCTCTGCTGTCCTCTATACTGTTTTCAAGCCCAGCGATTAATTTTATGACTATTATTCTAAATTCACTTTCTGTTATATTGTTTAAATCCATTTTGATCAGTTTGTTAGCTGTCGTTATTTCCTGGGGATTCTTTTGAGGGGAATTCTTCCATTTAGTCATTTTGGATAGTCCCTGGAGTGGTGCAGAACTGTAGGGCACTTCCCCTGTGCTGTCTTGAATAACTTGTGTTGGTGGGTGGGGCCGCAGTCAGACCTGATGTCTGCCCCCAGCCCACTGCTGGGGCCACGGTCAGACTGGTGTGTACCTTCTCTTCTCCTCTTCTAGGGGTGGGATTCACTGTGGGGTGGTGTGGCCCACCTGGGCTACTTGCACACTGCCAGGCTTGTGGTGCCGGGGATCTGGCGTATTAGCTTGGGTGGGTTGGCAAGGTGCACAGGAGTGGGAGGGGCAGGCTTAGCTCGCTTATCCTTCCATGATCCTCTTTGGGAGGGGCCCTGCAGCACTGGGAGGGAGTCCGACCCGATAACAGAGATTCTTTAAGACAAGATACAATGGAATCAAGAATAAGCCATCTATCCCTCCAGATTTACATTCTACTTCTATATAATTATGTACACACACACACAACCCATATATACTATCATATCAATATAGAAGATGGCATTTCAAACTATATACATATTTAACTTTATAGCATTGATTTTCTTATATACAGTGCATATACTGTTACCTTAAACCAGTTTGGACAAATGTATAAATGAAGAGATGAATCAAGGAGTTAAAGAGTCCTCAAATGTATTCACGCAGTGAAAATTGATTGACATTGTACCCTAACTTAAGGTTTCAATTATTATGACCGTTCTATTGTTATTTTTATGGAGAAAGAAAAAAATGGATATGAGAAATTATAATGAATGCATGGTTATTAGCTTCTGTGGAAAGATATGCCTTAGGTTAGTATATAACAATTCTGATTTTTCCCCACACCACCAAACAGTTCTCTAACAATAGCCAAGTATCCTATAATTCAAGTCAATTCAGACACTATTTACCTGGAAGTAGCATCAGATTCCACAGAGTAAGGACTCAGTCCGACAAGACCTCTTCAGTTGCCAATCACAAGTTCTGATTTCCTGTGTTTCTGACTGATTGACTATAAATCAGAGGTTCCCATGACCCCCTCCTTGGGTTATACTAATTTACTAGGACAGCTGACAGAGCTCAGGAAAACCATTTACTCATTATATTACCAGTTTATTATAAAGTACATGAAAAAATACAAATCAACAGCCAGATAGAACAGATGCATAGGGCAAGGTATGTGGGAAGGGGTGCAGAGCTTCCATGCTCTCTGATTGTATCAGTCTCCCCAATGCCCTGTGTTGACTAATGTAGAAGCAATCAGAACCCCATTCTTTTGGTTTTCTTTGGAGGTTCATTACATAGACATGATTGACTAAATCATTGGTCATGGGTGATTGACAATTTATGGCTCTACTTTTGAGGAATGTTCTTGCTTCTGGTTCCAGTTAAGCAGAAAAGATATGATTATGTGAACTCTAGTGACTAATATTCCAAGTTTCCATTTTAAGGTAGGGCTTTCTTATCATCAAGCCCCAGGTGGGACACACAAGCAGATTCCATCATCACAAAGAATCAGGCCAAGGGAAGGTGCACACACACGGGGCTGAGCTCCTGGCATGTTTGTATCTGCTACAATGTTATCACTTCAGCATTTTATCTATAGTTGCATGGGGCATTTCCCCTATGGATAGCTGTTAGAGGAGAAAAAAAAATCAAGCCTGATTTGCAGAGAATTCTGTAAATATGCTGGCATACTTCAGATCTGGATAAGTATAGCTGTGTGGTAGCATTATGACTACACTCATATCTGAAAGACAATAAAAGGATAATTATTAGTATAACCAACTATTAGAGCCTCTTAATAAATATATAAAAACGACAGTAATATCTACTGTATTTCCTTCCAAAGTGTGAAATAAATATATACTTATATATTCAAAATAAATTTTATTTTTCTTTCTTTTTCTTTTATACACAGTTTGATATAAATATGTCCATGGTATATAAATTGCCAGTTTTGGCATTCAATTCTGCACCCAATTCCAGTGGGGGGGGGTGTGTGGAAAGAGGGGAGTCCCCAGTAAGTAATTCCTCAGTGCCAGCTGGGTGTCCTACAATTTTAACACTGTCTACAGAGAGATAGCATCAGAATCCACAGGTTAAGGGCTCAATACCACATAACTGTCCCCTGCCCGTCAGATGCTAGTCACCTACCCAATCTGTCACCTGGGGTCCTGACCAATCAGCTATAGATTGAAGGCTCAATGACCTCTTCCTTGAGTTCATTTAATTTGCTAGAGTAGTTTTCAGAACTCGGGGAAACATTTTACTTACTAGATTACCAGTTTATTATAAAATTGTGTAACATAGGAACAGCCAAATAAAAGAGATGCGTGGGGGGAGTTATGGGGGGAAGGGACAGAGCTTCCATTCCCTGTCCAAGTACACCTCTGTCCAAATTAGCACATGTTCACCAACAGGAAGCTCTCTGAACCCTGTTCTTTTGGGTTTATTTATTTGTGTATGTGAGACTTCATTACATAGATATGATTGATTAAAAATCATTGACCATTTTCCATTGATTTGTTCAATGTCCCTTTCCCTTCTAGAGGTTTGGAACTGATCACCCGTTTAGTTCTCCAGGCAACTAGTCTCCAATCTGAAAAGTCAACTCATTAATGTAATAAAAGACACCTTTCTTCCTCTTGAAAATTCTAAAGCACAATATCACATGGCTACAGTTTACAGATAATCCAGATGAAATCATCCCAGAATGGCAAAAGGATTTTATTTTAGCTAAAAATCCAGGATTTGTCTCTAGATACAGTAACTGAGGAGCTTTTGTATTGATTTATTTGGGAAACATACTTTCTGTTAGATAATGAAGATTAGACATAGATTTAGGGAGGGAAAGAGGTTGGTAAGGTGGAGGCAGAACCTCCTGCATTTACTATTGAAACTGAAAATTCCAGGTCCTTTTTTTTTTCTGTTCAGCTTGCCGTTCATGCATGAGGACATGATCAAATGAAGCCTCACAAATCAAAACCACTAACTTCAGGTTTTTGAATGAGGAAACAGAAAGGCAGAGAAGTAGAGACAGAAAAGGATTAATCCCCCAGATTGCAGGGTTGAAAATATTAGGACTTCAGCAGCTGTGCCCAGTACTGGCAGCTGTGGCCACGATGGTACAAGTCCTTGCTATCCACATTAAATATTGATAGCAGAATCCTTATTATGTCTGTGGACATATCTGCTCAGACTCCTTTACACCATCCATTTCCAAGCGTTGTTCTTTTGAGTTCAAAGTAAATTCTATCAATTCTTCTATTACTGTTTAAATTTTTTTTTACATTTAATTCATCCATGGTTCATTTCTGATCCTTGCAAACCACAAAAAAACCAACAAACAAAAAATAACTCTGGTACATAATTATTTCCTTTTTTTATTATGAGTCTTGCCAAAGATTTATTTTATTTTTTTATATTTTTTAAAATATTTGATGTTTATTTATTTTTGAGAGAGAGACAGAGCATGAGTGGGGGAGGGGCAGAGAGAGAGGGAGACACAGAACCCGAAGCAGGCTCCAGGCTCTGAGCTGTCAGCACAGAGCCTAATGTGGGGCTTGAACTCATGGACCATGAGATCATGACCTGAGCCAAAGTCAGACACTTAACCAACTGAATCACCCAGGTGCCCCAAGATTTATTTGATTTTAAAGAGAAAAAAATGATTCATTAAGACATTTTATTTTTTTAAATTATTGTTTTTTCTTTTATTATTTTATTTACCTTATTTATTTGGAGTTACTATTTTAATCTTTTCTAATTTTTTATATGAACTATTACTGCCTTTATTTTCATTTTTTTCTGATGAAAACATTAAAACCAGTTTCTGTTTCTCTCTTACTGTCTTTTTCTCAACATCCTTCAGTGGCCAGTTTGGATTTAGTTCATAAATTTGGAATTTACTTTTAATATATTTTGAATAAATGTTTCAGAATTTGTCATGTTTTCCTGTATAAGCCATGAGATATTTAAAAATATGACTAACATATTTGCACATTAACATATTTTATAAGCTATTATGTTTCTGTTTATGAGCTTAATTTCTTTGTAATCATTGGTTATAATGATTCTGTGACACTTATTGAGATTTGGTTTCTTTTACAATGTTTTTGTTTTTAATGTCAATGTTAATATTCTACAGCAATGGCATATAGTATTTATCTGTAAGGGAAACTGTTCTTTATTACTTTACTTTCTAATAAAACCTTTAATACTTTGATTATTCTAATCACATTTATCTATCAGTTCTCAAGATATATGCAAAACTGTAATTTTAGAATAATATATTCCTTTCTGTATTTCTGACAAACTTTGACATATAGGTATCAAGACTATATCAGAAGTGCAATATATTCTTAGTAAATTATTCTTTTAGCTATTCACTCTTAATATTTTATGGTTATTTTCAGTCTTGAATTGTATTTGAGCTGAAGTGAAATTGCCCGGTTGGGGTATCTACTCCATATTTGCCATATTCTGTGTTTATTTCCTTTTAAGCTTGTTTTCCTCAATGTGTTCAAAACAACACATTGTTGAATACTTTTTAGAACCCAATCTGAAATTTGTCTTAAATTTGAATATGCATTTTGTCAATTTACAAAAACCTAAATAAAGCCTTTGTTGGTCTTGTTTTCCGTATAATGGAAATTATACAGAGATTGATTTTACTTCAGTTAAAGTAGTTTTTAGAGTTTTTTCTCAGAGTATGTTCCTAGTGATAATGTATTTGAGTCTTATGCACACAAAAAAATATGCATATATTCAGTTTAAAATAAAATTTATTATGGAAACTTATGTTCAAAGTTGTTTTTCTCCAACATTTGACTTATATAATAATTATCTTCTTTCATACAGTATTTTAGATAGATGATTGAAAAAGTATAATTCTTGATTTTTATAGGATATATATTTTGTCTTTTTAACAGTTATTTTCAAATTTGAATTTTTAGAATCATCACTATAGAGGACATTTTTAAATATGTTTAAACCTTACCCATAAAGAGTCTAATACATCTGATTTTTAACACATCCTCTGAAGCAGTGTATCTAAAATTCCCTAGATGATCCTGATGTAAAGCTATGTGTGTAAAACAATGCCTGGAAGCCATTAACATTGTTTCTGCCTCTTATACTAGTTTTTTTCTTTTTTCTTATGTATCCTGTTGAGACCATTTCATACTCTTTCATGTGAAGTCTTCGTACTTTCCTCGGACCTATGAAGAATTTCTGCAAATACCACTTTGCCTTCATTTACTCTTATTTCTTTTTTTAGGTTAAAACTCAACAATACTTAGAAACTGTCACACTCGGTTGCCTCTTGATCTTTGAGAACTACTTCTCAATATTAGATTTACTTGCTATCTGGAGAACCTGAAATTCTCAAACTAAGCATGTTCTAGCTCCTTTATCTTTATTTTTGTTTTGTTTTGTTCCTTTTAATTTTTTTAATGTTTATTTATTTTTGAGAGAAAGAAACAGAGCGTGAGTAGGAAAGGGGCAGAGAGAGAGGGAGACACAGAGTTGGAAGCAGGCTCTAGGCTCCGAGCTGTCAGCACAGAGCCTAATGTGGGGCTTGAACTCAAGAGTGGTGAGATCATGACCTTGAGTTGAAGTTGGAGGCTTAACCAACTAAGCCACCCAGGCACTCCTGTCTTTTTCTTTTAGATTTTCATTCTTCTTTCATTTTAATGTATGCAGCAAGAAGACGCTGGGCCACATCTATTAATGCTGCCTGGAAATCTCCCTAACTTGATCACCCAGTTCATTAATTATATTTTCTATTTTTCATGTTATTTCAATGAAAGTATTGCTGCCTCTACATCACAGGAATCCCTTTGACTAAATTGTCCTCGCTTTCCTTCAGGTCTCTCTGTCAACACTTCGATTTCACCAGGCTTCTGCCAGCATTATGCTCAAAGATCTCTAACTCTGATGAACACATCCCTCAATGTCTTTCCAGCTTCTATTCTAGCTACAGACTGGTCCTAAAGCCACTTCCACATGTCTAGTTTCAGTTTTACTTTTTTTGAAAGAGGAAGCCTACTACTTTTGATACCACACTCTGTGTTAGTTATCATTTGTTCTATAATAAATTACCTCAAACAGTAATTGGCTTAGATGGATGGTCTGGCCCATGACTTTTTATGACTGCAGTCAAGGTATTGACAAAGGTTGCATCATCTGAAGATTGAATGAGAATCTGGAGAATCTGCCTTCAAGTTGACTGACTCACTCATATGGTTGTTGAGTTGCTACAGGTTACTGGCATGAGGACTGAGTTCTTCCCACCTGGTCCTCTCCACAGATTCTTAAATGTGTTCAATGTGCTCATGATATAGAAGTTGCTTTTTCTCAGAATTAGTAATCCAAGAGGCCAAGCCAGAAGGTATACTGTTGCATAAACCATACTTCATCACTTCTCTCACATTCCCACCACTTACTGGTACCCACTAGTGAGTGGAGTTCTGTTCTTTCTTGCAAGAACAGCCACCTGGGTCATCACAGCAAGGTGAATGTCAGCACAGTGCTGAACTTGGTCAGTTTGCTGTGTGCTAGTCTAGGGATGTGCACCTTTGTGGTGGAGCTGGATGCCACCAGCAGAGGTCTTTGGTGCTGCTGCTGCTGTTCTTCTGTGTCCTGGGGCTGGGCATCCTTCCTTGGCCACTTCCCTGGGCTCCTGAGTCACCTTCTGCTATACCTGGCCAGTGAATAGGTCAAGGAAGTCTCTGTAGGACAGGACAGGAGCAGCTTCACCTCATTCCGAGGGCTTGGATGGGTACCTGGACCCAGCTGAGGATGACCCATGCCTTCAGCAACCCATCCTGGAAACCCACTACAACAGGGGCAGTAGCCCCCAGCCACTGCCTCAGCCCAAAGCACCTCCTGTCCTAAGAGCTGAGCTCAATGTGGCCTCTGAACACTCTTCTCCGGCACCTAGTCTTTCTGGAGCTCTGAGTCTCCCCACACCTGTCTCTATAGAGTTGGCCCTCCCAGCTTCATAAGTCACTCCCCCAGTTATACACCCATACACACACAGGCACACAGGCACCAGCATGAAGACAAGCCTACATTTGGTGTCTCGGAAACATATTTCAACATCACTGCTTGTTATCAGTAAAAGGTTGACATTCGGTTGAGGTCACATCTCTCTGGACATAGTGATTAAAGTTGTGTATCTTGTCTGCATGTGCACCTCTGGGAGCTCTGGGCATATCATGTCCACATGTGTAGATCAAGCAGGCAGGATTATCTGCCCAGTCTTCACTTACCTAATTTTGTTTCTCAAGACCCTGCTGCTAAATGAAAAGCCATTAAAGAAAAATATTTTCATGAAAAAAAAAAATCCTTGATTTGGTATGGAGGGAAACTATTCAAGAAAGTAAATATCAATAGGTAAGGATCACTGGGGATTGTTTTGAAGCTAGTTTTCACATTTATAAAACAGCAATCTTTCTCATATGATGGTTATGAATACTAGTCAGCAAACAAAAACATGGATATGATTCAGCTTTCTTTCTTTCTTTCTTAATTTAAAGAACAAAATTAAAGTCACTTGAACAAATAACTGAGAATTTTATGCCTCTCCATTGTAACATTTGCTGTATTCTTACCATATGCCAAGTATAGGGTTAATTTTTTCATATGCAATTTTAGTTTCATAACAAACCAAATGCTGGAATGCCTACAAAGATATATCTGTTTGTAAAAAATAAGATATTAGCTTACTTTTTAACATTTATGAATGTATCCTGACACCAATTCTTTGGCAGCGAGTGGATGTGCTACAATTCAATTCGATTGTGATCCCACAAGTTAAAGGATGAGGACTCCAACAAGACTGCTCTTATGCCAGACTCCAGCCATAACTGGATTCCCCAGGCTACTTCCACTTTTCTCCAATTGGGCTATAAATTCTCATGACACCCTTTCAGGTTATAAAATTTGCTAGGAAAACTCAGAACTCACTGAAAGTGCTATACTTAATTATTACAATTTTAGTATAATGGTTGCACCTCAGGAACAGCCAAATGGAAGAGATTGATAAGGCCACGTCTCAAGGGAGGAGAGTGGGGCAGGGGTTCTGTCCTCTCTGCTTGTAGAATCCAGGCATGCCACCCTCCCAGGACATCAGTGTGTTCAGCAACCCAGAACCTCCAATGAGCTTCAGTGTACAGAGATTTTATTTGGGTTTCATTAAGTAGGAATGATTGATGCAATCATTGACCATATGATCGAACTTAATCTCCAGTCCCATTACCCTCCTCTGAGTTTGAGGGATGGGGCTGAAAGTTCCAACCCTCTAATCAAGTGGTTGGTCTTTCTGGCATGGCTAGTCTCTCCCTTGACACTATTTAAAGACCCATCTTGAACCATCTCTTAATATAAACTCAAGTATAATCTAAAGGGGCTCATTAGGAATAACTAAAGACACTCCTGTTACTTAGGAAAATCCAAGGGATTTTGAAACTCTCTGTATAAAGAACCAGGGACAAAGAACACATATATTCCTCATTATATCATAAAGAATAATATATTGCCCCAAGCCATTCCAGTTTTCCTTTATACTCTGCTTTTGAATAGTACTTGTATGAAATATCAAATAATTACAATAATCAACCATTGTAATGCTATTATGTCTTTGTTCTAGTGTTCTGAATACAGAACATAAACGATATTATATGATTAGGTATTCATTTCTTTCATAATCCTCCACTTTAAAGAATATGAATTATAGAAATATAGTTGAAGCTTGTTCATTTTACTTTCCATATATATATATATATATATATATATGGAATTTCCCTCCATATCAAGTATATATATATATATATATATATATACACACACACATTTCACTGAAATGTCCCTCTTACAGAAAGCAACTGATGTAATTAATTTTTTAAAATGGCATGAGTTGATGGGAATGTTGTGGTATTTAAGTGATTAGTAAGTTAAACTCTATGAAGAATGGAGCAAATCTAAAAAAAAAATCTTACTTTTTATCAAAAGGAAATTTATCTAACATATTCAATTGATAAAAATGTTAGATGATAACCCGAGTCCTTTATATTTATTGATGTTGGAAACTCTTTGGCCAGGACAGGATTTAAAAATAACTCCAAAGCTATTTTAATGTAGTCGAAGGTTTTTATTTTTAAAAAGTCATTTCTTGCCTTCCTCTGGACTTCAGTTCACAATGATCTTCTTTTAACTTGGAGTCAGTCCTGCATAATGCAGAAATTGAATATGCCCTTTAAAGACACTCCAAACCTGAGGTTCTTTGATTTTAAAATATAACTGTAGTGTTATTTAGTGTCAGAGTCACTTGTTTTCTTCTACTCACCCTATCTTACAAAGGATACCAATTTAATCCTTACACAAAACCCAGCTCCGCAAAAATCTGGCTCAAATTCTAGCTCTTGGAGAGGAGCCTTTATACTTCTCTGACTCGGAATCAGCTCAGCTTTGCTGTTCATCTCATCTGGCTCTTGTGTTTTAAACTCTCAGAGTCTGGGTTCGTGACATTTGTAGTCTTGGGTCTGAATTTCCAGTCCACCAACTGCACTGCTCAGATTCTATGTTTTCTAATTTCTCTTGCATGCTAACATCACCCACCAACTCAGCCTATGATGAGATCACTATTTCATTAGGACATTTATTTTGTTGTGTTTTAGGAATTCATCATCACACTAGCAGTGAGTCCTCTGCATATCAAACTTACCTCTTTTTCTTTTTTTTTTTCCTGTTTAAAATTTTTATTTAAATTCCAGTTAGTTAACATATAGTGTAATGTTAGTTTCTGGAGTAGAATTTAGTGATTCATCACCTACATACAATACCCAGTGCTCATCACAAGTGCCCTTCTTAATCCCCCCATCTCCCATCTAGTCCATCCCCCCACCTCCTCCAGCAACACTGTTTCTTCTCTCTAGTTGAGAGTCTTGTTTTATGGTTTGTCTCTCTTTTTTTCCCCCCATGTTCATCTGTTTTATTTCTTCACTTATAAGTGAAATCATATGGTAGTTGTCTTTCTCTGACTGACTTATTTTGCTTAGCTATTATAATACTCTCTAGCTCCATGCACATCCTTACAAATGGCAAGATTTCATTCTTTTTTTTTTGTAAATTTGCTTCTTTAGTTTCATTCCTTCCTGCCTTCCTCTTCTGCCCATGATTGGATTGCCATAATGAACTGAGATTTTGGTTTGATCTTGGTTTATGATATTCATATTCTACCAAGTCTTTTCCTTCAGTCTTATTTACTATTTCAATCTGCTAATTGATATGTTATCAGTATGCTTTGCTTCATTTGCTTTCATTATGTCACTTTACAAGTGTAAAGTGACATAAAGATTCTCATCTTCTAATGCATGGCATAGGTATTCCCCACTCCTATATTTTACTTCTGCTTGGAGAGTGTTCTATTCATGGCGTCTTTTTCAGAGAAGGAATAACTTTGCTGGTTAGAGATTCTGGGGATAATTCATCATGTATTAATCAGACCCCTTTTCCTCTTCTGTTTCTTTTTTTTTTTAATTAATGTGTATTTTTTTTTTATTTTGAGAGAGTGAGAGAGCAAGAGAGAGAGGGACAGAGAGAGAGGGAGACAGAATCCCAAGCAGGCTCCCGCACCGTCAGCACAGAGCTTTATGTGAGGCTTGAACTCATGAACCGTGAAATCATGACCTAAGTTGAAATCAAGAGTAGGATGCTTAACCAACTGAGCCACCCAGGCGCCCCTCCTGTTCTGTTTCTTAATTGGAAGGCATGTTATCTAACTTTCTCCAGCAAGGATATTCTTTAGGCTACTGTAATTCTTTTGGGAAAGGTGGAGAGAGTTTCCATTGTCTAGATTTGACTAACTAGCTATTTGATGATATATTCACATCTTTCCCGTTCGGTTGTTATATAGATCTCAGTCCTCCATTTGCTTCATGTAGAGGTTTCTCATCTCACCAATGAAATAATTTCTATAAAACAGTGTCCATGCTTTTTCTTCCACCTCTGTGCTTTTTGTATACTTGCATAGAAAATCTTTCATAAATAAAACCACTCTGATAAACATTTTGTTAAAGGGTTATATCCTCTTCAATTTTCAAATAAGTTTCCAAGAGTGTATATGGTTAAATGAATTACCTGAGATACCTTACTGGATATGTCACCTCAATAGCCTACTATACCCCATTAGGACAAGGAATTCTTCTGCTGACCTGTGTCCATGCCAGCTTCCTGAATTTATTAGTCAAGCCAGTTGAAACAAGAGTTGAATTTATTTTCTATTTCTTCCTCCGCTGCAAATAACAAACAACAAAACCTGCCATATAGAAGTTTTAAAGTTGCACATAATTAAGATAATACATATATGCACTTGGTACATATGATCGATGACATTAAAAAGATCGGCTAGAATCCTTTAAAAATGTACCTACATTTAACAAACTGCTTTGTAATGAATAATGTTAGTTCTTTAATAGGATTATAGCAACTCATGAGTGAGCTTGCTATGAAAATCAGTTATTATACTAGTTATTATATCAGTCTCTAACTTATGGGTCCACTGATGCAATTCAGAAGGGTCCTTAAAATGGAATGGGGATAACATATCTTTGGTTTTCATTAACTTTGAACTTAAATTTAGCATTTCCTTCAATTATGATGAAAGTAGATAACAAACCACAGTAGTATAAACAGTAACTGTAATTTTCTCCTGTACAGTCACTGACATTTCATATTTTTTACTATAGATCTTTAAAAATTGTGAAAGATTGGTAATTTGCCTTAGTGCTTATCTTTTGATTTTTTTAACCTAATTTTCATCAGAAAATGACACCAAAGACAGGGCTTGCTATACAGTTTTGTTTTGGGAAATGATCCCGTAAGCAAGGTGTGGGGCTGGAGAGAGAGAAACAAGAAATGAAGGGAAGGGTGCATGCAGCTGTGGGAAGTGATGACCAACTACACTGGTGTTTCTGGCATAGAACTAGTAGCACTCAGCCTATTGGTCAAGGAGCTGATTCATGGTGTGTTAACCATTAACTCCTGAACACTTCCACCAGGTATTCTGAGACACGGTCCTGTGACTATGTCAGGAGTCCCAATCTGTTGAAAGTTTAGCTAACCTACTCCATAATATTGCTGCCTTGGCATCCATTTTGTGTGGTCAAGAGGCCTCAAGAACACTGAACTGACACTAGCCTCTCCCACATGCCCTAGATAACATGTCGTAAACAGCTAGCAAAATCACAAGTAGTTGTAAGTATCTGATGTGACTTCCCCAACATACCTTGCTTTCCAACTCCTTCCCCTTGTGGGCCCCTTGGATAAGACCCCACTGAGTTTACCAAAACACCACCCATTTTTGTTTGAATTACCAATCTGCTCTTACCCTGGGAACCTCAAAGCATTCAAACCTACTGAAGGCATGTGCCCCAAGTCCTGCTGCTAGCTGTCTGCCGGCATCCCACGTTGAATTCTCTGTGTGGCTCCTCAAGGCACACCATGTACCTCCTTCAGGACCTGTGAGTAATCGACTTCTCTATTAC
The DNA here is from genome assembly GCF_023721935.1 of Panthera uncia. Classification (NCBI taxonomy): domain Eukaryota; kingdom Metazoa; phylum Chordata; class Mammalia; order Carnivora; family Felidae; genus Panthera; species Panthera uncia. Next base: position 48,345,156 of record NW_026057584.1, read on the forward strand.
ACTCTCTTGCACTCTTCTGGTGCACTATCCAACACCCGAAGGCTATAACAAATGTTAGTTTAACAAAAATGACAATACAACCATAGATCTCAGAGAAACAGGAAGAAAAAAAAAAGTTGTGAAGCTGAGGAAATGCCCCATCTGGTAATAGCTCCATGAAACTGATGTGGGAAACAAAGGCAAAAGAAAAAATTAAATTTCCTTGCTACTTAGAACCCACTGACAAGTCCTTGAAGCAGGCAGAGTGACCTTCCTCTGGGAGCTCAGCTGCCTCGATGTTGACACTTTGCTAAGGGCAAAAGGCAATCTTAGCTTAATATTATCCAGGTCCCCCAGGGTCCTGTGAGTTTACTTTAAACATATAAAATTCCTTTGGAAACTTCCCTTTATCTCTATCTCACAAGATGTATGTTGGCAAACATACTCCAAGCATATGGTCCCCTGATATACATCTGAAGGGTCTCATGACTGAGGTTTTACTAAACAGTAACAAATGACCTTTTCCTAACCATAGCTAACCCCCTCAGGGTCCTGGAGACTTTGTTTTATTAAAGCAAGGACCTGTCCCTGTGCTTTAATAAAACCACCTTTGGCACTGAAGTCATCTCAAGAATTCTTTCTTGACCATTTTCTCTGAACCCCAACATTTCCACATCAAAACTACTACTACTATTGTCCCAGCAATGGCTAGAGTAAAACGTAGGCTTGGAAGTTATGAGGCAGGGCAAAAGAAATGGCTTACATGACTTTACACTTAGGGTTTTATATAACATATATATTTTCCTTTTTTATTTATAGTATCAGATTGTTGTTATAAGAACAATAAAGTTTGGGGCACCTGGGTGGCTCAGCTGGTTAAGTGTCTGACTTTTGATTTCAGCTCATGTCATGATCACAATTTGTGAGTTTGAGCCCTGCATCAGGCTCTGCTCTGACAGTGTGGAGCCTGCTTGGGATTCTTTCTCTCTGCCTCTCCCACCCTCTCTCTCTTAAAATAAGTAAGTAAACATTTTAAAAAATGCACAATAGAATTTGCTTTGACTCGTAATTTTTGTTACTGTTGTTACCTTTGTTAAAATTTACTTTCATATTTTTGAAATATGAAACGCTTAGATTTCTTCTACTTGTTTTGTCAGTCTTGAATCACAGTTATTATAGATGAGACATGCATTAACCATTATTTTTTTCCTTTCTTAAAAATTTATTTTAAGAGAGAGAGACAGGGAGAGAGAGTGTCCCAAGCAGGCTCCATGCTGCCAGTGCAGAGCCCAATGCAGGGCTCAGTCCCACAAACCATGAGATCATGACCTGAGCTGAAACCGAGAGTCAGATATTTAACCGACTGAGCCCCATGCATTAAGCGTTCTTATCTTTTCCTACATATTTCCTTGTTTTCCTCCCCACTTTTTAAAAATGTATTATTTTTATGTTGTCATTGTGTCCGAGGTATGCATTCTTCCTTATCTTGGCTTTAGAGCCAAGGATTTTTTATTTTTATTTTTTTAACATTTATTTATTTTTGAGAGACAGAGAGATAGCGTGAGCAGGAGAGGGACAGAGAGAGAGGGAGACACAGAATCTGAAGCAGGTTCCAGGCTCTGGGTTGTCAGCACAGAGCCTGCTGCAGGGCTTGAACTAACAGACTGTGAGATCATGACCTGAGCCAAAGTCAGACGCTTAACTGACTGAGCCACTCTGGTGCCCCACCAAGAATTTTAAATTAAATATATTAAGTATTCGGTGCCATTTCTTTTACTAAAATTTCCACAGTTTCACTTGAATGGTTGGAGATATTCCTCTTGCCTTCCCTTGGAATAGCTCATGTTAACAATATCTCCTATATTATTGCATGTTCGAGTGATTTATCTATAGTTATTGCCTGGATATAAATATCTTTGTTCCCATGACAATGTTGGAAAATGTTCCTTCACTAATCTTCGTCATCAAATGTTGTTGAATCCATTAACTTTTGCTTCACAAAAAATCACTTCAAAATCTCAGTGGCATTAAACACTAATTGTCTTTTTTGTTTTTAAGTGTTTATTTATTTATTTTGAGAGAGACAAAGAGAGTATGAGCTGGGAGGGATGGAAAGAGAGGGAAAGAGAGAATCCCAAGCAGGCTCCATGCTATCAGCACAGAACGTGATGCGGGGCTTGATCTCATGAAGCACAAGATCACGACCTGAGCCAAAATCAAGAGTTGGATGCTTAACCAACTGATACACACAGGTGCTCCAAAATTATCCTTTTTAAAACTTTTGTTGATGAGGTCCACTGACTTATTCTGAGCTCAGGCAAGCAGCTCTGATGATTTTGTTTGAGATAATTTTCACAAATAAGGGCTGGTTCAGGTCACCTAGGTTTGGCTTAGATGGGGCAGTTCCATTCTACATGTCCCAGGAGAGACCAGGCTGCTAGTCAAGTCATGTCCTTTTCATGTTCATGGTGCAAGTGCATGAGCAAGCAAGTGCAATCATAGATACATTTTTGAAGTTTTAGCCACATCACACCAGTAACATTCCTTTGGCAAAATTAAGAAATGTGACTTATCCAAATTTCAGTGCTGAAGGAAGTGTTTTATCTTTAGAAATTGCAAAATAATATGATAAAGAATTTGGATACAAGGATAGAGGAAGAATTGGACTAATACTGAAGTCTACCTCAATGCAGTCAATAAGTTCTACTATAGCTTGATTTTATTTTTCTAATGAAACAGCTTGACCTTATACTTGGCTGCCCCAAATACTATTTGTTATCTTTAAAATTCAAAATCATACTAAAATATGTATGCTCTAGGTCAGCTTTTCCTGGAGTACTACTTTCTTTTCATATGTAATTTATCTCATTTGATTTCAGGAAAATATTCTTGAATTTTTCAAAGTAAAAATTACATTGGGTAAAGTTAAACAGTCAAGACTACTGTGGTAGAGAAAAAAGACCAGACAGAACTGAATCGGAACTCAACTCAGCTGAAAGTTAGCACTGGGGAATTTTTAAGAGTTAGCATAGTGTGAGAGGATAGAAGAATGCCTGTATTTGCTAGTTGACTTCCTCTAAGGAAAAGTAAACCTCCTATGTTTCTTTTTTTTTTTAAGTTTATTTATTTTGAGAGAGAGGGAAGCAGACAGAGAATCTCAAGCAGGTCCACACTGCCAGCACAGAACCCAATGTGGGGCTCAATTTTATGAGCCAGATCAAGAGTTTGATGCTTAACAGACTGAGTTACCCAGGCACCCGCCTTCCTATTGTTTTGATAATAGGTAGTTTTACAACTTGGAACAGGTGCTTGAGGAAATTAAGCTCCTACAATCCCAATAAAATTAGGATACAGGGATCTTGCTTTTTATTACATTTCAAAGGTTGTGGTTCCTGGGCCATTGAAAAAGGCATTCTTAGGTTATAAAACCATCAAGAAGCTTTTAAAAAGATTTGCATCTCAAAAGGGCAGAGAAAGAATTTACAATTACACATTTTCTAAAGTAAATACTCTAAGTAAATGCTTTAGGTCAGGGGTCTAGAGTCAGGAAGAAGCCCATTTAAAGTTTAGTCAAACTGAGGGAAACATTTAGGCCTTTTTGGTCAAATTGCATTTTTAAATATTTGTTCTGTTCTAGTTATTTTAGTTCTCTCTGGCTTAGCTCTTCCTGTGTGCTGAGTCACTGAGTTCACTGGGGTTTAAAGGAATAACTTTTCTTGCATTTAAAAAGAAGTTCTATGGTTGTAAAACATATTTTGTCAACCATGAAGGAAAGTTAATCAGATTTTTTCTTATTTACTTTTATAATACAATACTGTGATAACTTTAAGAGGAAGGCAGATATTTTGAAAAGTAGTAGTTTGAATCAAGATGAGCTGTATAAGAATAAAACCCTATAATTGGATTTTTGGTCAATATTTTTCACTCCAACTGTGTACATCCTGCAGCATGAAGTGTGCTGTAAATAGAGTGACAAGGGTCCAAGTTCTCCTAAAAGAACTCTTGATGTAAGCAATCAAAAGTGATGTTTGTAGTAGGGTGTCCTAATTTTACCTCATATTGTGATCACTAATTCAAAAAGTAAATTATCAGGGCGCTTGGGTGGCTCAGTCAGTTGAGCATCCAACTCTTGATTTTAACTCAGGTCATGATCTCTAGGTCTTGATATAGAGCCCCACATGCCCAGCATGGAGACTGCTTGTGATTTTCTGCCTCCTTTCACTCTGCTCCTCCCCTGTGCATGCTCTCCCTCAGAAAAGAAAAGAAAAGAAAAAGAAAAGAAAAGAAAAATTTTAAAAAGTGAAAAAGTGAAAATTATTTAGATTCATAATCTAAATTGTAAAGTAAAACATGTGAACATATTTCAGGCTGGAAGCCAAACTTTTTGTGTATTAGTACATGTTATGTATAAGAGTAAGATGTGTGGGTATGCATGTATATTGTTTTTCAATTTCCATTCACAGAAAATTTGGAACTGAGATCACACAAATTGTAGGAAGGAGATAAATGCATGGCTTTCCAATCACAACAGTTTCCCAAAAGGAACTGGTTTGGGAAGAACTTCATATGATATTCAAAAGTAAACAACCCTTATGTTAGAAAATAAATTGTTTGGATAATTGTGGTTTGATTTGACCCATATTGTCAGTCATATTTCTATTTGAATTCTCTTCTTATATTGTAAATGGAGGACCAGGGAGTGGTGCTGGTGGTCATATTATTGACATTAACAGTTTAGCCACTCAAGAGCCTGAGGAGCACAGGGCCAATTGCATATACAGAACCACAGAGGAGGGATATGCTTTATTTGAGTTACTTCCCTTTTTTCCCCTCCACGAAATCCAGGGTAGCCACAAGATCCATGGTTCCCAGATTCCTTCTTGGGCTATCATCCCATTCCTCAGGAACAATCCCCAACTATTCATAGATTATATTTGTTACAAGGAACTATTAGGAGCTTACTACTTTAATATGCTGTTAATTCAACCTACAAAATTGGTGACAATGTTATACATTGTTAGGCTTACAGTATTTTTCCAAATTATAGTATTTTTTTAAGGTTTATTCTCAACAACTTACCAATGATGTAGCTGTTTCTGTGGAGGGGAAGGTTTAGCCCCTGATGCTTTCATTTAATCCATTGGCAGTATATAGACAGAAGTTTTCTAGACTACTCCATAATATTCTAAAAGGACTGCATATTTTCATCATTTTTATATTATATAGATATGTCCATAGGTTGAGGTCACATTAAGATCATATCCAGATCTCCCATGCTCATCTCAAAGTTTTTAGCTTTTGGTCCATACTTGGTTGCTGTTGATAGTCGATTGGTTGATGTTCATGGCACTGTTGACAGCGTTCAGACTAAATTTAAAAGACCAGAGAGTAAAAACACATTTGTAGTGGTAACAATATAATGTTTGCTAACCAACAGAGACTACCAGCTACAGACATAATATTACAGAGGTCAAGCTCAAGAAAAGTATAATTGTCCTCCTGTATGTGGGGGGAAAAAAAGTGAGTAGAAATATCTAATATAATTTGAATTCCTTGATAGATTATAGGAAAAACGTAATTTTTTTTAGTAGAGTCTTATGTGCCAAGGACTACTCAATGATTTTATTTCTCATTGTACTTATTTCAGTTGTTTTAAAGATATTCTATAGTTATATTTTCTTCAAAAACCAATAGTTAATTCAGAGGCATTCAACAAGTCATCAGATATTTCTTGTCCTTCCTTGTAAAACACAGTTAAACATTGCGACAAAAACATATGGAAAAATAAGACAGGGGTCATATTTTATAATGTAATATTAAACAAGTACAATAACTGTGTCAATAGAATTTTGGGATGTTTCATAGAAGAAATTTTGGCTTTGTTGTCAAAACATATAGAGTACCACAACTGTTTGTCTTCCACCTTCTATCCAAGTATCTTTCTTCTTTTAGTGGGAGGGGACTTCTTCATTATGTCAAGCTTCTCATACCCTTTCTGTTTCTCCTGCTTCCCTTTCCCCAAAGTATCACTCAGCAGCCTTCATTCATGATTGTTTGTGTATATAACTCAGGTAACTTCACTCTTTTGTACAATGCCCTAGTGAACTAACTCAACTCCAGACTCCCTGGCTTACATGCCATTTCTTTCCTTCTTTTCTTTCCCCAAGTTTTTATTTAAATTCCAGCTAGTTAGCATGCCATGGAATATTAATTTCAGGCATAGAATTTAGTGATTCATAACTTACATACAACATTCTGTGCTCATCGCAAATGCCTTTCTTAATTCCCATTGACTAGTTATCCCATCCCCCTGCCCACCTCCCTCCAGCCACCTTCAGTTTGTTCTCTATAGTAGAGTCTCTTATGGTTTGCCTCCCTCTCTTTTTTCCCCATAAATTCATCTGTTTTGTTTCTTCCATTCCACCTATGAGTGAAATCATATGGTATTTGCCTTTCTCTAGCTTATTTTGCTTAGCGTAATACTCTTTAGCTCCATCCATGTCATCATAAATAGCAAGATTTCATTCTTTTGTATTGCATGTCTTTTCTTATATGTTCCAGGCATGCTCCCTTCTCATGGCCTTTGCCCTACCTGAGTCCCAGCTCTCCCTGTGGCTAACATCCTCATTTTCTTTTGTATTGTGTTCAAATGTCTCATTTTCAATGAGGCCTGGTTCTGAACATCCAAATTTAATACTTGGAAGAAGCCACATGGAAGAAGCCACGTAAGATAGCAAGTAAAGGCAAACTTGATTTCAGTGGATCAATGCAGGTTTTTATGTAAATTATTGTGTGTTTAAGAAAAGCAGCAAATCTGGGAATTGAAAAGTAATTTAAGGTCATGATCGGTCTAATAAGGCCCAATAATAGATTTTTTTCTATATTCACAGACCAACTTAATAAACTCAAACTCACAATTCAGAAACCATATATTTAGAATAAAAATATTGGTATTAATAACTTCTTAAAACATGGGACACCTTACTGGCTCAGTAGGAAGAACACATGACTCCTAATCTCGGGGTCATGAGTTTAAGCCTCATGTTCAGTATAGATTACTTAAATGAATAATTAAATAAATAAATAAACAAATAAATAAAATACTTTAAGAAATAACTTCTTAAAATAATTTTTACTTTAGTGAATATGTTTGTGCTATTTGACCTATAATTAGCAACTTGCATTTGAAATTATTCATCTCATAAACATTGATTGATAACCTAATTTATCTACAATATTGTATATTGAAACACTGAATATTTAATATTAAAATGTACCTACATACCAAAATTTCAACACATTTAACTCTATTAATTCTGATGCTGAAATTAGAAGTTTTATTTTTGTTTTATTTGTATTTGTTTTCTTAAGTTTATTTATTTATTTATTGAGACAGAAAGAGAGAGAGAGAAAGGATGAGTGGGGGAGGGGACGAGAGAGAGGGAGAGGGACAATCCCAAGCATGCTCTGTGTTGTCAGCTTGGAGCCCAACATGGGGTTCGATCCCACAAACCGTAAGATCATGATGAGTCAAAATCAGGAGTCGGACATTTAACTGGTTGAGCCACCCAGGCACCCTCAAAATAGAAGGTTTTTATATGTTATCAAATTGACAGTAGTTTTAAAATATCATCACTTGTAAGATGCATTGCTATTGTAAGTAAAATAAATGTGAAAAAAAGTGTTATCTGTAAAAGTGATAAACTAGAGTAATACAAAGACAAAAGTAAACTTGGGAAAAGACTTTCTGAAGACAAAATCTATATTTAGAAAAATAAATGCCACAAAATTTTTTAAATGTGGAAAGAGAAAATGATGAAAATCATTACAAGAAACATTTCAGTAAAGTAGTTTTGTGCTTTTCCATTACATTTACTTTGTACTGCTTTTATGCTTTTAACTATTAAATTATTCAAGTTTTCCACGTTATTGACTAAGTTACTATTTTATATATTCGCAGCATTGCAAACATGCGGTATTTCTAGGAAGAACTAAACTGTATTACTAGTGATAACTTTAAGCGTTTATAATAATTGATCAAGCCATTTCTCAGGATAAATTTCTTTACAATCCTTCTGTCTTCATTAACATAACCGTACTGTTCAACACTCTGCATAAACATTATTTTACTCTTCCAAGAAACCCTTATCCAGGAAGAAAGAATTACAAATAAGTTTGTTCCAGAAACTTCATGAAAATCTGGACACTCAAGTAGTAGAGTATTTAATCAGCATTCCCAAAATACTACTCTCATCTCATAACCACCCGCTCAGATGCGCTCATCAAAGCTCAATTCAACAACTCTCTCTCACTGAGTCTCCCACTGATATATTATTATTCCACAAATCTGACCTGATTTTAAATACAATCACTCGTACTGAAACACCCACATGTAATTGGACCCCCCATATCTTATAAATATCCTGTCCTTGACCTTCCTGTTCCAAGAAACTCCTAAGACTGTCAATAGTTCACTCCTTTACTGCAGTAGCAATAAACCCATCTTTACTTAATCAACAGGTTATTTTGGTCATCTTTCTGGAGAGGGTAGTCTTTCAGGAGACATCCTACTACTTAAAAAACAATTTAAGATTAGTATTGATTTATTTGCTATGAGATTTCTATAAAATAAAAGAGCATTAGCATCACTGTTTTGTTATACTCAGCAGCTTGCCATATGGTAAACATACATTAGAAGACAGTTAAGGGTGAAAAGGGACTGCTTTTCCCACATAACACAACTACAGAGTGTGAAAATATTGAGGGGTGTTTATGAACTCAGTGGATGCTGAAACATAAGCTATTTCTTCACAAGACATAAGGAATTTTCTAAGGAAAATATAACCAGTATTTTTGTTCTTTTTTAGAGATCTAATTAGTATGTCTTTTAAAGAAAAACTGCCTGAGATTCAGATTATTTTTATGTGAATTTTAACTACATGAATTCTTCAGATTATAAATCAGGCAAAAACCTTTTAACTCTTGATACTCTCACATATGGTTATATAGCTTTAAATTAGGTTAACAGCAGATCACCGTTTATATTAAAAGCTAGTCCTCGATTTAGTTGAACATTTAATGTGAGACTGTTATAATGCTTGGGAGATTTGAATCTTTATTCATAAATGTATGAAAAATATTTTTGTACAGAAAAAACTACACAAAAGGACATTAAGACTCAAGTAGAGAAAAGCACAAGGGATTTGATACAAATCAGAACTGTTTTTTTTTTAATTGAAATATAACATACATTCATAAAAAAATGTACAAATCATCAGTTTAGACCTTGGTGAAAATCCTCAAAGGCAACTGTACAATCAACACTCAGATGAAGAAACAGAATATTACTCATATCTTGGAAAGGCCCCACACGTTTCCTCTCCTTCACTATTAACTCTCAAAGATGATGTTTTCACGAAGGCGTTTTGGTATTTTCATAAGTATATACTTATGTCAAAATTATACTCCATAAATGTGGCTTTTACATTATGGTAATTATACCTCAATAAGTTATTTACAAAAAGTAAGCATATAGTGATTTCCAACAATGATAACTGCTGTAAAGTATTTAAATGGAAGGAGAAGAAAGAACATTAAAAATATCTCTTTTGAACAGATTGTATTTTTTCATGATAGACCTGAATAATAAGAATGAGTGAAGCATGCAAAGATCATGGAAAAAGAAATCTACACAAAGAGAATAGTGACTGTGTGCAAAAAATATGGAGAGGCCTCACAAACTTAATCTTGTGTTAAAGAAGACAGGCAAAAATGAATATTTATGAAAAATTCTTCATTTATAATGTCAAAGAAGAGCTTAATACTGTTAGAATTAAGAACAATGACTAACCCTGGGGAATATGGGATGGGAAGAGACTGGTATGGATCCAAGGGAGGCTTCTGGGAACCTGTTAATGTTTTTTTTATTTTTCTGTCCAGGAATATTGTGTTTGTGAAAATTCTGTGTCACACTGTTATCATATCATATAAACACTATATACTCATACTCATGCTATGGTATATAGACTAAAATTTAATTTAAGGTAAAATTTTTATTAAACATATGAAATAGTTGTATTATCCCATTTAGACACTTTTCCAAGAGTTAACTTTTGTTAGAAACTGATGTCCTGGGGCGCCTGGGTGCTCAGTCAGATAAGCATCTGACTCTTGATTTTGGCTCAGGTCATGTCCTCAACGTTGGAGCCCCATGTTGGGCTCTGTGCTGACAACGCAGAGCCTGCTTGGGATTCTCTTTCTCCTCTCTCTCTGCCACTCCCCCACTCACACTCTCTTTCTCAAAATAAATAAATAAACCTAAAAAAAAGTGATATCTCTCTTCTGACATTGTAGACTTTAAATGTACATAATACAGGTCAACATGTCTATATTTAATACCATCTATCACAATAATTAAAGTACTTCTTTTTTATTCCCAATATTAAATATCTATATGGGTATTAGTTTCCACTTAAGATGAAGAAAGTTTTATATTGCTTTGCATCTTTCTAATATGTACCTAAATGTGAATCACACTTCAGATCTAAATTTGCTGACCTAATCCTCACAATCTACTTTTTTAATAGAATGTGCAAAGAATTCATCAATTTCAGTGTAAAGCCTATAAAACTTTATTCCTAAAAACAAAAGAACACACTTTTACCAAAACATGAAGTATCTACACTGAGAAAACTGTGTACAATCTAGCAACCATACATTGAAACAACAGAATGGAGACATTAGAAATTATGGTGATGACACCAAGGAGAGAAAATAGGAACTATTATAACTATATGGAGCATCTACAGTGAGATTTAAAGGACTCAAAAATTAAAATTTAATTATAAGCTAGTTATTTTCATTTCAGGTTTACAAAATATAAACTGAATTTAGAAGGAGTAGGTAACTTGTTCAAGATTACACAACCAAGGAGTGGCAAAATCATATCTGCCCAACATATATATTTCTCTAAGACTAAAGACAAAGCATTTAAAACATAATATCAAAAATAATGTGAATATAGCAGTTACTATCTTACTCATAACTTCCTTTAATTAACCAATAATTTATCCCTACTTTTCTAACCTCTTAAGGCAGGTATCAATCAATAAAGGGCATAAGTAACAAATTTGGAGTACATATCTATAAATACAATCAATCCTGGGAGCACCTTATGTTTGATTGTAATTGGGTTTTGCCATAAATAGATACCAACACAAGAATTTGGATACAAGAAATTTCTTTGTGAGTAGATCCCTGGGACCACTTGAGAGAGAAGGGAAGTGAGAAAATGAAACGAGTAAATCCAGTAAAGATAAGTTAATGAGCAAGTTTCCACAACTGGAAATGGGCTTAATATCAGAAGCCACTGAAAGACTGTGCAAAACATGCCACAGAATATTACCACAGACTAGCAGAGAATTGAAGAATTTATCTACAACTCCTGGCTCTACAACTAAAAGCTGGAGAAATTATCTACAAGTCCTGGGACTATTCGGATTCCAGCACATTGACTTTCAGGTACTTCAAGTTTGCCCCGTGTGACAGCCAGAAAAATATCCAGGGCAGAGATGAATACAGTTGTTGCCATGTGTAAGACGTCTCTGCAAACTACCTCAGGTGTAGATCAAAGGGACAGAGTGAAAAATTGACAGCTTGTGCTACCTATTTTGCCCCTTTTTTGGTGAAAAGTGTCATTGGCATTATTCTTTTTTTTAATTATTTATCTATTTTGAGAGAGAGAGAGCACAAGCAGAGGAGGGGCAGAGAGAGAGGGAGAGAGAGGATCTCAAGTAGGCTCCGCGCTGTCAGTGCACAGCCTGGTGTGGGGTTCAAACCCATGAACCATGAGATCATGGCCTGAGCCAAAATCAAGGGTCAGATGCTTAACCGATTGAGCCACCCAGCCAATGACATTCTTTTTTTTTTTTTTTTTTTTAAATGTTTATTTTTGAGACAGAGAGAGACAGAGCATAAACGGGGTAGGGTCAGAGAGAGAGAGGGAGACACAGAATCGGAAACAGGCTCCAGGCTCTGAGCTGTCAGCACAGAGCCCCACGCGGGGCTTGAACTCACGAACCCACAAGATCATGACCTGAGCCGAAGTCGGATGCTTAACCCACTGAACCACCCAGGCGCCCCAGCCAATGACATTCTTAATGGAACTCTTGATTCATTGGTAATTAAGACCGCGGATATGCTCAATGTTGGTGGCTCACAGAGCATTCCTTCAGAGGCAGTGTGAACCTAAAAATCATTTATCTCTTTTGGGTATGTCATATGGTGTTTAATTAACCTTTCCTACTCTCCATCATGCCCCAGAGTAGGCTAGCTAGATCATTGTTTTTCATACGTATATATTCCCCATGAATTATAACCTATTATAATTCTCATAAAATATGAATAAAATCAACCACATTCGAAAGGTGGACCTTGATGATAAATAAAAGCAGATGGAATTGTTAGTGTCAAGACTGTTAGTCCAAGTAAATAAGATAGTCACAAGGTGGGTGTAGTAATAGTCACAAGTAAGATGTCATGTGGTTTAGGCCACTTAATATCTGACAGCAAAGCAAGAACAAGTACAGAAATAGGTTATGTCAACTCTGTCAACTGAAATAGAAGAAAGTAACTTACAGGAAGAAAATACAGGGCATGAGGATATTTCAGAGAACTATGGGATAGTGGTGCACCACAGAGATACTGGGAAGTTGTTACTCAGACATTTAAGAAGAGGTCTTCTATTGATACGCCTGTCTCTAAATGTCTAAGATCAATGAGTATAAATGGTACTCATTTAATTCAGGTGAGATACATATACCCATACTATTGAAAAGATGTACATCTTCCTGGCACCTGGGTGGCTCAGTCTGTTAAGCGTCCAACTTGGGTTCAGGTCATGATCTCATGGTCTGTGAGTTCAAATCCCACCTCGGGCTCTGGGCTGATAGCTCGGAGCCTGGAGCCTGCTTCGGATTCTGTGTCTCCCTCTCTCTCTGCCCCTCCCCTGCTCATACTCTGTCTCTAAATAAATAAATAAATAAACAAATAAAAGGTGTACATCCTCAAGAAATAATTTGGAGCCTATAGTGCCTTACGAATAACTGGAACTTAGTGGCATAGGCCTTAGGCCTCCTCATGGCTGACACATTTATGAAATGATTGAATAGGGCTTCTAGCAGAACACCTCTCCTCATGCAAAAGAAGCAATGTTTGCAGCATGAAGTGTCTGATACATGCATAGTAGTGAAGCTTGTAAAAGTCATGGGGAGGTGTATATGACAGTTTAGCAGATGTAAAAAAGAAAAGTTACTTTCATACTGTTAAAGATGTGATCCAACCACTATATTTTGATCAAAGCCTCTTTTAAGTCTCATTAATAGATTATGAGAGGACTTGGATGAGGAAGCCTTTAAAGACAAGCTTTGCATTGTCAGAATAGTCTCTAGATCTCATGTTCACGTGCATAGTAACCTAGATATATTCTGTGAAGCTGCTCATGTGCCAGAACCAGCTTAGTCTCTGGTCTATTTGTAAGGTGGGCAGAGGGAGGGTGGTATGTAGTATGTGGGCTTCCAATGCCATATAACCTGTTCACCATGAATATAGAATATAGAATATAGATCCAGGTGGTTCCTGGTGGCCACTGAAGCATATGATGCAAAGAAAAGACAGCTTAAGTCATAATTTCAATGAGATAATGCTATTTGAGTGTGGCTTTATTAATGATATCAAGAAACCGCAGATTGTTTGGCATATGGCTATCTCCTAAATTTGATATGCATGTCATTAAAAATTCAAACTCAAATTTACTATTCTATTTTTTCTCTGTGGATTTATTTTGTGGAGTTGACTTATTGAGACTTCTGTTAATGAGCAAATATATTCAACAATCTGTTTTTGAGAAGAATCATGAAAACACTCACAAGAAACACAAGCACTATGATAACAACTATATCCCTTTAATTGATAAAAAGGATAGCTCTGTTTTAGCCTAGATTTCACTTGAAGATGCATTTAGTTAAGGCAATGATTATCCTTCTTACTTAACTTTAAAGATGATACTTCTGCACATCTGAAAAGCTTTCCTATATAAAAAACCTCAATCTGCTATAGGTTTTGTTTGCACTATTTGTAGACCTTTTCTAAGAATGATCAGTTTAAGCTTTGGATATTTCCCTCTTAAGGATTTTAACTTTTATTTATTTTTCTAAGCAAAATATTGTTTAAAGATAGCAGTCCTGTGTGTGATGTAATGTCTTTCTCACATATCAATGTTTCTTGCATGGCAATGTTGATATCAACTTATTTTTTAGGCACCCGTTAAGCAAAACCTAATGTATTTAATGCTCAGATTTTCTCCATTATTTTTATTTTTCATGACAGTTTGAAATTCCTTTTTCACTCTATCAGACTGGGTTAATACATGGAGGGAGTTCAATGAACATGACCTAGATATAATTCATGATAAGAAAGTGGCTATCATTATCACTGAACACACGTGCAGTTCCAAGATGTCACGGGCGCCTGGGTGGCGCAGTCGGTTAAGCGTCCGACTTCAGCCAGGTCACGATCTCGCGGTCTGTGAGTTCGAGCCCGCGTCAGGCTCCGGGCTGATGGCTCGGAGCCTGGAGCCTGTTTCCGATTCTGTGTCTCCCTCTCTCTCTGCCCCTCCCCTGTTCATGCTCTGTCTCTCTCTGTCCCAAAAATAAATAAAAAACGTTGAAAAAAATTTAACCAAGATGTCACAAGAGATGTTACAGTTTCTACTGAAATTTACTTCTTTATTAATGTGAACTTTACTAAATGGAGAAATTACCTTCTTTTCCCCACTGCTACATTTATCACTTACTAACATAACAAAGTGTTGTGAACCACTGTTTAAAAATACAGTTTCCTCATGTTACTACACGGACCACTAGTAAACATTTTCCCAATCTAACACTGTGTCTAATTTCCATTAAGAATATGTGAGCCCTCTGTGCTCACAGTGTGCAGCCTGCTCAGGATTCTCTTTCTCTTTCTCTCTCTGTCTGCCCCTCTCCCACTTGCTCTCTCTTTCTTTCTCTCAAAATAAATAAATTAAAAAAAAAAAAAAAAGAATATGTGAGCCCTTACTCTCAACAAATCCAGTGCTAAGTAGTTTATGTATTAAAAAAAATTTTAATGTTTATTTCTTTTTGAGAGAGAGACAGACAGAGTGTGAGTGGGAGAGGGTCAGAGAGAGAGAGAGAGAAAGAGAGAGAGAGGGAGATGCAGAATCTGAACCAGGCTCTGAGCTGTCAGTGTAGTTTATGTATTTTATGTCATTAAATATTTACTGAAAATCTCAAAACGACATTACTGTTTTTCCCATATTACAGATAAAAACCCTGATGCTTAGTGAGATTAAATAATTTGTCCAAAATCACAAAGCAGTGGAATTTGGGGAAAATATTTAAAACCAAGTCATCAGACCTCAGACATCTTGCTCTTAATCATTACATTACACCAAGTCCAGCAAGGTTCTTCAGAGATTAGGACACTACTTCTACTCCATTCTGTAAGAAACTGCTAATGGCACCTAGCAAGCATGTGGATTCACTTCCCCTTTTTAAGTAAAGTAAAAACACAAGTAAATATTTTTATTTTTCTTGGTACTTCCCACCCACACATAGATATATCCTATCTTTTATTTGCTTTAAGGTCTTGCTCAAGATTCCTGTCTTTGAAACTCCTTTTTAAATTATCTTTACCTGATAATAGTCTTCCAAAGTTTATACTATATAGCAATTTTTTTTAAATTTAATACATCGTTATTTTTAATTTTGTCAGTTAGTTCTCCAGTAATACCATGTAATGATTTTTTATAGTTTTACTGAGTTATAATGAGTACAAAAAAATGCACGGTATAATGTGTGTATATATATATACATATATACAGATATTTCTAGTTGAGTAATTGAATAATTACTGGCACAATATGACTGTGTTGTTTTTTTTTTTTTCTTTAGACAGTGAAACTACTAAAAATGTTCTCTGGCACATCATCTTTTTAGAGTAATGACCTTGTGAGCACATCTGATGCTATTTTTATGAGATTATTTCCTTAGTGACATTGCAATATCAGATTCATATTTTTCATAGGACTTACAACATTGCATCTCTAGTGGGCTGGTCTAAATTTAACATTTTTCATGGCTTTAAATTTGAGTGAAAATGTTGTTTTGGAAAGAGAACTTTCTTATCCATTTTCAAGTTTTCAGATAAAAACAATACATATGTCCATAGTTCAAACTGTTGGTACTTAGTTAAGTCTTTATTCCAGGTCAGATATGTAGCAGGCACTAGAAGGAATTAAAATCAAGGTACACAAGAAAAGGAAAATATAACACTATGTCGACTATGTGGATAAATCTTAGGTTCCATGGTAGAGTTCTTAAGTATAAAACATACAATTAAGACCCAAGGTTACAGTTTAATGCACAGAAAATATACATATGCCAGTATTTCCCCTCTTGACTAATAAGCAGCAAATTTTCTAAAATGTAAAAGCTAATGTTTGCCCTTTTAATCCTAAGTTTATTACTGAAAGGTAAAAATCTGAATAAAAAACCCAGTATTTTTTAAACACCATTTTATGATTTGGAAGTCTATTACTAATCTATTATTTCTCCTGTATGGCTAATATTCAATTTAAATTTTAAGACATGACTTCTAAATGTCACAAATAGTGTGAAAAAATGTCTTTAAAAAATTGGCTCAGATTACTGTTACTTTGGATTCTGGATGGTTATATTCCATTTTAATTAGACCCAAGAAATTACAGTGAAGTTTATATTCTCATGGATGAATATAGAAAAAAATCCTAATTAAGTCCATCTAATTTTATTCTTATCTAAAAATAATAAATTTATATTTTTCAGGTTCATTGTTTTGACATACGTTAACCTATCTTTCAATCCTGTCACAGTGCATTCATTTGCTTTTAAAAATTGCTTCATTCATACTTATAAAACTTTCCACCAGAGCTTCACAACTCATTTAATACTGTTTTGGAAATTATAAGATAACAATGTGCATAAACTTCTTTATGTGACATTATCACATGTGCCATATACTATGGTGTCAATAAACAGCATTCTCTGATCTGTTTATGAAGTATGTTAGACATATTCTTGTGGTCAACTCAAAAATAACTTTGAAAGAGATGGATCATTTGCTGTTATCTGATTTTACATCAGGAAAACAAGATCCTGAGAAATTAGACAATGTGTAGACATTGCTACAAGTAGCTGTATGGTGATCAGCGGGTAGAACACAAAGCTTCCTGCCCCCCAACCCAGAACTCATGACACTGCCGTGCTTCCTGTGTGTGTGCACAGAAAACAGGTGATCTTTGCTCAGAGCCTGGATTCCTGGACTTTCTCAACAATCTGGAAAGGCAGAGCCAGAGCAGATTTAAAATAAATGTGTTTCCTGCTTAAGACCACACCGATCTTGACTTTCAAAAGAACTAGCAGTTAACAGCAATAGAAGGAAGGTGTCACTGAGAAGTTGGAAGCCACGATCCAGATTATTCAAAATACATAACTTTCTTCAGCTACTAAGGAATTCTCAGGGAATAAGTCTTACTGTGAATATAGGTGTATAACTCCTCCTCATAGACTTCTGTGTGTAATTTTTATTTCATGTAAGAAGAAATTAGTCATTTGTATAAAACAAGATAATAAAATAAATCGATGAAATTCGATGAAATTGGTTTTAAGGGGAAGTAACCTCATATTTAAATACACATATATGTAATTGAGTCCCTGGGAGACCTTCAAAATCTACAAATTATGAGTAAATATTAATGGAAAGTACTGATTGCTTCAACATATTAAATATGTATTGGGATGCAGGTCCTATTTTCTTCTCTAAGCACAATTTCTGTAATATAGCACTAGTTCAAAAAATAAATGCTGTCTATACATTTACATATACTGTGAAATTTATCCTTTTGTGTTTATAAATTTTAAATTAGTCATTAACATTCCAAAAACTTGTATTATAATGTAATAAATGAATTCTTCTTTTAAAAATTGCTGCCTTCTGTTGTTACAAGGCTCACAAATACAGATGTCTAATTATTTTGTAAATCCACACATATTTATAGAGACTTCCTAAACTATTATTCTACTTTTTCCTTCATTTTCCTGCTACATACTCACCATCTAATCCCTGGTTTAAGAAAGGTTTTCTTCAAAAGAACATAGTAAATATTCAGGCTTTACAGGTTTTGCATTCGTTGTTGCAATAATACAACTCGGCCATTGTCATGCAAAAGCAGTCATAGACGATATGTAAATACAGGAGCCTCACTGTGTTTCAACAAAACTTTATTTATGGAAACTAAAGCTTGAATTTCTTTTTTGTTCTTTTTTATTTTTTATTTTAGAGAGAGAGCGCGTGCAAGCAAAAGAGAGAGACAGAGACAGAGACAGTGATAGAGAATCCCAAGCAGGCTCCATGCCCAGTGTGGAGCCCAACACAGAGCCCAATATGGGACTCAATCCCATGACCCTGGGATAATGACCTGAGCTGAAATCAAGCATTGGATGCTCGACTGAGTCATGCAGGCACCCCAAATTTAAAATTTCTTATTATTTTCACATGCCATGAAATGTTATTCTCTTTTTGCACTTTTTTTTTTGTAGCAACCAGTATATAACAATGACTTTCCCATGTTTTTTTATTTTGCCTCCACAATGGCTAAGATATTTTACCTCAAGATTTAGTGCACATTTATATATCTATATCAATTTATAAACTTATTGAGTGTAAACGCTCTGATATTCGGTCTATTTTGTTCTACTCTACTCTATCCTATTCTATGTAATCACATATTTGTAAAATTGGCCATGATCTACTAAATTGACTTTACAACCAACTAATAGCTTGTCAATCACAACCTAAAATATGCTGCCTTACAAAAACCCATGCTTAGTAGCATAGATTAACTGTTGAGATTTATAATTTAATGCTGGCCTCTCTTTTCATCCCCTTAGACTGTCACTTCCCTACCAACACTGGCTGCAAGCAACATGCAGTATCCTACTTATATAATATGTACATCTATGTTTCAAACAATTATTTCATCCTTAAACAAAAAGAAGAGGGTTGCTATATCTACTTACGTAGATAATAATCCTATAAGTAGATAAGATATCCATATATATGGCTATATATACACATATATATGTATATATGTATATATATATATGTATATATATATACTTTTGACTGAATAGTATCATTCTTTTCCTAATGTTTTATAAACTGATTTTTTAACCTCAGAATTATAAACATAATGTATATTTTTGGAGAAAATTATTTGTATTGATTATTATAATCCATTTTAATGTATTTTTTCCTGAAATTCCAATTCGTATGTATTAAAGGTATTTCTAGTTATTGGCTATTATAATTTATTCTATAGTGAATATTTTTATATCAAAATTGTGTATTTATAATCCTTTTCCCTAAGAGCAATGACTAGAAACAAAATTAGAATGTCAACAGTTATGCTATATTTAAGACTATTGATAGTGTATCTATGAGTTTTTAAAGATGCTTTTATCAGGTTAAAAAGTTCCCTATAACTCCTAGTTTGTGTAGTTTTAGTGTTTTTATCCTGAAAAGGTGTTGGATTTTGTCAAGTACTTTTTTGCATCAACTGAGACAATCAATTTGTTGTTTTTTTCTCTCATTCTATTAATGTGGTGTATTACATTGATTGGTTTTCTTAGGTTGAGCCAATCTTGAAAAATTTTATTAATTAGAAAAAATCAATTGACCATTTTTGGGAGTATTCCTGAAATTTATATTTTATTCCACTGATTTACCTATTTATCTTTTACTAATATTACCTTTTCTCGATTAGTGGCTTTAGAATAATCTTGAAATAAATTAGTGTGAATTCTTAAACTTTTATCTTCTTTTTCAAACTTATTCTGTCTATTCCAGCTTCTTCATATTTGGAGAAAAATTGTGGATTTGGCTTGTCAATTTCTGCACAATAAGCCAGGGAAGGGAGTTGGAACTTTTAGTTTTAATGAAAAAAATTATGTTTATTTTTTACTGAAGTTATATACACATTATCTATTGGCATGAAGCTTTATTTAAATTTTTTTTCTTTTTTTTTTTTTAACGTTTATTTATTTTTGAGACAGAGAGAGACAGAGCATGAACGGGGAAGGGTCACAGAGAGAAGGAGACACAGAATCTGAAACAGGCTCCAGGCTCTGAGCTGTCAGCACAGAGCCCGACGCGGGGCTCGAACCCACGGACCGTGAGATCATGACCTGAGCCGAAGTCGGACGCTTAACCGACCGAGCCACCCAGGCGCCCCATGGCATGAAGCTTTAAACAAGTATTAACATTAATTAATTTACAGATGCTATAAAAATTAACTAATAAACAGTAGAGGTAACGCTGAGAATTTTAGAAAAAGCATATTTCTCTTTGATATTCACAATAAAGTCTTTCTGTATGGGTGGGGTCAGGTAGTTATTTACTCCTTGTTCCCTAGTGTACATTTATATTTGAAATACTATGTTCTCGAGTCCTTTTCAAAAGCAATTGCTGCCAGCTGTAGCCAATCTGTTAGTGCAATAGAAATAGAATTAAATACAGGTTTTAGTTAGCTAAACTTATGTGCCAAATCCCATACACAAAAAAGACACACACACACACACGCACACACACACACGCACACACACGTATCTCAGATGCAGATGTCAAGGGTTAAACATGTAGATACTATATGTGAGAATGATTGTTTATACTTCAGAAGTAAAGAAGACCAATTTGCAGTCCAGTACAAATTCCCCCTGAATAATAAAAATGCTGGTGTTACCTAATAGCTAGCAAATACCTTCTTCCTGTCTTTAAATTTTTACTTTGTTTTTGTTGAATGGAATATAAATCAGTCATCAGGAAATTTGCATCACTGAATCTTCTTAGTTACTTCTTAATTGACTATATTTCTAACATTGATGCTTCAGGCTTAGGATACATACAGGTTATGTCTAATGGGATCTGACTCGTAAAAGCCAATACTAAGGATTTTACCAATAAAAAAATACAAAATTTGGTGCACATATGCCAAATATTATAAAATAGCAGTTGCAAATTAAAAATCTAAAAACAGTCAAGGTCATGAAAAGTCCTTATACTGTAGTTTCCCTTTATAATTGACAGTTACATGAACAATTCATTTTCTAAATTATTTCCACAGAGGAATTTATCTTTAAGACAAATTTATCTTAAGAATTTATCTCATATGTAAAAGTTTAAATAGATTGCCAAATAGTTGTGAAGTTTATAGGGAAGAATGTAATTTTTGGAGATTGTTATTCCTCTTTATAATGAAAATAAAATATTTAGATACTACTTTGAATCTTTTAGAAACAGGGTCTATAAAGTTTCATAGGTGAAGGGATGTGATTGACAGCTGGAATTATTTATTTGTTATTAAAGTTCAATTTACATAAATTGCACAGACCTTATATATTCACAGGAACTGAACAAGAAGCACATTTTTATCATCCCAAAGAACTTTTTCTGTGCCTTTCCTGTCAATCTGGACATCACTTACCATAGGCAAATAATGTTCTAATTTCATTCACCAAAGATGATGTTTGCCAGATCCACAACTGCACATCAATTAAATATCACATCATGTATTCTTTGGTGTCTGAATTTTCCTCAGCACAATTTTTAAAAAGATTTTTCAAGTTGCATATTATTAATAGTCTATTCTTTTTATTGCTGAACAGTATTCCATTACATGTATACCGCAATTTATTTATACAAGCAATAAAAAATCTGAAGGTTTTTTTTTTTTTTTTGCCTGGTTTCAGGCTTCTACAAACCTTTTTGTACAAGCGTTTTTATTATTGTGTTTTCAGTTCTTTTGTGCAAATACCTAGGTACGTAATCTTTAGATCAGAGTATAGCTGTAACAACACCCCAGCAGGTCTGAAGGATTAACTTGCTTCAAGCTTATGCACATCTTGCTTGCTGACTCAAGTCCCTTGATCTGTAGCAGAACTAACTCACTTTCTTTGAGATTTGCAGACCACTGGCCTTGAGGAGTGAAGAACCAAACTTTTCCACAAGATAAGGCCTGACTGCATTTGAAAACTATTGCCGAAGATGCTAGCAGACACCAGCAAATCTGTTCAGGGTCGTGCTGGCATATGACCAACTGCCTGGGCCCCAGGTTCTTCCACATGTAGCCCCTTCCTTTTGCCACGCCTTTACCTTTGGACAGGAAGCAGTCTTTGGCCTCCCTTGGACAGGGAAGATAGTCTTTGAGACATTAGTCCACTATCTCCCCAGGTTGCCAGCTTCCTAAATAAAGTACTTTCCTTTCCCACCATCCTTTATTTATGGAGTATTCAATTTTTTTAATATTTTCATTTATTTTTGAGAGAGACAGAGACAGACAGAGAGTGAGCAGGGGAGAGGCAGAGAGAGAGGGAGGCACAGAATCTGAAGCAGGCTCCAGTCTCCAAGCTGTCAGCACAGAGCCCAACGTGGGGGCTCAAACTTGTGAACCACCAGATCATGGCCTGGGCTGAAATTGGATGCTGTACCCACTGAGCCACCCAGGCGCCCCCGGAGTATTGACTTTTGAGCCTCAAGCAGCCAGATGTGAATTCTGAACCTGTTGGTTCTCTGGTAACACAAGTAAATGTTTACCATTATAAAAACTTGTAAACCATTTTCTAAACTGGTGATACAATCTTGCAATCTACCAGCAACATATAAGAATTCACATTGCTACAAATCCTCACCAGGTATTGATGCTGTTAATAAATTTCATCTTTGCCTTTCTGCTATGCACCTAGTATCAGGAGCTCACCAGAGTTGAGGGAGAAATTGCTGAGCTCCCAGGTGTTGGAGTAGCCGATTAAAGCAAGTCAAAAATGAAAGAGTTAAGCCTTTAATCACTTAACTGTGATGCTGTAAGCAAGAGACTAAAAAGTGCTCTGATTCTCCCTGTTATATTTCCCCCTATAGAACTTCCCCTGGAACTACGTGGCTCAGCACAGACCTGTGGATTTTCTCACTGTTGAGGGAGCCTGAACACAGTCTGGTACTCTGGAAGCTACTAGATGGATTTTTGGGATGGAGGTGTCATGGAAAGGCTAGGCATGGAAAATACTGGGTACTGAGTCAGAGTGGGGAAAAGTATCTTCATGATTTCTCCTCTTCCTCTCATACCCAATAAGTTAGTCTCAGTGAATGTGCCTGAGAAAGACCTCTGTCCAAGACCTCAGATAAAGAGACCTAGAATGAGGGCATCAGGACTGGGAAAGCAAATTTTTGTGCTTTTGCTGCTGATACCTCTGCTTAATTTACAAAACTCTGAATACATTGTGATTATCCTTGCTTTAAGCTTTCAATGATCTTTTAAAGAAGTGAAAAAAAATAATAGAATATTGTCTTTTTCTATCTATCTACATATATACCATTTCCAGAATACTTTTTGTTCTTTTTAGTGGTTTTTAGTTTCTATTTGGTGTTATCTTATCTCTGTTTGAAGGATATCTTTTCGTATTTCGTGTAGTCCAGAACTAACAAATTCTCTGAGTTCTTCTTTATCTTCTAACACCTTTGTTTTGTCTTAATATTAACAAATATTTTCACCTGATAATGAATTATAATTTGACAGACTTTTCTTTCAACACTTTAAAGATGCTGTTCCATTGTGTTATTCTCTCAGGCATCAAAATCATGTCCTACTTGCTTTCCAATGTGTTAAAAAGGTTTCTTTCTATAATTTGTATAGTTTTATAGTCTTACAGAAGAGGTTAGGCTGATAAGAGACACACTGTTGTAGTTAAATGCCTAAATATGGCCTTACTGACAGCAAATATTATATTTCATTTCACTGGATTCATATTTGTATTCAATGAATGAAAATTCTAGTACATATAGAACTATGCTTGGCTTAGTAATAATATTGGAACAATGTTGTCAAAAGTATCTCCATTGCTTATGTCAACAATATAATTGTGTTTTGTTCTATAATGTTCAATATTAGACAATCATAATCTTTGATAATTTTTGGCTACTATAGAATACTTACATTTTTAAGTATTGTTCAATTGTTATTACCAATAGAATTATGCCAAAATGTGGCCTTTCTGGAAAGCTTGATAAGTAACAGAAATAGTATGCCTAGGTGATTTAACTCTTTCTAAAGTGAGCACTTTTGGGCGTCATTATCATGCAATAGTATATTATTACACTATCAGTACAATATATATTGTTTCCAGGAGGCCTAGCAACTGTTTGACTTAAACTTGTGGTACCTGGTTCTTGATTATTTTGAAAATAATAAAAATTAATAAATACCTTATAATTGTTAATGTTCTGAAAATTATGATCATGAGTTCAACTAAGTTAATATGCTTCTTTGAACATTGAAAACTATGTTGAGTTTTGTTGGTCCATAGAACATTTGCTGACTGTTATATTGAGTAAGATGCATGGAAATTTTATGTTGGAGTTGAAAATTATCAGTTCTTGTACACTCTGAAAAAAACCCTCCAGAGATCAGAGCAGCATTGACTACAGTATTAATATTTTAGATATTGTTTACTTTCAGGAGAAATCTCATTGGCAATTTATTTGAGCTAAATAATTGATGGTTCTGGTTGTGTGAGTTTCCTCAGAATATTACAGCCTTGTTTGTATTATTTTATTTGTATTTCCAATCGTACAGCATGCTCCTTTTCTACTGAACTATTCACAATTCACTGAAAACGTCTAATTCTATCAATTCTGTGAAATTTCTCTTATTATTACACCTGCATGGAATGACCCAACCCACTTGCTACTACTGAATACCAATGGACAGTTCAAAGTTAATTCAAGTACCACACCCTCTATGGAGTGTTCTGGTTTCCGAAGCAGAGTTGACCGGTCCTGACTTTTTGCCAGCAAACATGTTCATGCTTTTTAAAATATAATTCTATTTCTCTTCAGAGACATAAGACTTGAAGGATCTGCAGAAAAGTACCTATGTAAAATAATTTAAATGCAGGGGTCTGTGTAGGTATTCAGTACTAGCCATGGCCTTTTTTAAAAAAATTTATGTCCAAGTTAGTTAGCGTATAGTGCAATAATGATTTTAGGAGCAAAATCCAGTGATTCATCCCCTACATATAACACCCAGTGCTCCTCCCAACAAGTGTCCTCCTTAATGCTCTTACCCATTAACCCATCCCCCTACCCACAACCCCTCCAGAAACTTGTTTTTTCTCTGTATTTAAGAGTCTTTTATGTTTTGTCCCCCTCCCTGTTTTTATATTATTTTTGCTTCCTTTCCCTTATGTTCATCTGTTTTGTATCTTAAATTCCACATATCGGTGAAGTCATATGATATTTGTATTTCTCTGACTAATTTCGCTTAGCCATGATCTTCTTAACTCTCTATATCTCAGCTTATTTGAAGCCAACTTTCATGACTACTTGAGTTGTTATTAAGATTATATGACCTAATGAATATAAAGGACCTAAAACAGTAGGAGCATAATAAGCTTATGGTAAGTGTTATTGCAACGTTCCAGAAACACTAGGTGTCTCCACTTTCTAACACAGTTTTCAAAGTGGAATTAAGCAGACTCTTTACCATTTATCTCAATGATAACTGGTAAGTAAAAGAAAAAAAAATACTCAAAAATTATTTAAATGACATTTGATTATATTTTTCAATGACCAAAATAAAACATTCAGTCGTTTTGAGTTATTGCTAGATTGCCAAGTTTAAATTATTTCAAGGAAACAGAGCTCAAATTAGAACTCATAATCACCAATCATTATGTCATAATTTCTGAATATATCCAACAATTGATGGAAGGCACAAGGTGAAATATTGCTAGTGCACACACATAAATAAGGTTGGGAGACAATCATCATGGAAATGTAATTGCATTTTCACATTTGTTTATAAAATACTTCAAACCTTGTTATGTGAGATATTCTTTTTAAGTGATCCTATTCCATAAACACTGCCATAATTATAATTATTAAAGAAATAACTGAAAAAATGGATTTAGTTTAGTTATTTATGTAAAGTTAGTGAGAAAGTGTCATATTTAGTGAGTGGTGAGCAGAAAAAAAGGAAAGCAGCTCTAATACCTAATAAAACTTCCTAAATAAAATTTTACTTAAACACATATAAATATCACTCTTATTTGTAAAGTTGCTTAATGCTTCTTGGAAGGTAATGGGAGCAGTGTTTTTAAAAAGTGAAGCAAAGGATCTACTAAGCACTAGTATTTCTATACGAGGGTTTAGACTGATGGATATTTGTCTCATTCAAAAATCAATATTAATTTTCTAATGATGCAAAAACATAATACATCTTTTCACTTAAAAAACAGAGTTAACAGTCACTTTTTTGTGATTTGACATTAGGTCCACAATGAAAGGCAACTATGCAAAAGGTAAAGGATTTTGCTTTAGACATAGATCTTCATTGGCAAATATTCCTTTAGAGTAAAATGGTAGCCAGTGTCTACAGAGTTATATAGCACAGCTCAGAGGAGTGCTACAGCAATTTTCCGCTTGGATAGATTATTTTAGATTGCTTCTCTCATCTGAAGTGAACGTGATTAACAAGATGAAAGACAACACTAAAAATTGTTCAAAGGGCTTTAAAAGTCAATAGTGAGAACAGATTAACTGATTATATAAAGTAGCTAATTTCTACCATCATAAGAATCACTCCTCTTACATGGAATCCATTCACTTATCGGACACATCTTTGGTGATTATCTTTAAAGGTAGAGTAGAAAAAATGCTTTATAAAACTTAAGCTTTTTATGGGGAAAATATGTTATTTACAATCTCCTTACTGATTTATTTTCAAGTTTACTTTCCTTATAGTTTAACAAATGGTAGGATATGTAATTTAGGGTAATAATTTTTAGTCAAAATATGTTTTCCAATTCCTTAAGTGGATTTTCCAAAGTCACTAAAACATGAATAAAATCAAAGACATGTAAAGATTTGGGCATATTTAAAAATAATCAATTCACATTCTTAAGACCAAACAGCAATCCTACTTGTTAACCAGAACAAGATCTCCTTTTAATCTGCTCATATAATCCTATCAGAGCCCTGGGTAAAATACTGTTTCTCAGAATGATTATACTTATTTTTTTCCACATTCCACATCATGTATTTAACAACTGACAGGGTACAAATATAAATGAATAAAATCAGAATCAACCTAACAAATGTGATCCTCAGAAATTTTTTACCATGTAGATGACTTATTAATGTATTGACTCTTAACTACATTGTTATCACTAGTATTGTTACTTTTACTACTACTTAACTTTTGTGTTTGCAGATTTTGACTCCCTGTAGTGAAATGTCGGCCTGTAGCAAATGATGTCAGTGCTCTGCCAGTATCCCCTTGGATGTCTGTACCATTTTCAGGTACTTACGTTTCCAATGGCCAGCACTTGTGTCTATTTTTCAGATGGTTTCCCCTACACTGTCAGAACTTAGATATAGAGCAAGGGGATTACTTGTGCAATTTCTCTCTCTAGGAAGCTGCCCTGAACCAATGACCTATGGGTATGGAAATATAAATATTTCTGCTGTCCTGCCCCAGACAGAAGAATAATGTGACCTTGCCACTGATCCTAAAGTTTCCTTGTGGGAATGAGTTAAAATCATGCACTGGGGAGCCAGACTTGATGTTGTACTTTTGCTTGGCTTTCTTCCCTTCTTCGTTTCACTCTGCTATCTCTATTAGATTGTCCTGTAAATAAATCACTTTTCTGTTGTTGCTGATTTAGGTTATTTATTAAATCTAGTTAATTAGCATATAGTGTAATATTAGTTTCAGGAGTAGAATTTAGTGATTTATCACTTACATATAATGCCCAGTGCTCATCCCAACAAGTGCCCTCCTTAATGCCATCACCTATTTAGCCCATCCCCCACCCACCTCCACTCCAGAAACCTTCAGTTTGTTCTCTATAGTTAAGAGTCTACTATGGTTTGCTTCCCTTTCTTTTTTCCTACTTCCCCTATGTTCATCTGTTTTGTTTCTCAAATTCCACATATGAGTGAAATCATATGGTATTTTTCTTTCTCTGACTGACTTGTTTCACTTAGCATAATACACTCTACCTAGCTCCATCCACATTGTTGCAAATGACAAGATTTCATTCTTTTTGATGGCTGAGTAATATTTCAGTATGTATGTAAATATATATATATATATATATATAATTATATTTAATATATAAATTGATTCATTGATTGATGGACATTTGGGCTCTTTCCAGAATTTCACTATCATTGATATTGCTGATATAAACATTGGGATGCATGTACCCTTTCAGATCAGTATTTTTGTATCCTTTGGGTAAATACCTAGCAGTGCAATTTCAGTGCAATCATAGGGTAGTTCTAGTTTTAATTTTTTGAGGAGCCTCCATACTATTTTCCAGAGCAGCTGTACTAGTTTGCATTCCCACCAACAGTGTAAGAGGGTTACCCTTTCCTCTGCATCTTTGCCAACATCTGTTGTTTCCTGTGTTGTTGTTTTAGCCCTTCTGACAGGTGTGAGGTGATATCTTATTGTAGTTTTCATTTGTATTTCCCTGATGATGACTGATGTTCAGTATCTTTTCATGTGTCTGTTAGCTGTCTTTATGTTCTCTTTAGAAAAATGTCTAGTCATGTCTTCTGCCTATTTTTCTTTTGTTTTAATGTTTATTTATTTTTGAGAGAAAGAGACAGAGCATGAGCAGGGAAGGGCAGAGAAAGAGGGAGACACAGAAACCCAAGCAGGCTCCAGTCTCTGAGCTGTCAGCACAGAGCCTGACATGGGCTCTAACCCACAAACAGTGAGATCATGACCTGAGCTGAAGTCTGGCATTTAACTGACTGAGCCACCCAGGTGCCCCTTCTGCCCATTTCTTAACTGGATTATTTGTTTTTTGGGTGGTGATTTTGATAAGTTCTTTATAGATTTTGGACTAACCTTTTATCAGATATGTCATTTGCAAAAATCTTTTCCTATTCTGTCAGTTGCCTTTTAGTTTTGTTGATTGTTTCTTTCACTGTGCAGATTTTTTATCTTTATAAAGTCCCAATAAGTCACTTGCAAACAAAACTTCCAGGTCTGATTCTGTGGAACACAATTTAGGACAATACCCAATTCCAAGTTCCTTCTCCTTTTCTTGATTTTACTAACAGTTTTTAAAAGCTAAAAATTCAATTTCCCTACCTTCCTTATAGCTCAACTAACCTAAGGCTTTCAGAATTCTGGGTTTGACTTTACTGAGCCTCTGAAATAAAGGAAACAGCAATCTGTCTATGGTTTTTATAATGAGAGACAAACTTGCATTTTTCTTGTTTTAGCTAGAAATTTGAATATTTCTGAATAGATTTTGCTTTTGGAAGAAAGTCACCATATTTTCTACCTCTTTATTTCTTTTTATTGCTATCTGTAGCATAAAAATATTATGCATGTCTACAAAGACTATTATGTGCAATTATTATATATTGCATGTTGATAAGTAAAAAAGTACTTCACTTATTTTTCTTTAGTTTATTTATTTACTTTTAAGAGAGATAGAGAGTGAATGAGAGTGAGTGCAAGTGGGAGAGGGTCAGAGAGAGAGGGAGAAAGAGAATCCCAAGCAGGAGCCTGATGTGGGGCTCAATCCCACTATCATGGGATCATGACCTGAGCTGAGATCAAGAGTTAGATGCTTAACCAACTGAGGCACCCAGGTACCCTTCACTTATTATGATATATTATTTATTGATATCATACATGTATAATTTATTTCTTTTCTCACCAGAATAAAAACTGGGTGAGGGCAAGGAAATAGATTTTATCACTGTGTCTTTAATGCTTAAAAGATGTCTAATGCACATAAAAATTCAATAAAACTTTCTTAATTAATTAAATCAGTTGAAAAATACAATATATGCATAAAGCCATGTAAATAATATTCTACTTTTGAAGCTTTCAAGGTAACATTGTATATGTTTTGCCCCTCAAAGGAAACTCAGAAAACATATTATTGATTATTGGATCTAATATGCTGATGCTGCCTAAATATTTTTATGGGCAGCAGACTATCTGGTATACATTTAGATAAGTACATATGTGAGTGGATGAATGCAAGAATGAACACAGGCTAATAATTTTGACTGCAGTTTCTATAAAGGATTCCTTCTGAGTTCATGAAAAGCATGTATGTTATATTTTATTTCAAAGTACAAGTTTTCTTTCTTCTTCTTCTTCTTCTTCTTCTTCCTCTTCTTTTTTTTTAACTTGCAATAATTGATGGGGATAACAAGCACCAAGGGAGAGGTAGTGTGGCATATAATCCAAAGCACCCTGGACCCAAATCAGGGAATCTTAGTTTTCTATTTATTAGCTACATAACTTTGGAGGTATTTTAAGTCTCTTCTAAAATAGGGGTAAGTGTGACCTTACAAAGCTGCATTGTCATCAACAGTAGCTATGCATACTCTTCATGCAGTACACAAGCAATGGATGTGGTTTTTAATACTTTTCATTTTATTTTTGAGAGAGAGAAAGCGTGTGGGAGGGGCAGAGAGAAAGGAAGACAGAGCATCTGAAGCAGGCTCTGCCCTGACAGCACAGAGCCCAATGCAGGGGCTCGAACTCATGAACCATGAGATTATGACCTCAGGTGAAGTCCGAAGCTCCACTGACTGAGTCACCCAGATGCCCCTAACCAATGGGGATTTAAGGTATCTGCTATTAGATCGAAGTATATAAATTAGCTGTTTTTATGAATTTAAAAAAAATGGTTGGATATTGGTAATTCACAGTTCAATCTAATTTAATAAAATATATTTTGAGATTCTAGAAATTGATACGATTCTGCCCTGCCGTATCAGGATTCTCACACAGAGAGGTGTGACACCGAGGGTGTTCCTTTCAGGAAGCAACTTTATTGGTGCCGGCACTGATCAGTTGGGTTTGTATGTGGCTTAGTTTTTTACACATTTTCTATTCATTTGTCTCCCATATATGGTAGCACACACAAACATGTAGTCTGATTCAGTGGTCTCATGGTACAAGGTCGTGAGGGATGTCACGTGCACGTATAGCCAGGTTGTTTCGAGGCTTGCTTCTTTGTTTGTTTTGCTTTGTTTTTCCTTAGGGAAGGGACCCTACCACACTGCTGTTCGTGTTCATTGAAGGATTAGGCGAAAAAGTGAGTTTTTATATTAAATGACCTAAACCGTAAAGTAAATCATATAGTTGACTCAAGCCCTATTTAGAATCACTTATTGCTGTTAAAGCTGGCTTATAGTAAACATTAGCTAAATGCCATAATGGAGGACCTGTGAGTCATATTTTTATTATTTAAGATTATCGATGCCTTTCCTCCAGTTTGGTGATTTTAGGTTAGTGTATGTTCGTACACTCATATGTATGGGTTAAACGTGCCCACTTATAACATAAAACATGTTAACTACTTTGTTTATATAATTTAATGAGAACAGAGGGCAACTGAGTATTCAGCCTTGTGTCCTAGGTCTACCATAAGTTGACCAGTAGGTCTTTACAATGAATTGGAAACTCTAGGTCACACCTTTACCCCATTATCAATATACTGAGACATATTGTCTTTCCTTAATTACATGAAAATTGCCTTGAGGCATTTTTAGTCATACTCTCCACTAACTTCATATTTTCAACATATCACTATTTAATTGCTTTAGGATACATTATCAAATGAATTAATTCAGAAGGAAATGCATCCTTGAGGGAACTCTCTGTGCATGATTTGCTGAGTATTCTCTGACTTAACACAGTTAAATTATCAGTGACTTTTTTTTTTTTGGTCAAAAATCTTTACATTTGTATGTTAGTAATATCAAATATCAAAAATAATCCATATGTACTATACATGACTAATTCATAAGAACTAAACAAAAAAGGAAATGAAAATTCCCTTCTAAGTTCCCATGGGGAGAGAGCAGTTGTCAGTTTAATTACCTTTTTTTTTTTTTTTACATTTATAAAGTAGACCCGTGAAATTAGACACTATTTATTGCAATGTTTCAAGTGAGTTTTATATTTATGTCAGCTTCTGGAATGAGGCAAAATTAGTTTGGGGAGAGAACTTAAAGGTCACGTAATCCAAACAGATAAGAAAACAGATCTGTGAGGTTTAGTGATTAATCGAAGACTGCACAGTTATTTAAAGACAGAGTGTTTGAATACAAGAGAATGAGTAAGAGGGAATATTTGAAGTAGAGGTGTCAGGCTACGAGTTACAGAAAGAAATCAGGAGGCAGAAATGATTTTTCAGAAGAGTGAAGAGCAAGCTTTTAGATGTGTTGCATTTGAAATAGAAATGCCCAGCAGGCAATTAAGAGATCCAGGCTTGCAACTTAAAGTAGAGAGATTAGAGTTGGAGATGTGGGTTTTAGGATCAGCCTCAGAGTGGTGATTGTTAAGCACTGGGCTCAGTGAATTCTCTGGGGAGGGTTAAGACTGAAGACTAAAAATTTCAATAAGCATATATAAGGGGGTAAAAATTAGGAAAATATAAAGTGACTTCAGGAGACTTTCTCTCATTTGCCTCACTCTTGCTTATGTATTCCTCTGCCCTATCTCTTCTGCTTCATCCAACACTATTATAAAGATCACTAAGAACCAGTCATCTTCAGTACAAAAAGAAACAACATCCCATTTCTCTTCCCCAAACACATGCATAAGCCTATCTCTACCTGGTGTTTCTTAGCCACCTTTCTTGAAAGATTATGAACTCACTGTCTTCCTTCCTTTCTATTTTTTTTTTTTTTTGAAACTCATACACTATGGCTTTAGCTCCTACTGCCCTACTCAGCTTTATAAAGTCACCAATCAATAGCTCCTTATAGTAACTACAAGGTACAAACTTCAGTGCTTATTCTGTTTGACTTCCTGGAATGAAGTGATTATGTTAACCACATTCTCCCACAATATTCTCTTTCCTAAGCGCTATGCCAAACCTCTTTGGCTTCTCTTTTTTAGTCACAATTTTATTGAGTCTTTTTCCTTTTCCCTAAGTGTTAGTGTTCCCTGAATTATGCAAGAGTTGTACCTCATTTCTTTTTTTTTTTTTTTTTTTTAATTTTTTTTTTAAAAGTTTTTTTTTTTTTTTTGGGACAGAGAGAGACAGAGCATGAACGGGGGAGGGGCAGAGAGAGAGGGAGACACAGAATCTGAAACAAGCTCCAGGCTCCGAGCCATCAGCCCAGAGCCCGACGCGGGGCTCGAACTCACAGACCGCAAGATCGTGACCTGGCTGAAGTCGGACGCTTAACCGACTGTGCCACCCAGGCGCCCCCCTCATTTCTTACCTAATAACCACATCTGGATAATTTTCTCACAACCTTTCGTTTAAATGAATTAACACCCATAAGTCATTTAAATTTTTTTTCAATGTTTATGCACTTTTGAGAGAGAGAGAGACAGAGTGTGAGCAGGGAAGGGACAGGGAGAGAGGGAGACACAGAATCCAAAGCAGGCTCCAGGCTCTGAGCTGTCAGCACAAAGCCAGGGGGTCAAACTCACAAACTGCAAGATCATGACCTGAGCCGAAGTCGGATGCTTAACCGAGTCCCCCAGACAACCCATCCATAAGGTATTTAGAAGTAATACAGAGTAAGTGCTGTACAGGAAAAAAAAAAAAAACATTATTACCACTTGTGTGCTAATTAGTCACAGGTTGTACTTCTATTTTTTTCAGTTATTTTGGGCTTGACCAAAATCATGTTTTCTAATATACAAAATCCCTAGGAATTGCATTGAGCAAAGATGGAAGTATACCCATATTGAACTTCACAGGCAAGTCACTTGGTACTATAAACTAAATATGCTTAAAACTGATCTAGGCACTAAGCCCCTTCCCTCAGTCTGTTCTCTTTGTGAAATGCTGATCTCTTTGTGTAGACATATATGCTATGTGTAATTACCTACCCTTTTGCATTGTGAAGCGCTTAGAATTTCCATGCTTACAAAATAAACTCCTTATTAATTTGTAAATAAGGCTCACATATGAAAGTCAGTATCATTTTCCAAACCAAGTCATTAACATCTTGACATAAAACAATAATTTGTAAAGTACACAAATGTAGAACAAATCTAAATTTAGAATGTAGTCTTTTTCATGAGCTTGTGTGAGTTTGAGGGGAGGAACACACATGTAAATCTGTCAGGTTTGTTACCATCATATTCAAGTCAATGTTGACAATTTTTCTTTCACAGTAATATAACCCAAGGGAAATAATATTTCTTTTTCTTTTTTTGAAGTTTATTTATTTTAAGAGAGAGACAGAGACAGAGACAGAGTGAGCATGATCAGGAGAGGGGCAGAGAGTGGGGTGGGGGTGGGGGAGAAAGAATACCAAGCAGGCTCTTCACTGTCGTCATGGAGCCTGACAGAGGCTTGAACCCACAAACCATGAGATCATGATCTGAGCAAAAATCAAGATTCAGACATTCAACTGACTGAGCCACCCAGGCAACCCAAAAGTAATATTTCAGGTTGAAAACCAATTATATCTTCATACATGTCTATTTCTCCCACTTTACTGTTAAGTCCCAAAGAGGCTTTAAAGTGTTTGCAGCACTCAATAAATTTCTGATGTGTCAGGAAGAACTAGGAATTACAACATTACGGATATAAAAAAGAAACGATTTCTAGAAGGGTAATCAGTGGTTCAAAGAATAGAGAAGACAACTAGGAAGTAATCAATGGCCTTTGATAAAGAAGGATAACTTAAATGGTGGGATATGGAATTAGAGTAGGATAAATGAAAAGATAAATATTTATGAAATTATGCTAAAGAGAAGGTATGATTAGGATAGGTGTGATACTATTCAGGGTAGGCTAGATAATACAAAAAATAATAATAATAAACCCTCATTTTGACTTCTTAACATCAAAGGTTGAATTCCTTTTTATGGTTGACAGGGGTTTTGTTACATATAGTCACTTAGGGATCCAGCTGACATAGGCTCACCCATTTTGAAGCTGTCAATACACCTTACATTTTCATATTGGAAATATGGCTTCCTTAATATTTATAGCAGGAGAAGGGAGCTGAGGAACTACAAGTGGACTTCTCCTGAATCACTTTGGAAGGTTTTAGATTTCAGGTCACTAATCAGAACTAACCACACGTTCAGCCTCACTGAAATGCAGTGTGGGAAATCAAGAACAGGTACTGGAATATTTGGTGAACACTTACTGTGATTTCCATAGATACTGAATTGCAGAGAAACTTGACATAGATACTGAATTGTGGAGAAACTTGGCAGAATTAAATTCAGTTTTACCCCCTTACAATATATGGCAAATTAAAAATAGAAAGGGTTAGAAAAACATGGTACAATGGCTGAAAAGAGAGATTGCATTCAATATTCAAGAGATGACTAATGTTATGGCCTAGGCACAACTTGCTATTCACTCTTTTCTTTTAATTTCCTTTCTGCTCCTTTCCTTTCCTTTTCTTTCTTGATTCATTTTTCAGTGTCTGGCTGCTCCAATCATTCCAGGTTAGTGTCATGATTATCTGATTTTCTATTATTTTCTTAACATTGTGTCTATTCCATAATGTACCACCCTCTTCCTGGGACCAGGCTAGCTGTCAATTACCCTTCTTACAAAAGACTTTTAAAATCCTTTCTCAGTTTTTTTTTTCTTTATAAACTGCTTTAGTAGTCAGCCCCAAGTGGACTATAAATAAAAGCAAGAAATAAGAAATCAATATCTTGTTGGGAACAGCAGGACCAGTCTACACAGAAGCACTCTTTATTAGATTTTTAATCAAATGTGTTAATTTGATCTAGGTCTACACTCAATCATACCTGTTATATGATATACTCTTTTTAAACTCTGGGAAATAGATATGAAAGAGTAAGTTTGCTTCAAAAGTCTCACTTTTATGTTATTACAGTTTCCAAAGACAATAAACTTGGTTGTTATTCATTTGAAAAACATAGTTCTTGGAAGGCTTTGTGGTTTTGTTTCGTTTTGGTACACACCCAGGTCAGGAAAAACAAACAAAAAATATTGCAGAATATTATTTATATTTAAAAACACAGACAATATTAAATTCAAAGAAAAATTACTCAAAACATAATATATATCATTCATAAAATGATTGCCTCTGTGTAAGACAGGGGGAAAATATGATTGAGGATTAGGATTTAATTCTATCTTTCATTTGTTATAAATAAAGACATGGGATACAATTCTGACAAAATTTTATTTGTTACTTCTAAATGGTATATGAAGACATTTTTATCATTATGGTTTCATTTATGTTTTTATAATGTAGTTAACAAAATAGCAAATGTAATTTTTAAAAGACCATTCAGTACTTTCTGTCAAGTAATGTGCTATACAACTTTGAAAAGATAGTCTATTTAAGGTAATTTATCAAAGTAATAAAAGCAGGAATCTTTTTATAACAAAAATTTTAGTGTTTTTATTTTTGAGAGAGAGTGTGTCAGGGGAAGGGCAGAGAGAGAGAGAGAGAAAGGTGTAGAATCCAAAGTGGGCTTCAGGTTCTGAGCTGTCAGCGTAGAGCCCAATGAAGGCCTCGAATTCATGAACCATCATATCATGACCTGAACTGCAGTTGTATGCTTAATTGACTGAGCCACCAGGTGCCCCTTAAAAGCAGGAATCTTAACTCAGATTATGAATGGATGAAAAGGAAGTCTGGAAAAATTAATTTTGAAAAGTGAGACAATGCAAATTATGCACATTTGTTTTACTGCATTTCCCTCTATACATAAAATATTTAATTCTATGGCAATATATATATATACAGAAATAATATGACAATATGGACTTCTTGATTATTTAGAGAATGTACTCATATATAACCACTTTATAAAAAATATCTCATGTTAACTATACTGAAATTAATATAAAATAAATTAATAAAGGCTGGGAAAAATAAAAATAAAATAAAATTAATACTTATTATGCTTTATTTGCAATATTTATCCAATCTGAGATGTTTGAAAATGTTATAACCAATCTAAAAAGATCATGTAGAATGGTCAATACACCACTGATTTTTCAAATTTAAAATATTTACCCAAACAAGGAAGAGAAATGGACTATTTGTTGCCCTTTTAAATAAAATTAGGTATGCTATCCTGATACTTCAATGCCTCTAGTTGTTAAATTCTCATTCTTTCATAGAACACAATAATATTTACTTATAGGATGTTTGTCCAGTCATGTTTTGGAAAAGTCACAAGCTTTTCCACAAGTTTCCCACATATTAGAAAACAGCAACAATACTTTTTTGTTATTTGTTTGATTGATTGGCTTTTGTAAATTTCAGAGACAATTAGAAGGGAATGATACAATGAGAATTAAGTTATAATAAAATTAACATCATAGAAAGTAGGAATAAAGGGAACCCCAGATGTCACCATTTCAATTTCATGAATGAAACAACATTCCTAACAAGTGGTAATTCATCTCTCTTTTAGCCTTCCATAGAAAAGAAAGAGAAAGAAAGAAAGAAAGAAAGAAAGAAGAAAGAAAGAGAGAAAGAAAGAAAGAGGAAGGAAGAAAGAAATACAGAAAGAAGAAATGAAAAAAGGAAAGAAGGAAGAAAGGGAGGAAGGAAGAAAAAAGAAAGATTATTCCTATAAAACAGAGAATGTATCCAATGAATCTATATGTCATAGAACACTTTTAGTGAGCAAAATGTGCTTCTCTTAATTTCCATTTATTGATCCAATCCCTGAAATTAGGTGTGCAAGAAGTAACCCTTAATTTTGCTTGGAGTAGTTTCATATTTACCGTTGAGCACCATTTGGCCTAATGTATGAAAACACTTAAGCTAAATGATTCTTAAGTTGACCCTTTTCCTCTGACATCATCTCAGGATTCTGGAATCTTATGCCAGGCCAGGTATATGTTTGGACAAGGGAGGGTGAAAGAATGACACCATTATTAATCAGAAATTGCTTCTCTAGCCTGCTGGTGAAATGGGAACTGCAGCATTGGTTGGGTCATCCCATGTCAAATGTCTCGCACATGAAATGATCTTCTCTGGAATCTCTCCACTGCCCAGAAATGATGCCAACCAATGGGGCACAGGTCTTCATTGCCCCAGTACTCACAAACTTTTCCCTCTCTCACCTGTATTTCCCCCAAACCACTGAACAAGGAAACGATTTTCCAAGACTGTTTTGCTCTTCTCTTTTATCTTTTTAATAGACCCTCTAATGTAACCTATGGATTCAGGACTTTCAAAAAAAAGCTAGAAACAGCGAGATCTACCTGTGCTTTCTGCCCTGCTACATACTTTTTTTTTTAAAGTAATGAGAAACATTGAACTTGTACAAATGTGAGAGAAGAGTCATGGAGGAATAAAAACAAAAAACAGAAATAAAAATCCCAAATTAGTATCAACTACATCAATAATCTAGGTACTACATATTATCTGTTCCTTCACATGGAGATTATAACTCATACCTTCTCCACAGTCTTCTTATTTTACCACCTCAGATATATCAGCAGATGAATTCTCTGTCCTCCTGTTTCCTGGTTTATATTGTGATACATTCCCATGGATCAATATCCAATTTTAAACAAGGCTGTCTCCCTGAACATAACCCTCCTGATAAGATATAACAGGTGAACATTACAGAAGGCTAGATGACACTTTAGTATATGCCTTTTCTATCATAATGACACATAATTTTATCTTAAGTTTATCATCACTTCAAACCAGATCTCTTTTCATGTTAACAAATGCTGAGATCTATATTCAATAATCTGTGTATAATGTTGTGTGTATTTAAATTTAAGCATAAAACTTTCCATCTACCTCTGTTAAATTCATTGACATTTAGTTATTAATTTTAATATTTTTAAAAATGTTAATTTTAACTAGACTCCACACCCAATGTGGGGCTTGAACTCATGACGCTGATATCAAGAGTCATATGCTCTACCGGCTGAGACAGCTGAGTGCCCCATTAATTTTAACATTTCTGAAAGTAGTAGAAGAAACTTCTCCTAGGTTGTCACACCATGTATGTTTCTCATGCAACAAAAATTCACCAGTTTGGATTGTACTATTTTCTGAAGTATTTTCCCATTAATTTATCTGAAGATACTGTTAAAAACAATTTTGAAAATCCATGGGTTTGACTTAGTGTATCAGTTGAGTAGAAACATATTTTAAATATACAGCATTATTTGTGTTTTCTTCGTAGTGAATTTGTCCTAATCTGTCATTATTTCCTTTTCTAAGCATCTATGGAAATAATAACCATATTCTAGAATATGGTGGGGTAAATTACATGGGTTATTAGTCTCTAATTTTGAAAATTTATCTATATACATTAGGTAATATTTGCTAGTTTCAAGATTTAATAACCTCTGGGATTATTCATTAATAACTATTTTTATATTCATGGCATGTAATATAATTTCTAATATATAACAGTTGCTAATTTTTTTTTTCAGATGAAAGTAGAGAGGAAGAAAGAAACAACATTCAAATAAGTGAGTTGGAAGAAGTTTTTCAAATAATGTAGTGTTTCCTCTTTCTTGTATTAAAGATATAACCAACAGATATTTAAAAGATAGTCACAGAGCCTCTGCTTAAGACTAAATATCTCATTTCAAATGAATTTAACATATTCATAAATAAAAAATCAGTGTAACATTTTACTCCCCACTGATTTTGTTATATAAATTTTACTTTTCTATCACTGTCATTTACATCATGTTTATTTAAATAAATTTAGCACAGTTCAAAACTGTTTAACCTTTCAGTGATTGGTTCCAATTTTATAAGTATTGGAATGTTCAATTGTAAAAGCACTTAGACATACACTCTGGAACTTACTAAACCAGTAATTCATATTTGTAAAATAATTGAGTACAGATCTACAAACGGCTTTTCCAGAAAATCAACTCTGTCAACTCAAGCAAGTCACCTAATATTTTAATGACTCTGCTCCTTGGCTGTAAAAGGAATATAAAAATACCTACTTCATATAATTTTGGAGAGGCTGTAACTAAATAAGTATATGAAAAAGCTTAAGTTCAAAAAATTATTTTTTAGGACTTTTGTGTTTTTACCACTCTATATCGTTCCTATTTCATAGCCAAACTTCCTGAATGAATTGTCTAAATTTATCATCCTTTACACCCCAACCCACTGAAATCTATTTTTGTTTCTGAATTATTTGGTTCAATTTCTTTGTAAACTGCTTATCATCAGCCTATCCTTTATTTATTTATTATAATATAACTTTATTTTTTATTTTTTAAAATTTACATCCAAATTAGTTAGTATATAGTGAAGCAATGATTTCAGGAGTAGATTCCTTAATGCCCCTTACCCATTTAGCCCATCTCCCCTCCCACAACCCCTCCAGCAACCCTGTTTGTTGTCCATATTTATGAATCTCTTTTGTTTTGTCCCCTTCCCTGTTTTTATATTGTTTTTGTTTCCCTTCCCTTATGTTCATCTGTTTTGTCTCTTAAAGTCCTCATATGAGTGAAGTCATATGATTTTTCTTTCTCTGACTGACTCATTTCACTTAGCATAATACCCTCCAGTTCCATCCACGTAGTTGCAAATGGCAAGATTTCATTCTTTTTTATTGCCGAGTAATACTCCATTGTGTATATATGCCACATTTTCTTGATCCATTCATCCATTGATGGACATTTGGGCTCTTTCCATACTTTGGCCATTGTTGATAGTGCTGCTAAAAACATGGGGATGCATATGTCTCCTGCTTTGGTTTTCTTTTTCAAGATTGCTTTGGCTATTTGGGGTCTTTTC
The DNA here is from genome assembly GCF_023721935.1 of Panthera uncia. Classification (NCBI taxonomy): domain Eukaryota; kingdom Metazoa; phylum Chordata; class Mammalia; order Carnivora; family Felidae; genus Panthera; species Panthera uncia. Next base: position 48,386,028 of record NW_026057584.1, read on the forward strand.
TGGTTCCATACAAATTTTAGGATTATTTGTTCTAGCTCTGTGAAGAATGCTGGTGTTACTTTCATAGGGATTGCATTGAATATGTAGATTGCTTTGGTTAGTATCAACATTTTAACAATATTTGTTCTTCCTATCCAAGAGCATGGAATGTTTTTCCATTTCTTTGTGTCTTCTTCAATTTCTTTCATAAGATTTCTATAGTTTTCAGTGTATAGATTTTTCACCTCTTTGGTTAGATTTATTCCTAAGTATTTTATGCTTTTTGGTGCAACTTTAAATGGGATCGATTCCTTGATTTCTCTTTCTATCGCTTCATTGTTGATTTATAGGAATGCAACTGATTTCTATGCATTGATTTTATATCCTGCAACTTTTTGAATTCATGAATCAGTTCTAGCAGTTTTTTGGTGGAATCTTTAGGGTTTTCGATATAGAGTATCATGTCATCTGCGAAGAGTGAAAGTTTGACCTCCTCCTGGTCGATTTGGATGCCTTTTATTTCTTTGTGTTGTCTGATTGTAGAGGCTAAGACTTCCAATACTATGTTGAATAACAGTGGGGAGAGTGGACATCCCTGTCTTGTTCCTGACCTTAGGGGGAAAGCTCTCAGTTTTTCCCCATTGAGGATGATATTAGCGTTGGGTCGCTTGTATATGGCTTTTATCATCTCGAAGTGTGATCCTTCTGTCCCTACTTTCTTGAGGGTTTTTATCAAGAAAGGATGCTGTATTTTGTCAAATGCTTTCTCTGTGTCTATTGAGAGGATCATATGGTTCTTGTTCTTTCTTTTATTGATGTGATGAATCACGTTAATTGTTTTGCAGATATTGAACCAGCCCTGCTTCCCAGATAAATCCCACTTGGTTGTGGTGAATAATTTTTTTTTAATGTATTGTTGGAGCCGGTTGGCTAATATCTGGTTGGGGATTTTTGCATCCATGTTAATCAGGGAAATGGGTCTATAGTTCTCCTTTTCTGTGGGGTCTCTGTCTGGTTTTGGAATCAGGGTAATTCTGGCTTCATAGAAAGAGTTTGGAAGTTTTCCTTCCATTTCTATTTTTGGAACAGTTTCAAGAGAATAGGTGTTAACTCTTCCTTAAATGTTTGGTAGAATTCCCCTGGAAAGCCATCTGGCCCTGAACTCTTGTTTTTTGGCAGATTTTTTATACTAATTCAATTTCCTTACTGGTTATGGGTCTGTTCAAATTTTCTATTTCTTCCTGTTTCGGTTTTGGTAGTGTATATGTTTCTAGGAATTTGTCCATTTCTTCCAGATTACCCATTTTATTGGCATATAATTGCTCATAATATTCTCTTACTATTGTTTTTATTTCTGCTGTGTTGGTTGTGATCTCTCCTCTTTCATTCTTGATTTTATTTATTTGGGTCCTTTACTCTTTCTTTTTGGTCAAACTGGCTAGTGGTTCATCAATTTTGTTAATTCTTTCAAAGAACTAGCATCTGGTTTCATTGATCTGTTCTACAGATTTTTTGGTTTCAATAGCATTAATTTCTGCTCTAATCTTTATTATTTCCTGTCTTCTGCTGGCTTGGGGTTTTATTTGCTGTTCTTTTTCCAGCTCCTTAAGGAGTAAGGTTAGGTTGTGCATCTGAGATCTTTCTTCCTTCTTTAGGAAGGCCTGGATTGCTATATACTTTCCTCTTATGACCGTCTTTGCTACATCCCAAAGGTTTTGGATTGCGGTGTGATCATTTTCATTGGCTTCCATATACTTTTTAATTTCCTCTCTAACTGCTTGGTTAGCCCATTCATTGTTTAGTAGGATGTTCTTCAGTCTCCAAGTATTTGTTACCTTTCCAAATTTTTTCTTGTGGTTGATTTTGAGTTTCATAGCATTGTGGTCTGAAAATATGCACGATAGGATCTTGATCTTTTTGTACTTACTTAGGGCTGATTTGTGTCCCAGTATATGGTCTATTCTGGAGAACGTTCCAGGTGCACTGGAGAAGTTCCAGGTGCACTGCTGCTTTGAGATGAAATGTTCTGAATATATCTGTTAAGTCCATCTGGTCCAATGTGTCATTCAAAGCCATTGTTTCCTTGTTGATTTTTTGATTAGATGATCTGTACATTGTTGTGAGTGGGATGTTGAAGTCTCCTACTATTATGGTATTACCATCAATGAATTTCTTCATGTTTGTGATTAATTGATTTATATATTTGGGTGCTCCACATTTGGCGCATAAATGTTTATAATTGTTAGGTCTTCTTGGTGGATAGGCGCCTCAATTATTATATAATGCCCTTCTACATCTCTTGATAGTCTTTATTTAAAAAAATATTGTTTAATGTTTATTTATTTTTGAGATGGAGACAGAGCGTGAGTGGGGGAGGGGCAGAGAGAGAGGGAGACACAGAATCTGAAACAGGCTCCAGGCTCTGAGCTGTCAGCACAGACCCTAATGCAGGGCTTGAACCCACAAACCATGATATCATGACCTGAGCTAAAGTCAGATGCTTTACTGACTGAGCCACCCGGGTGCCCCAATACAGTCTTTGTTTTAAGTCTAGATTGTTTGATATAAGTATGGCTACTCCAGCTTTCTTTTGTTGACCATTAGCATGATGGATGGTTCTCCATCCCTTGATTTTCAATCTGAAGGTGCCTTTAGGTCTAAAGTGGGTTTCTTGTAAACAGCATATAGATGGATCTTGTTTTCTTATCCATTCTGTTACCCTGTGTCTTTTGATTGGAGCATTGAGTCTGTTGACGTTTACAGTGAGTACTGAAAGATATGAATTTATTGCCATTATGATGCTTGTGAGTTGGAGTTTCTGGTGGTGTTCTCTGGTCCTTTCTAATCTTTTGTTGCTTCTGGTATGTATGTATGTATGTATGTATGTATTTATATATTTTTTCATCTTTTCTCCCTACAGAGAGTGCCCCTTAAAATTTCTTTCAGGGCTGGTTTAGTGGTCACAAACTCCTTTCATTTTTGTTTGTCTGGGAAACTTTTTATCTCTCATTCTATTTTGAATGACAGCCTTGTTGGATAAAGAATTCTTGGCTGCATATTTTTCTGATTCAGCACACTGAATATATCCTGCCACTCCTTTCTGGCCTGCCAAGTTTCTGTGGATAGGTCTGCTGCAAACCTGATCTGTCTTCCCTTGTAGGTTAGGGACTTTTTTTCCCTTGTTGCTTTCATGATTCTCTCCTTGCCTGAGTATTTTGTGAATTTGACTATGATATGTCTTGTTGGTGCCTTGTTGAATCTAATGGGAGTCCTCTGTGCTTCCTGGATTTTGATGTCCGTGTCTTTCTCCAGGTTAGGAGGGTTTTCCGCTATGATTTGCTTACATAACCCTTCTACCCCTATTTGTCTCTCTTCCTCCTCTGGGACCCCTATGATTCTGATGTTGTTCCTTTTTAATGAGTCCCTGATTTCTCTAATTCTTAAATAGTGCTCTTTTGCCTTAATCTCCCTCTTTTTTTTTTCTGCTTCGTTTATCTCTATAAGTTTGTCCTCTATATCGCTGATTCTCTGTTCTGCCTTGTCCATCCTTGCTGCCGCTGCATCCATCCATGATTGCATCTCGGTTATAGCATTTTTAATTTCATTCTGGCTATTTTTTACTTCTTTTATCTCTGCAGAAAGGAATTCTAATCTATTTTAGATTCCAGTTGTATTCTTATTATCATGATTCTAAATTCTGGTTCAGACATCTTGCTTGTGTCTGTGTTGGTTAAATCCTTGGCTGTTGTTTCTTTGTGCTCTTTCTTTTGGGGTGCATTCCTTTGTTTTGTCATTTTGAAGGAAGAAAAGGAATTAATGAGGTAGAGAAATTGAAATTAAAAAACTTAAAATTAAAAAAATACTAAAATAAAAATTAAACACACACACACACACACACACACACACACAAATCGAATAGGTGATGCTAGATCCTAGGTGTGTTTTGGTCTGGGTGTAGAAAGTGTTTTGACAGATAAGAGAAACAAACAAACAAGAAAAAAGCAGAAAAATTTTTTTAAAAAAGGGGGGGAGAGAAAAAAAGGAAATCGAGAATTTGAAGAAATGAATACACTAAAGTAGACTAAAATACACAAAAGTAAAAGAAAAATATTTTTAATAAAAATTAAAAAGGAAATATGAATTTTTTTCATTTTCTGTATTTAAGAAAAAGAAAAGAAACAAAAGCAAGAAATAAGATTAAAAAAAGAAAAAAGAAAAGAAAAAACAAAAAAAGAAATTGAGAATTTGAAAAAGTGAATACAATGTAGTAGACTGAAATAAAATGATGGGAGTAAGGTATAATTTGAAAAAAATTACATAAAACAAAAAATATAGTAATAAAAATTAAATAAAAATATTTTTAAAATAAATTGAAAGTAAAAATGAAGTTTTTCTCTTTTGGCATTCAAGGAAAAGAAAAGAAGTGAAAAAGAAAAAAGAAAAAAAAAGGAAATTGTTTGAAAATTTGAAAAGGTGAGTAAACGGAAGTAGACTAAAATAAAATGATGGAAGTAAAGTAGAATTTGAAAAAAATTACACAAAAGGAAAAAATATAGTAATAAACATTAAAGACATATTTTTAATAAAAATTGAAAATAAAAATGAGTTTTTTCTCTTTCTGTATTCAAGAAAAAGAAAAGAATTGTAAAAGAGAAAAAAGAAAAAGAGAAAACAAAATTGAATAGATGAACCTGCTAACAGATTGAAGTAGGACTGAAATTGCTTCGTTTACCCCTAGAGGTCAGTCCATGTAGTTCTTTATAGTCCATAAATTAAGCCGGCGGTGAGGTTTGTGTTCTTGAAGAGCGAAATTGGCCGGCCCAGTTGCGCAGGGCTCAGTGTAATGGCTCTGCTCTCCACTAGATGGTGCTGCTAGCCTACTGGGGTGGATTGTTGCCGAGCTTGTAGGTGCGCATGCGCCGCGGGAGCCTTGAAAAATGGCACCATCCAGCCATCCAGTCTGTTCTCCCAGATCGGCAGTTGAGCACTGGTCCTCCGTCTTCAGCTCTCGTCCACTCCCCGCTTTCCCACTCTCCGTGGCCAGGCCCCAGGCAGTACCTCTCTCCCAAGTGTTGTCTCAGATGCGGCTGTTTTCCCGGCTGTTTTGAAGGGCTGCGGCTTTGACCTGTTCTGCTCCTCTGCGGGAGGGTCTCACTGAGCAGTGGCCGAATGAGCAATGGCGGAATGTCAGCTGCACCCAGGAACGCTTGCTGGACCCTGCTGCTGCCGGTGCCCTGAGACTGCAGCCAGGTGCCAGCCCGCCCCAGAAAAAGTTCGCGAGACAGTGTAGCAGCAGCGTTTCAGGGATTATGGAAAATCACAAGCCACATCTGGCACCAGGCTTTACCCTCAACAACCTTGCCCCAGTACCAGCGAATGTGGCTGCCTTCCAGGGTCTGCTGGGACCAGGTGGCTTCAACAGTCTCTACCAAATGTCCTTCCAGCAGTGGAACCGCTTTTCCCCGCGTGGCCCAAGAACTTCTGGACCCCACTCTGTTCCTGGGGATTCACCTTTCCCACCAGAGCACCACCAGGTATCGAGCTGTGGAGTTGCAGCTTTTGTGTTCCCCTTGTTTACAGTCTTAATGGAATTTAAGCCCTCTCCTTTGTCCCTTTTTAGTTTAGTCCCTGTGGCTGTTTCCAATTTTCCACTTTCTCTCCAGCTGCTTTTGGGGAGGGGTGCTTTTTCCGTATTCTCCCCTCTCCCCAGTCTCTGTCCTCTCTCTGCCCCCCAAAGCAGTTCCCTACCTTCTGCGTCTTCTCACTCCCCATGTTCAGCTCTTCGTGTCATGTACTTGCTGAATTCTGTAGTTCAGGTTGTGCAGATTGTTGTGTTAATCTTCCAATCAGTTTTCGAGGTGTGTAGGATGGTTTAGTGTTGGTCTGGCTGTATTTCATGGACGTGAGACACACAAAAAGCTTCCATGCTGTTCTGCCATCTTGGCTCGTCCTTGGCCTATCCTTTAAATGATGCTATTTTTAGAGTCTGATTTTAGCCCCATCTTTGCTTCATATTAAAAAAAAAAAAAAAAAAAAAAAAAACCCTGAAAGTAAAAATAAAATATATCCCTTGACAATCTCATCTATTTTTATAACAATTATTGTTTATGGTTAGATGATTACTGAGTATGCATCTACAGACCAGGAATTTTGAAGGTAAGGGTGATGATCTTATCTCTACTTTTATTGAAACTCTCTAAGTAAATGTTGTATGATATCATCAAAAAAATATGTAAACACAGACTTCATTCTTTAAAACCAGAGGCTCAAGAGATTTGAGATATTTGAAATGTGTGGGCAAGAAATTGTTTTAAAAGTTCCAAAACAAGAGAGGAAAATTAGGATTTTAAGGCGAGAAAAAGGAATTATGACCTCTTTGGACACGTGTCAAATGGAAATTATAGAAATGGAAGATATAGCTATTGAAATATAAAAAGAAAGCAGAAACCTACTTTTAATAAGTGGGTTAAGTGGTAGATTCCACTCAGATGAAGATAGAATCAAAGATTTGAAAATAGACTTGATGAATTCACTCACAATCCAATATAAGTGTATAAAATATTAAATATATATATGAATACATATGTGTGAATGTATTTGGGTATATATTATGTATTTGTAAACATATACGTATTTGCAGTATATATGTGATATAATATATTAATATAGAATATATGTTACATACATACATATAATACACACATATATTATGTATAATATAGATGTCCATTTAGGACATAGAAGTAGAGTATAAACAGCTAACAAATATGTAATAAGAGTTCCACAGAGAGAAAATAGAAATAATTTGGTAGAGAAATCTTTGAAAGATAATGGCAGAGGGATTTCTGTTGTCTGTCATAATGAAGTAATTGGTATTGAACATGTTCTCCTAACACAAATAAGTTTAGCACAAGATAAAATATGTGAAGCAACTTTTTTCAGACATTTATATGCAGGCATCTCAGAAAAGTGATCCTTGAGAAAAAAAAAATCCACATTCACCTCATTCAAAACGTGGGCACTTTCTGGACAACAGAGCAGGAAGGTGGAGTCTCAGCTCTAACTTGCAGTTGTTGAAGTGGTTCATCAGGACACTGGAGAGGAGACATCTGTGAAGCAACATGACTCCATAAGTCTGCATAGCAGGTCTTGCATGTGTGGACCAAGGATTAGGAAAAAAATTAACAGACAAGGGGTCCAGAAGAGAGTGGCTTCTTTGGGGCTACAAGTTGAACAGAGATGCCATAGGGTGTTATGGCTGGAAGGTGTTGGAGTTGAGGTCTAGTCAGATTTGAGAGACCTCATTGAACAATTTAGTCATTCAGTTGGTACATCTCACAGGTCACACTTTGTGAGGTATTTCCTAAGCTGTTTCATGGTCTACCACAGAGGACAAAAATATTCTAACATTGACAGATAATCTAAGCCTAATGGAGTCAAGAAGATAACCCTGCAATGTAAGTACTTATCAAATAAGAACATCAAACCCCTTGCAATTGTTCACAATATCAATCACACAATAAAAGCAGTAACAAAGAACCAGATGTTACAATACCAGATAAATGCCTTAGGACAAGTATTATAAGAATGCTCAAATGTAAAGAAAAACATTGCAAAAAATGGAAATTATAGAAAGAAATCAAATAGAAATGCAAGAACGAAAGAATAATAGCTAAAATTAAAATTAAAATATAATGCTTTAGTGTCAGCTAGGTTTTAAAAAAATTGAAATATTATGCATTATAGACAACTTCATTGGTGCACCACTGTGGAAAGTGGTTTAACCAATTTTTTTTTGTAATTAGTCACAGGGACACCTGAGTGGCTCAGTCAGTTAAGTGTCCAGCTTCGACTCAGGTAATGATCTCAGTTCATGAGTTTGAGCCCCGCATTGGGCTCCATGCTGACAGCTTGGAGCCTGGAGACTGTGTCTTCAGATTCTGGGTCTCTCTGTCTCTCTGCCCACTTGTGCTCACTCTCTGTCTTTCTCTTCTCTCTCTCTCTCTCTCTCTCTCTCTCTCTCTCAAAAATAAATAAACATTACAAAAATATTTAAAAAAGAAAGAAAAGTTAATCATATACCTACAGATTTTCCAGCAATTCTACTTCTAGATATTTACCCAGGAGTAATGAAAATGCATTTATACACAGAGACTTGCACACAAATATTCATAGATATTTTATTTGAAATAGCCCCAAACTAGAAACAATTTTAATGTCCATTAACAGGTGAATGAATAAACAAATCCTGCTATTTCAGTATCTATTGCTGAGGATACAATAATCCTCAGTAATAAAACAGGAATCAAGATACATACAACAGCTTATATCATTCTTAGAATTATTATGTTGAGCAAAAGAAACCAGACAGTAAAGAATACCTACTGCACCATTTTATTTGTACAAAAGTCCAGAAAATGCAAACTAATTTATAATGATGTAAAGCAGATCAGTGGTTTCAGGGGATGAGAGTGGAGAGAAAGATGTATTACAAAATGGCATGAAGAAACTTGGATGGAAGAAGGATATGTTTATCTTGATTGTGGTGATGATCATGCAATTTTATACTTATGTAAAATCTCATTAAGTTATAGTTTTAAAATATGAAAAATTCATTATACATCAGTTATAACTTAACCAAACTGTAAAGCAGAAACAAACAAAAAACGTTGTATTGACTGGCTTAAGAGTAAAATAGGATACGTGAGAAAAAAAAGCTTAGTGACTTAAAGACAGATCAACAAACTGTATCCTAACTGAAGAACAGAGAGTGGGGAGATTTAAACAGAACCTCAGTGACTGGAGGACAACAATAGCAAGTAGTCTAGGAATCATGCAATTAGAGCTCCACAGGAAGAGACAGGTGATGGGGAAGAAAAGTATGTAAAAAAATAATGGCAGATAATTTTCTAAATCTATAAAAAAAAAAAAACAACCCTGCAGAAGTCTAGCAAATCCCAAGGAAGATGGATACAAAGGACTTTCATAATCAAACACTGCAAAAACCAACATAAATAGAAAATCTTATATCAAAGAAAAATGAGCCATTACATACAAGTAGTTTGTTCATGTGAACAATAGGCTACAACTATGAAGCAATACAATAATTTATAAGGCTTATTTTAGAAGGACATTTTACACAAAAGTGAGATTCAATATTTTCCCTACATATGATTCAAAAACATTTCAATCAAAATAGTAATAGATTTTTGTAGAAGTACAAAAAAATTCTAAATTTTATGTAGCAATGCAAAGGACCTAGAAGAAACAATATAATCTTGTTTAAAAAGGGGGGAAAAATGGAGACTCGCACCAAATTGGCTTCAAAATTCGTTATAAAATTGGTAGCAGGAAAGACAGATTGATCAGTGACACTGAATAGAGAGTCCAGTAATAGGTCTAAGCATAAATAGTGAATTGATTTTTGACAAGGGTCCCTCATACCAATTTCATACAGTAATGTAAAACTCCGTATTTTTTTCTGAACAACTGATTAAATGTATAGAAAAACTAACCTTGATTTTTAACAGAATGTACTGAAAAATTAATGCAAGATGTGTTAAAGACCTAAGACTAAAACAAAAAAAAAATCTTTTAGAACAAAATAAATAAATTCCCCATTAATAAAATGGCCTGAATACAGGAAACCCACTGGCAGGTAAATTTTTGTAACAAGTTCTGAAATAAGGCATTGATATTAAAATTGGGATGGGCCCAATGTAGTCTCAAAGATCCTTATAAGTTAAAGAGAGAAGCAAGAGATTCGGAATCAGAATTATGCAATGTGGGAAAGACTCATCAGACCATTGCTGGCATTGACAATGGAAGGGGGCAACAGGGCAAGTAATGAGGGTACCCTCTGGAAGCTGGAAAAGGCAAAAAAAAAAAATGGGTTCTCCATCAGAGCCTGTCACAGAGCAAGGCCGTCTTGTCAACACCTTGATTTTAGACCCATGAGACCCATTTCAGACTTCTAATTTCCAGAAGTAAAAGGTAATAATTTGTGTTATGTTAAACCATTATGTTTGTGACCATTGTTTGTGGTAATTGTAAAGCAGCAGTAGCAAGCTAATACACTACAATTCTAGTTGTTATTCTCCTCATAGGCACTATTTTCCTAGATACAGTGTTGTTCTTTTTACACTATAGTCACACCGACTTGCTGGACTCCTCCCGGATAAGAGCTCTGTGCATTCAGAATTCCCAAATCTTTACTATTTCATTCCACCTTAGAGCTTAGTCTGCAGTATACACAGCACTAGTTCTTTTCTAAAACTATCCTTAAAATTATTCACTTTAGCTCTTGTGAAACTTTTCCCTACTCCAACATACCAAAGAACCAGTATTATTTAATATGGGAGTTAGGATAGACGGCAAAGGAAGCATTGTTTTTACTCATCAGGTGTTTGCTTATATCTACTGCTCATGCTCAGAATGAACTCCAATCATGATTTCAACAGTAACCATTTAACACTCAAAAGTTGAAAGTAGCTCCTATTTTTCTTTTTCGAGTGTCACAACCTCCTCCTAAGGAATAATTTGAGAATGTCAAAATGTTTGAATGTAAGAAAGGACATAGGCTGAAAAGACATAATTGGTAATTAATATTAAAAATATATTATGTATGAAATTTTGTTAAAAAGTACACTTACATTTTTCTGAGAATAACTGTCAACATACATGTACACATATTACTTAAATTTGATATTCAAGGTTGTATTTTTCACACTCTCTTCTTTTAATACTATTGTTTTCTTCTTACTGATCTTGAATGATGAACAATGCACTCACAAGTGTTCTCACTTGAAGAAGTATAATGAGGGCTACATGCAAAAATCAACAGGTGAATGGTGTTAGCTTCTAATTCATGTATTTTCACATTTATAAAACTATAATTACTAATCACATCTAGCTTTAGAATAACATAATTTATGTCTTCCCTTTAGTTCTTCTATTTAAACCATTTTATTCTTCAAACATTACCATATTCAGCGATTGAAACATACCATCTAAATGTTAATAAATATTTTATTGGCCATAATCATGTTCACAATCAAATTAACGGAATTAAAAGCCCTCCCAGTATTCAGAGTATAAAATTAGCTTCCAAATACATATGTTGAAAATCAGAACACTTTCATATATTTTTTCCAAGTTACTAGTCTTCTAACATGCTATTCATTGTTTGCCAATTATTTTATTCCCATTTTTATAAATTCATATCCCTGATGTTTATTCTGGATGGCTCATATGCCTTCTCTATCTTTCTTACTTTTGGGTGGAAGTACTTTTTAATGTGACAAAGAGGATGTTAAGTGGTAGTCAACCATAACCCCATTTTCATTATTAAGATTTATTTCCAATAAGTTCAAGTGGGGGAAGCAAAAATCACCATGACACAAAAGTATTAACTGATAAACTGACCACAATATAAGCTAGTTTCTATTCAAACACAGGTCTTCTTTAATATCAGTACCCTTTTTTGGTCTCTCTAGGGAAAGTTTCAAAAACCAGTATCCTGTTAACTAACAAAAATGCAAATCAATTACAAACTGATATAGTTTATTTTTCAGCAGAAGAAACATTTCATAAAGTTAACTACAGTGGTTTTGAAAATATTCTCATAGCAAATCCAGGGCTGAAAATCAGCTGAAATGAACTGGTTCAGTATCTGCTCAGATGCTACAGCTCCATGTCATTCCAGCTATAAATATTTTGCATAAAGCTATTTAAAAGAACCCTGGCAGAGATAGACTAGTGATCAACTGAAAAGGAGAAAATGGACAAAGATGTTGATGGGTATAGATATGCTTCTAAAGAAAATCATTATCTTATGAAAAGGTTAAGAGTGATCTTTGGAAAAAGTGATAAAGCTTCAGATAGTTTGAAGTAAATGACCCTTTTATGATCATGTTTTGAGAGCCTCCTGTAAAGATGATTTATTTTGTAATTATATAATTTTTTCTGAAAAATTATCTACAAAATCAACTTAACTCATTTTTACTCACTCATTTGTTTATTTGTTCATTTACTCAGTACATAATCTCAATTTGAAGAAATATTGTATTATTTATATACATTTACAGAAATGGTTCTAATCTCATTTAATTTAATTGTTTGTTTGCTTTATATTTACAATATAATTTTGACCTATGCCAAAGAATTTACTTTAAGTAGCCTTACTCAAGTAATAATTTCCCATGATTGGTAAGAACCTCTTCAAATGACAAACTATGATAAATAAAGATAAGGGAAATATTAAGAATTAATGGAGAAGATTTTTAGGGCAGTGAAACTATTTTAGGGCACCACTATAATGGTGGGTATATGTCATAAATTTGTCCAAACCCACAGAATGTATAACGCCGAGAGTGAACCTTCTTGTAAACTCTGAACCTTGGGTGATAATGATGTCAATGGAATTTCATCAATTGTGACAATTGTACCACTCTGGTAGGAAATGTCAATAATAGGGCAAACTATCCATGTGCGGGGCCAGAAGGTATATGGGAAACCTGGGCACCTTCTGCTCAATTTTACTGTGAATCTAAAACAGCTCTAATAAATAAATTATATTAAAAAGAAAATCCATGGAAGCCTCCTACGGAGTAACCATTCTTAATCATAGACGATTGGGACACCTCACTGAGAACGTTTTCATTAGGCTAAAATATGTATGCTGAATAAAGCAGGAACACCATTCAGGAAGATGCAGCATGATCTTCAGAGAGATAGGAGCTTGTGGGAAAACCTGTTGGTAGGACTGAGCACAGTACATTTAGCAGATGGAAAGAAAACAACAACCTGGCCACAGCATGTAACACAAGAAGCACAATACAGAGAAGTACAAAGAAACCAGGTTTGAAGTGTACTTGTAAGTGACATTTTTAGTTAGTGTATTAGCTAGTGTAGAGAAAACAGAATAAATTATATAGCTGTATGGATAGATAAACATATAAATAAAGATTTTAAGGAATTGGTTCAACACAATTGTGGGGGCTGGCAAGTTTGAATTCTGCAGGTCAAGCTGGGAGCATGGATCCAGAAAAGAATTGATGTTTCAGCCTTGAGTCTAAAGCAGTCTAGAGGCAGAATCTCTAGAGGATCTCATTCTTTTTTTTTCTAAGGCCTTCAACCAATTGGATAAAGCTCACCCGCATATGGAGGGTAATGTCTTTTTTTTTTTTTTTTTTTTTTTTTTTTTTTTTTTTTTTTTTTTTTTCAGTAAGCTGCATGCCCAATGTAGGGCTTGAACTCAGGACCCTGAGATCAACAGTCACATGCTCCAACAACAGAGTCAGCCAGGTGCTTCATGTAAGGTAATCTCTTTACTCAGTCGATTATTGATTTAAATATTAATCACTTCTAAAAAACACCTCCACACAGGGGCGCCTGGGTGGCTCAGTCGGTTAAGCGTCGACTTTGGCTCAAGTCATGATCTTGTAAGGTTTGTGAGTTCGAGCCCCACTTTGGGCTCTGTGCTGACAGCTCGGAGCCTGGAGCCTGCTTCAGATTCTGTGTCTTCTCTCTCTGCCCCTCCCCCACTTGTGCTCTGTCTCTATCAAAAATAAATAAATGTAAAAAAGTTTTTTTTAATTACCATCACAACCAGTAATGGAGAGGAGGAGCTATAATGTAATAATATAGGTCTACAATCTCAAATCTGAGTCCTGGGGTCATATGTGTTTAGGAATTCACACTGAGGGGGGTCGTGATTTAGAGAGATAATAAGTTGCATATACTACATATTTTATTTATTACATTGCAATCAGAGTCCAGGCATGGAAACTCATAAATATTCAAACTAAGTCAGAAAAATAAATAACATTGTGTCAGCTAAGATAAAGTTTCATTATTAATGGATTTTGGCAATCAACTTATAAAAAAATATTCCAGATCAAGATTATAAACAAAAATCCACATTATTAGGCCACCTTTTTTCTTTCCCTCTCTCTTTCCTTTCAAATGTGTGTTTCTTCTCTGGCCATATTATGACCATAAATATTGAATTCTACATAACCACTACTCTACTCTTTTGAACTCTTGACACAATTAACATTTGGTAACTTGGTTTCTTCAAACTACCTCCATCATATGTCTCACTTTGCTGAGTGGAGTTCTGTTTACAATTGTGCCCTCTTTCACCTTCAATACATTATGTAGTGGCACTATTACTAAGTCAAGCAATTAATCAAAGTATTTTCGCCAAGTATTGACTTTTTTTTTCTATGTGAAATTCTGATTCAATTGGTACTTTAATTCAGTGTTCTTCTATTAAAGTGACTGGGGTACCTGGTAGTGGAGATAGAAATTAGAGGTGTATTTGTAATGTGAAACATGAAGGACCTAGGGTGTTGTAGTTAAAAGGGAAGGAAATCCTTTTCCTTTTCAAAGTATCACCGAGACCAACGTGAGAAAGTACCCCAGCCGGAAGCCCCAAAGCTCTGCTGTCCCTTTCAATACAACTTTAATAGATTCTTTCGTAATCTTAGTGAATTCACCCTGGTCTGCTGGAGCTGCTTCTATAGGCTGAATAATGGATAATGTTGCTTCAGGTATAAGAAAAAATCTGCTCCAACAGTTTGACACTAACAGGGTTTCTCAATCAAGTTAGCAATAAAAGAAGATGCGTTCTTAGTATATCAGATTGGAATTCTGAATGCAATTTTCAAATGATTTATTCAGCAAATATTTTGAAATATCTATTGATATACTAGATCTATTCTAGGACACGGCATACTCCCCTGCTCATGTACCACTTACGTTGGTAGGAAGAAACAGGCAATAAATACTATACATGTTAAATGTGTAAACTGTATAGTACTTAAGGAGGTAACACATGCAAGAAAAGTTAAAAAGTAGAGCAGAACATATTACTCAGGATGCCCATAGGAAAAAGAAATGATGCATTCAGAAATGTGATTATAGAGAAATTGATAAATGGGCTATTACAAAAGAGTGGACATGGTTATGGAATCATGTTAGGGACTAGCAATACTAGAAAGGCTTTTCCACATCCAGGACTAAAGTAGCCAGGGAAGACAGCCATAAAGCAGTATGTGTTGGACGCTGTACCCACGGGAATATAGTTGACCCACAGAAACCACAGTGTTAAACTAAGAAAGCACCATTGCAAAACTAGGGTTTAGAGAGAAAGAAACCATGGGAATAAATATTCTGGCCTTTCTCTCTCTCTTTTTTTTCCTAATCTCCTGAGAGTCCCACATAGTAGCCAGCCTCAATATGGAGCTTTAAGAGAGCCTGAAATGCCAGAGCACAAGGCAATCCAGATATATGGAGAATGGAAGAGTAGGGTCTCACAAGGCTGGAGTTATTGAGAGAGTTAGTCATCGTGGTATGGGTAAATTACAAGTGTAAATAAGTAAGTCCAGGGCCATCTCACTATTGAATATGTTAGTCATGTTCCAAAGCATTGTTAGCAACACACAAATTAAGCACTATTATATATTGCATTGTTTACCATAAAACTTAGTAAACATGAAAAGAATGTTTCTAGTGGATAACAACTTCTGTTTATCAATACCTGTTTGTGCATACATTTTTATGATAAGCCATTAATAAGTTGGGTATTTAGGATATTTAAGCCCTAGAAATCAAATTATAAATTCTTATTTTTGATAAGCTATCAAATAAACAGTGTGTTTTGTTTTGTTTCATTTTGTTTTTTTAGTTCACTCATAATATAACTGTGCAGTTTGGTGAAAGCTTTTCTAGCTTCAAGAGTTAATATATAGAGCAGGAAATATTGACAAAAGTGACCTAAATTAGATGTGACTAGTCCATCATAGACAATGTGATTAAAAAAAAAGATTTTTTTTCTCATTTTCAGACTTTACTATCCTAAATTCAAACATTAAATTCAATATTTCAATATACTAATTTAACTATAAATTATGGCCAATTAAATGCACTATAATTTTGTGGTCCAATGAAGCTCGTCTACAAAGCTAAACTAAATTGTTGTTCATTTAGTATGTTCTACATTTATGCAGTAAATACTGGAAACATGGGGCAACACATTTAATACCAAACTGTCAAGAACAGTAGATTGGGATGATATCAGTGGTGGTGATTTGAATAATTCCCTGAAACCAACTTTGAATGTCCAACTTCCTGAAATATCACAAGAAACAATTAAATCTCTTCCTTCATTCAGGAAGTTTAGTTGGATTCTGTTGTTTTCAGTTAATGACAAAGCTAATGGATGCAACAAGCTTGGTCTAACAGGACAAAAGTACATAAAAGCAGATGAAGATAAAACACTTGCAATGATTTAACATGTAAAGGTATGGTAATATGGATTTGCTGATGATGGTACTAAAGCTTGGTTTTGAGAAGAAGAAAATTTTGTGTTAAAGTTACCTCATAGTACAGTTAGTTGGATAAACTAGAAAACAAAATTTTGGGGAAAGGAAACCATTTGAGCAATGCCAGAAAGGTGAAAAACCCAACTCTGATAAACCCAACAATTGGGTAGGGAACCCAATAAACATTGTAATTGCTGGAGATGAATGTTAATAAAGAAATAAGCCTAGAATGCTAAGCAAAGGTAAAATCACAGGAGGCAGGAGCACCTGGGTGGCTCAGTTGGTTAAGCATCTGACCTTGGACTTTGGTTCAGGTCATGATCTTGAGGTTTGTGAGTTCCAGCCCCCACCCCACGTCAGGCTCTGTGCTGACAGCTCCCGAGCCTGGAGCCTGCTTCAGATTCTGTGTCTCCCTCTCTCTCTGCTTCTCCCCTGCTCTCGCTTTGTTTCTCTCTCTTAAAAAAAATGAATAAACGTTAAAAAAATTAAAGATCACAAGGAGCATTTTATGTTCTGTTAAATGGAAAAAAATATTTATCCTGTGGAATTTGGGAAATAATGAATATTTTTTTAAATTTTTAAAAAATGTTTATTTATTTTTGAGAGAGAGACAGAGCATGAGCAGGGGAGGGACAGAGAGAGAGGGAGACATAGAATACAAAGCAGGCTCCAGCCTCCAAGCTGTTAGCACAGAACCCAATGCTGTGAGGCTTGAACTCACAAACCACAAGATCATGACTTGAGACAAAGTGGGATGCTTAACCAACTGAGCCACCCAGGAGTCCCTAATGAATATATTTTTTTAATTGTCTTTGACCAATTATCCACATTTAAGAAATGGAATAAAAAGATATCAGGAAAAAAAGACAAAACACTTAAGGGTAATATGATAAGAATTAAGAGAGTTTAGTTACATAGCAGCCATTTAAGCAGGGGGTTTCAATAATAATACAAATAACCGCTCTTAAATTTTTGTGTATAACTTTTTTAGTTTTATTTTTCTCCTGTACCTGCATTTTCTAGTAAGCACTCTGAAATCTACACTGAATACACTTAAAATTAGATTGCTAGGGACGCCTGGGTGGTCAGTGGGTTAAGCGTCCGACTTCAGCGTGGGCATGATCTCATGGTTTGTGAGTTTGACCCCAGCATTGGGCTCTGAGCTGACAGCTCTGAGCCTGGCACCTGCTTCGGATTCTGTGCCTCCCTCTGTCTCTGCCTGTCCCCCACTCATGCTCTGTCTCTCTCTAGCTCTCAAAAATAAATAAAAATGTTAAGAAAATAAATAAATAAATAATAAAACTAGATTGCTATTATAAAAACTTTATGAAAAGATCTTTGCAAATAAATATTAATTACCTAAGTGTAATGATTTATTTTTAGCACATTTTTATATACTAGGTATTTGAAGATCACCCTAAGTGAACGACTTAACTGTATATTGATAGATATGAGAAATGCTATCTTTTCTAAACATTACCTAAATGTATTCCAGTTAGTATGCCTTTGGTCAACAATTATTTGATAGGACGGCAGTGTGTATGGAGTTTATCTGAATATATAACTTAAATCTAATCTCAATTACATAGAACAAAACTACATGGCAACATGATATTCATGGATTGTTTGCATAAGAAAAAGAAAAGGGTGATTCTACATTTTAAAAAATAAGGTCATAAAAAAAGAGAAAATATTCCATCTTGGTAAAAATATCGGTTATAGGTTTATAAATTTTGGTTTTTAAATCTTATGTCAAATATTAGTGCAACTTTCAATCTGTCATGGATATGTATTTAAAAATTAACTTTGATCATTTTCTTTAAATTATCTTAAGGAAAAGGAAAATCTTAAAGTGTTTTGATTATTTCTAACCCCTCTGATGAAGATATCTTTAATTGTAGAAATATATTCAGGGAATTGCTTTCAATATACTTTAAGGTATTGATTGATTCAAGAGAATGTCATTGTGAGATGTATGATTACATCATGCTATTATTGACTGATGGCTTTAACTATTTGATTTACATAAATGAATTGTGTTTTTTCTGATCCCATGCCAAGAAATTGTTTTGATGGTTCAAATGTAGCTTATTTAAAGTCACTAAACATATTTAAGTTTGTTAGAAATAAACCCAATTTACTGATATGGAAAACAACATATTTAAGTTTGTTAGGAATAAACCCAATTTACTGATATGGAAAACAATGCTATCGAATATGAAACCAATCCTTCTAATGCCATACAAGTATCATGTACTATTAATGATTTTTTAACTGCACACTTGCAATTTTTGAAATTTATCATGTCTCCAGGGAGATGATCTATTGGCTTCACCAGGTAAAGAACAGATAGCCATCTAAACATTTTTTAGCATTATATGTTTTTTATTAAATAAAAAATTCTGACATGTGATATACAAATTTAAGGTGTGTATTACCTTGGTATATTTCTATGTTGTAATATGAGTCCTGGTGTTTATCACTTACATAATTATGCTATAATATTATTGTCTATATTCATTATAATGTGCATTAGATCTCTATGGCTTATTTACTACTTGGTACAAGTTTCTAACCTTAAACACCATCTCTCTT
Source organism: Panthera uncia (assembly GCF_023721935.1). Classification (NCBI taxonomy): domain Eukaryota; kingdom Metazoa; phylum Chordata; class Mammalia; order Carnivora; family Felidae; genus Panthera; species Panthera uncia. Next base: position 48,404,930 of record NW_026057584.1, read on the forward strand.
ATCCCCTTCACGTTATCACCTGGTTACCACCATTTTACTCTTTCCTTTAAAAAGGTTTAACTTTTTTAGACTTCACATTTAAGTGATGTCATATAGTACTTATCTTTCTCTGTCTGACTTATCCCATTTAGCACAACATACTCAAGGTTTATCCATGTTGTTGCAAATGAAAGAATATCTTTCTCATGGCTGAATAATATTCCATTGTGTATATGTATACATCTGTTTTATTTACTTATCTCTTGACCGGCATTTGGGTTGTTTCCAATCTTGGCTACTGTGAATAATGCTGCAATAAACATGGGAGTACATATATTTCATCCAAAGCTTGTTTTCATTTCCTTTGATTATATAATCAGAAGTGATGTTGTTAGATTGTATGGTAGATCTATTTTGAATTTTCAGGGTAGTTGGGCCGATTTACATTCACACTAATAGTGTATAAGGTTTCCCTTTTACCATGTTCTTGCTAGCAACTCTTGTCCCTTGTCTTCTTGATAATAGCCATTCTAACAGGTATGAGGTGATATCTCATTGTGGTTTTGATTTTCATTTACCTGATCATTAGTGATGTTGAGCATATTTTCATTCAGTTTTTCTATTTTTTAAATCAAACTGTTTTTTTTATTACTGAGTTGACTGAGTTCTTTATGTATTTTAAATATTAACTCCTTATTTGATATGTGGTTTGTAATTTTTTCCGTAGGTTGTTTTTTCATTTTGTTAATTGTTTCTTTTACTGTGCAGAAACTTTTGAGTTCGATGTAGTCCCATTTGTTTATTTTGTTTGTTTGTTTGTTTTTGATGTTTGTACTTTTGGAAACATGCCCCCAAAAGTATTATCAAGACCAATACCAAGGAACATCTTCCATATATTTTCTTCTAGGAATTTTATGGGGTCAGGTCTTATTTTTAAGTCTTTAATTCATTTTGAGTTGATTTTTATGAATGGCATGAGATAGGAGTCCAGTTTCATTGTTGATTTTTTGTTAAGTTTATTTATTTTGAGAGAGAGAACAAGTGTGAGTGGGGGAGGGGCAGAGAGAGAGGGTGAGATAGAGAAGCTCAAGCAGTCTCTGTGCTGTTAGCGTGGAGCCTGAAGTAGGGCTCGATCTGACAACCCATGAGATCATGAACTAAGACAAAATCGAGAATCAGAGGCTAAGCCAACTGAGCCACCTAGGTGTTCCAATTTCATTTCTTATGCATGTTTCTTCAGTTTTCTCAGTACCATTCATTGAAGAAACTAACATTTCCCAACTGAGTGTTCTTGGCTCCCTTGCCAAATATTATTTGACCATGTATGCTTGGATTTAATTCTAGACTCTCTATTCTGTTCCACTGACCAATGTGTCTATTTTTTTGTGTTGGGACCATACTATTTTTATTACCATGGCTTTATAATATAGCTTGAAGTCCGGAGGTGGACATGTCCAGAATGTGGTGTTATAATACAAGTTTTGGTTTCTCTCAACATAGCAGACTCACTAAGGTTGGCACTAAAAAAATAAATAAATAAAAAGGAAAGATTGGCAGCTGAGTAGAAGGTGTACACATAGCACTTGGAGATTTGAGTGTGTCCACATCCAGGTAGGGGGGTCCTCAGGTGGGACGATCCCAGAGGTCTTTAGGCAGTCCTCTCATCTCCTGAGGTAGACAGCAGGAGATGCCATCCTTCAGTTCTCTTTGTCTGCCTACTTCCCTTTCCTTTCCCTCCCTCTAGTCTCTGCAGCCTATTTTCAGAGAAAGCAACTGGTCCCTCCACCTGCGGCACATGTGACTTGGCAGACCCTCATTGCTTTTACCCTCCACCTGCTTTACCAGAAAAGTCATTCTGACTCACTGCCTGGCTGGCCACTGCCTTTTGTGCTCTCACCACCTCTGCACTGAGGCTCTACTGCCACCTCCCTCACTCTGTCTCCTCCATTAGCAGGAGGTACACGGATGGATAGATCTGTCAGGTGTCTCGGTATGCTGTACAGAAACACTTTTGTTTCTTTTATCTATGGATGCCTGATTAATTATAAATCAAAGGGGAGAAAAAATAGGCACAAGTCACACTGTCATAGTGCTGACCTATATATATATACATATATATATAACTTTAAAAGTTGAGGTTTAAGATCCAATAAACAATTAGATTGACTTCCTATTAAATATGTCAAATTAAATATATGTATTCGCCCATGTTTCCTCCTAAAAATTTACCAAATTGACAGTAAATGTTCACCTAAATAAATAATACATGCTTCAGGAAAAAGTAATAAAAGAGGGATCTTTAGGAACACAATTTTGGATGTTGAGAAATGCATGGATTAGTGAAAACTGATTTAGCAAATTTGAGAAAGAGTACTTGAGTCATAGCAGAAGAAACCCAAAAGTAACTTATTTTCACTGTGAAAGCCATAAAATCCTCAGAAATGGGTAACTCTAAACATGGGGACAGAGTTAGCTTGTCCACCAAAAGGATTTGTTGACTTGTTGGTTTTTTTTCAAAAAATGAATAGATCTTCAGAGTCTTCCTTTACAATAGCAGAAAGCTGAAAATTTGGTCTTTGAAGAGGGTGATCCAGAGTATCTGTATGGAACACTCCAGGAACATCTAACTTCAGGAATGCAGTAGTGAAAACAATAAGATATGTTGAAAACCCAATATTTAGGTTTTTTAGAGGCTGCACATTCTGATTTAGTAATAACAGATATAGAACAATCATATACTATGAGACAGGATTCATTTATAAAGGGAAAAAGAGAGTTGGATTCATCACCACTGAAAGAAACAGAGAGATTTATTATTTGGGGAGGGAACTTGGCTTTTAGAAGGAAGAAATCCATTTCACCCTCACAGTGGAGCTTGGTGGAATGATAATGGAAACTCTATGTTACAGTAGAGGGACAGTCGGCACTATGGCACATGGATAGCACCCCGGTGAATCATCTTTGGACCTCCTTTATTGGCAGCCAGGCTTGTATCCTTTTCACAGGGAATGGGAAGATTTTTATCTGAGTATTATAACCAGCCTGAATTATATCTCTGAAGATGCTTTTAGATTATTGATTTGAAGGATTTACTTGACAAGCCTTGCCTAAATACACCAAGCTTCTGCTCAATTTAGTGCCTCCCTCCTAAACATGAATGTATAGCCACGACTCCCCAAATATTTGAGGAAAATTCATAAAAATCAGATTCTGAGACAAATCTTCAGGAAAAATAAGCTTGGATGACCAAAGACAATTTCCTCAGAAAGATGAAAAGGATATATTCTGTGAATAAAAGTACTCAGAGAATAAAACAGAAGTTGTTTGAATTAAATATATACAACAGAAAAATGCTTTAAAGTAATAAAATTTTTGGAAGATAAAATTGAAAACATTCCATTAAAAAGGAGAAAACTATGTGAGAAGTAATGGAGATAGGATAATGAAATTTGAGAAACACTTCAGGTGTCCAAAACCAAGTATTTGAAATTCCAGAAATAAAGACAAAATTTATGTCATGGTGCGTGCCTTCTTAAGCTGGAGAATAATGAATATTTGCAGGGTTGCATGTACTCTACTATTACCTGGTTGTAAATTTTCCTCAATAGTTTCTATTTTAAACCTGCATTTCTTGGTGCTATGATGGAGATCTCTATGCATGGTATCACTTTAATGGTTAGGACTTAGAAACCTCACCATCGTCATTTATTCGTTCCCTTTTTTATACATAATATTATTCATCCAAACTTTGCAAGTCCTTCTGTTTTGGCTGTCTGTTAAATATTGCTCAACTCTATCTTCTTTCCCATCACTCCGATGTTTGATTAAGATTTATTTATTTCTTGCCTTATTGTAGGAGACTGCAGAAATATATAATCTAATTTGGAATCTTTAAAATAAAAATCCTAAACATTTAACTGTTTGAATTCTTTGATTTGACTGACTTTAGTACTGAGAACTGTTTGCTTTCTGCCTCCTTTTTCAAGAAATGCTGGGTGTGAGAGGGTCTCCTCTTAATAAAAGCCAATAGAAAAATTCATATTGAGATTAATATTTTAAAAATTAACCTTCACAGGAATATATTGCTCATTTTATCACAGAAAATTGCTTCTACTTAGAGCTGAGGTTGGACTTTATCAATGTGTAGTAGGGGCAACACAAATCTACATTTGGAAACTAGAGAAAAGGACTTTTCAAAAGCACACGTTGTATACTATTGTTCTGCAATGAAGTGTCAGCAAAAATGCAGGATAAATCTTATTCAAGACATAGCAAGTAAAGGTTTCTTGTTGATTCCTCCCTAGACAAAGATTCGTCTGACTTCAAGAGAGGAGCAACAGCTCTGGGCTTTTGAAATCAAGTGGAGAGGGCATGTAGACATGCCCTTCAAAGGATCAATACCCCAACTGGTAATGAGAAGTAGAGGTGTATTTCAGGAAGTCCAATACCAAAAATCATGGATTAGGAGTTCTATTATACTTAAACTTTCAAACCCAAACAGAAAGGCTAAAGAATTCATAAGAGAACAAGAGAGACTCGATGGTCTTTAATAAATCACCCTGTGACTTTCTCCACCACCAATAAAGTTACTGTTACAAAGACTAAATTAAGATCTAGGTCTCACAGCTTATTTTGAAGGTGTTTCCAGGGGAAGAGGCTGAGGCAGTCAATTTTCCTTTTAAAGGAATTATACTAGCAAATACTCATATGCCAAAAAGCTTGAATATCTTCCTGGATAAAACAGTCCTCGAGGCAAGAAAAATCAAACAAAATCTGTCTTGAGCTTTGACGAGTCTTGATCTTTTAAAGTTTTATGTTTTAAGCTTGAGCAAGGTTTTGTGAAGTATGTGCCATATTTAGGGTTATTTTATCTAAAAGCAATGTATCATGTGCCTGTAATGGCCACCTTATATTTATATTAATTTTAATTGTTTAATTTTAATGTTAATCTAGTAGGAGATTAGATTTTGTCATTTTTCTGAGTCTGGAATTCCTTTTTAAATCGTGGACTGTTTCCCTTGTTCAGTTCCAATTACATTTCTCCCCTAAATTCTTCCATTAATTTCTAAATATGATAAATCATTCCAGTCAGCGAGGGATTAATCATAGGATTACGGAGGAAGGACATAGGGGTTCAATATAAATGTCAGTGACACAAGCTGTCTCAAGAAAGAAACAGGATCCCTTTTTTTAATTTACATTTTGGGATTATATGATTATGTTCTTTAAAAATACTTTTTTAAAGCAGTTTTCCATCCCATTTTCATAAAGAATCCAAACACACACACACACACAAACATACACAGTTATAATATTTTTTAAGTTTACAAAAAGGTAATGTATTTTTTTACATTTATTTATTTTTGAGAGACAGAGACAGACAGCATGAGCCAGGTGGGGGGGGGGGTGTGGAGAGAGAGGGAGACACAGGATCTGAAGCAGGCTTCAGGCTCCGAGCTGTCAGCACAGAGCCTGACTGGGGCTCTAACCCACAAACTGTGAGATTCGTCATGACCTGAGACAAAGTCAGGCGCTTAACCAACTGAGCCACCCAGGCGCCCCACAAAAGGATAATTTAAAAGTAATCATTGATAGATACTATATCTATGATTACTGCATGTATAAAATTTGCCTAAGAATTCCTTTAATTTGAATTAAACAAATTTTTAATGTTTATCCATTCTTGAGAGAGAAAGAGAGACAGAGACAGAGTGTGAGCAGGGGAGAGGAAGAGAGAGACAGAAACAGAAAATCCAAAGCAGGCTCTAGGCTCTGCACTGACAGCACAGAGACCAATGCGGGGCTCAAACCCATCAACCAGGAGATCATGACCTCCTCCAAAGTCAAACGTTTGACTGACTAAGCCACCCAGGGCCCCTAGAATCCCCCTAATTTGAAGTAATAATGCCAACTAGCAAGTCAATTACTATTTTCCAGATTCATGGATTCAAGTTAAAGAGATAATTTCATTTTTAATTTTTGCATGCCAAACTGGTTTATGATGAAAAGAATATAAATTTATCAAATTTTTGAAATTTGTGATCCTTGCTTAAAAAAATTGTTATACATTCCCTTTCCATGTCTAGTATTCTAGATTCCATATCCAAATTATTTTTCATCTGATAATATGTTGTAGTAATATGAATAAAAGCTTTTATTTTATAAATATTTACCTGTCAGATACTGGGATAATCTCCTTGCATTATCCTATTTAATCTTGATAACAACCATATAAGCTATGAAACAGATTAGATAGTTCATGGAAAAAAAATCTAAGAAACAGGTCCAATATCATATATAGTAGAAAATATGAGAGATCTGTGTTTAATGCCAAAACCAAACCCTTTAACACTATCCTATACTGAAATTATTGCTCCTGTTCTATGGACAAATTGTGCCTCAAAATTTACAGTTAAATATTGACAATCTGTCCCCGCTGCTTTAACCTTCATTATCCTGGGGGTGGAAATACAAGCCAATTGATTCCTTCTCCCTTTCTTTCTTTCTTTCTTTCTTTCTTTCTTTCTTTCTTTCTTTCTTTCTTTTTCATTTTCTATATCCAGTTTTGCAAGATTTCCAGCCTCGTTTTTATAATTACCTGGTTTCTAACAAAACTGAGGACAATGGTGACTAGCTATCTAAAGATATCCCAGAAATTTTCTTATTCTAGACTAATACTTCCTGCCCTCACTATGTGGCAGGCTGAAAGCCAATTTCCCACTTGGTGCTAGGAATCAGTCACCACAGCCATTACACCAACCTCTTTTTCTGTTCTATTTTTTTGGCATGAGATGCCACCAATAGCTAAGTAGTAAATTTCCCCCTTCAATTCAATGTGAATATTACATCTTTCAGTGGAAACATGCTTTTCAGCCAGACTAAAGTTTCAGACAGAGGGGTAAAAAAATATTTTAGTGGGACTTTAGGTCTATTTGTGATAAGGACCACTCTCACACCTTGATTCCCAGACCTATGTATTCTGGCTACAGGAAAATGAGGCTCATATATAGTACTCACTGTTTCAAAGCTTAGGGTGTACTTTGTAAAAATAGCACAACAGGTTTTCAGGGTATTATCTCCAAGATAATAATAACACGGTAAGTGTTAGCAAGTATTTTTCAAACTGATAATAATTTGTTTAACTAATTTAAACTGATTCATAAAATTCCTAAGTTACATCTGGCCTGGTAGAGCTAGTGCTATTCAAGCTACCTCATATTTTGATGTCATTTGGTATTCACGGCACAGGTACAAGTTAGGTATACAATAGGAGCCAAAATATTGTGTGCTCCTTGAAACCATTAACTGGGGATATCCTACACAAGACCTTAGTCGGGTGTACCATAAGTCTTCTGACAAGTATTAAAGGACAGGCATTGGTGGGATGAGGCAACCATATCATCCCTGTGTCCATGGCTCTCAAACAAACCAGGTTCTCTTGTCTCTTTCCTTAAAGGTATTCCGTCCAATTTATACTCAGTGTAGATGAAAGAGCAAATCAAATGATATTTCAGGTATGTGGTACCAATCATCTCCCTTCACAGACAGCTGTCTTAGCAATGTGTCATCTTGATTCATAGTCACCCAAGCTGTAGGTGACTGAATGTTCAGCAGTCTCCACCCTGTGCCAATCAAAGGTAATCTCTCAGGTTATCAGAAAAAGAAATAAATTAGTAAATATAGCCCAGAAATTTTGAACCAAATGGTAGGTCTAACTTGGTACCTGTCAGTTGAATGATCAGGGGATTCTGTGTCAAACCTTTTCTCCAAATTATCCAGATTCAGTCTTTAGACAGTCCATAAATCTTCAGGAGTCCTTTTTCCCTCCTATCAGCACCAGCTGTCTATCAGCAAGAGATTGACAGAAATAGCTAAGAGTATTATTTTCTTGCTCTGGGACACTCTCATTGGAAATAAGGTACTGAATTCCTTTCATTACCCAGATGGTTATAACCTACTTTTTGTGCCCTCTTTCCTCTCACTGTAATCTCTTCCCTTGTCCCTGTTTTAACTCACACCCTTCCTCCCCCAGCAGCATTTGCTGGTTTACAAAACAGGTGCATCTATTTCATTAGGGCTTTCTCTTCAGCCTAATCTTAGGAAGATTCTGGGGGATGTGACAGGAAAATAATTAAAGATCTGACCCTGCCACTTAGTAACATGGCCATATTCATTTTTTTAATCTTTATTTATTCTTGAGAGAGAGGGTGTGAGCAGGGGAGGAGCATAGAGAGAGGGAGACACAGAATGTGAAGCAGGCCTCAGGCTCTGAGCCATCAGCACAGAGTCCTACGAGGGGCTCGAACTCACAAACTGCGAGATCATGACCTGAGCCAAAGTAGGACCCTCAACCAACTGAGCCATCCAGGCACCTTTAAAATGGCCATATTCAAATTTAATGACATGGAGAAGTTATAATGCACTCTGATAATCCACTAGAAATACATACATACAATCATTTCAGTAGTATGGGTACCTCTCTTTCTCTAACGGTAATGAAACAGGTGAGATGAAAAAAAAATTTGAGGATGGAATGTTATAAAGTTGTGTGGCTGCAGCATTGTTACCCTCTCATTCCTAAATATTAAAAACATTTCCAGTGGAATCTTTCTATACTGCCTCTCATTTGTGAAAACATTCATTTAGTCAATTTAGGCAGTCATGTCAAGACTTTTACACCACTTAAATAGCAAGTGTTCAATTGTCTGTTTGATTTTCAATGAGACCAATGGGACTGATGTTCTGAAGGTGATAGGGACTGTGATATTTTTATGTAATATTGTGTTACCTTGCCTGTGCACACTACTTGCCTTTGTACAATAGTAATAATAAAGTACATACCTTGATCTTGGGGAATACGTGCATGTAAGCAAATTGGTAGCTTATTTGCAGCTACATTCCTTTAATTATGTTCACTGTGGTTAGTTCTGTTACAGAATAAGGAAAACCTAGAATAGAGTAGAAGACAATCCATAGAGAAGAGAATATATTTGAAATGTATATATCTGAGAAGGGTTTTTATCCAGAATATATAAAAAGTAATCAAATCCAATATTTTTTTAAACTAGTAAAGGTTTTGAACACATATTTTACCAAAGAAGATACGAAAATGATAAACACATGAAGGGGTATTAAAGAAATAGAAATTAATTTGTATGATTTGATTCCTACCAAATTTGTAGAGATTATTTTTATGAACAAGAATATGGTCTATTTTAGGAAATATTTTGTGTACATTTGAAATGAGTGTGTGTTCCGCTACTATTTGCTGCCTTTTCCAATATGTCACTTGGGTCAAGTTGGTTGTGTCTTTCAGATATTCTATACCATTACTGATTTTTTTCTACTTATCCTATCAATTATTGAGAGAGGCACCTTAAACTCTCTGAATGTAATTGTGGATTTGTTTACTTTCATGTTTGGTTTAGATCTAGATCAGCTTTTGCTCCATTTATTTTGAAGTTATGTTATTAGATGGAAACATATTTGGGATTATTGCATTTTCTTGAGGAATTTATTTCTTTGCTATTATGAAATGTCATTCTATATCACTGGTAATACCCTTTGCTCTGAAACCTACTTTCGGTTTTCTGAATTGTTTTTTTATGTTCTCAATATTACTGATTTCTATTCTGATCTTTATTATTTTCTTCCTTCTACTTTGGATTTAATTGGCTCTTCCATCTCTAGTCTCTTAAGGGAAAGCACAGGTTACTTATTGTCAATATTTTTTGTTTTCTTATATAAACATTTCTTGCTATAAATTTTCCTCTGAGCATTGCTTTAGCTGTACTTCACTATATATGTATATATTATATACACACATAAACACACATGTATATTTCAGTTAGCTCAAAGGATATAATTTCCTTTAAAACTTCCTGTGACTCATGGTTTACATACTAATATGCTGTTGAATTTCTTAATTATTAGGCATTGGTTTCAATCTATCTTCCTATTATTGATTTCTAGTTTATTTATTTTATATAGTTTTATTTTAAATTATTGTAAATGTGTTAATATTTGTTTTATAGACCAGTACATGCTCATCTTGGTGGTTGTTCTAGACACACATAAGAATAATCTGTATTTTGATGTTGAGTGGACTGTTTTCTAACATCAATTAGGTCAGCCGGGTTAACAGTGCAGATCATGTTATTTATATCTTACTGATTCTCTGTTTTTTTTAATTCTGTTACTGAGGAAAGCATGTTACATTTCCACGTGAAATTGTAAATTTTCCCATTTCTACTTTTAGCTTTGTCAGTTTTTGTCTCATGTATATTGCAGCTCTGTTTTTAGGCACATAAGTATTTATCGCTGTTATGGTTATGTCTCCTTGGAAAATTGACCCTTTAGTCACTACGCGAGGCCTCTCTTTATCCATGATAGTATTTTTTGTTCGGAAACCTATCTTGTCAGAAGTTATAGCTTCTCCAGCTCTCTTTTGGTTAGAGTTTGCAAACTACGCCTTTGTCTCTCCTTTTACTTTTAACTGATCTATGTCATTATGTTTAGAATAGGTTCTTGTAGATGAAAAATTTGAGGTTATGCTTTCTTATTGAATCTGACTCTTTCTCTTAACTTGTGCTTTTAGACCACTCATATTTAAGGTGATTATTAATATATTTGGATTGAAATCTATCACCTTGCTGGCTGTTTTTTATATTTTCCATGGATTACTTCTTCTTTTATTCTTTTATTTTCTTTGCTTTCTCTGGGTTTAACTGGACATTTATATAATTCTATTTTATCTCCTGTACTGACTTAAAATTGAAAAACAGTGGTTGCTCTAGTGATTACAAATATGTTTTTAAATATCTTAGTGCACAGCAGCAAATTACCAATTCCTCACTCCTTGAGCCATGCATTTCATTTTCAATAATGCTATGAACATATTATAAATTTGCTTTAAACACTCAGGTCTCTTTTAGACCAATTAAAACAAGAAAAATCATCATCTTATTTATTTCATCTTAAGACCTTTATTCTTTTGTGTAGATCATGACTAGATCATATTCCTCCGCTTGCAGAACATCCTTTACATTTTCGTATAGCCTGGCGTTGCTAGAATTGTATCTCCTCACTTTCTGTTTGAGAAACTTTTAACTTCTTTTTCATTTAAAAGCACTTTTAGTTGGTATAGAATTCTTGCTGGCAAAGTTTTTAGTTGTTGTTGTCGTTCCTTCTTTCATCGGTTTCGAGATTTTTTTGCCTGCGTGTTTTTGGATAAGACATGTGTTATGATTATTATCTTTGTTCCTCTGTAAGTGAACCCTATTCTCTGGTTGCCTTCAAGATATTTTCTTTCCCTTTGTTTTCAGAAGTTTGAATCTTTTATGCCCAGATATTTTTGTGGAAGGGGAAGTGAGTAATGGAAGCGTTTATCCTGCTTGACGTGTATCTGAGATCTGGTGCCTACCACTAATTTTTGGAAATTCTCAACAAATATTTCGTAAATTATTTCTTCTGTTCTACTTTATCTTTCTTCTCCTTCTGAGATTCCAATTACATCTCGGTCTATATTGAGCCCATTAATGCTGTACCTCAGCTCATGTATGATCTGTTCTGTTTTCTGTATTATTTTTCTTTCCGGGATGCAGTTTGGGTAATTTCTTTTGACTTATATTCAAATCCACTGATTCTTCCCTGAGATTCTGCATATGAGCCCTTCAAAGACATTCTTGGATCTCCGTTACCATATTTTTCTTTCTTTTTAATTTTTTTTTTTTTTTTAGTTTCATTTAAATCCAAGTTAGTTAATATATAGTGTAATAATGGTTTCAGGAGTAGAATTTAATAATTCATCACTTACACATAACACCCAGTGCTCATCCCAACAAGTGCCCTCCTTGATGCCCATCACCCATTTCATCCATTCCCCATCCAACACCCCTCCAGTAACCCTCAGTTTGTTCCCTGTATGTAACAGTCTCTGATAGTTTGCCTCCCTCTCTGTTTTTATCTGATTTTTCCTTCCCTTCCCATATGTTCATCTGTTTTGTTTCTTAAATTCCACATATGAATGAAATCATATAATATTTAATCTTTTATTTATACAATTTTTATTTCGCTTGTTCTTTCGATCTTCATCTCTCAGCATTACTTTTGTGATCCTTCATATTGTTTACCTTTACTATGAGAGCCTTTAGCATATTAATTAGAGTCATTTTCAATTCCAAGTCTGATAGTTACATCATCTTTTTTCATATATGGGGGTGGGGAGGTCTGATTCTGGTATATATTTTGTTTGAAGTGTGTTTTCTCTTGCCTTTTTGTATACTTTATTTTTTGTTGTTGCATTTGAAAGCCAAATGTATTGTTTGCTGCAGCAAAAACTAATTTCAGAACTTTTATGTTTGGGGACAACACACTTTTCCTTCTCCTGGGCCTTTAGTGTGGGGTTTTATGTTAATCTTGTTAGGTTTGGACCAAGTTTGAAGCTTCTTATTATTATGGTTTCCTTCTTCACACCAAGGCTTCTAATTCCTCTAGTGACAGCTTGTGTTTATGGTGTGGGCTAGTTAACCAGAGTGTTTCTCAGTGTCTCCTCCCCACTTGCCTTCAGGTCTTCCCACTTGTCTTTGCCTCTTTTCTTTGCACAGTTTGCCAGAAGGAATCTATGCCTTACAGCATTCTCTGGTGCATCTTTCCCATTTATTTTTACCTGATGTTTGTCAGCATTGTGATGTGGGGTGGCGGAAAGCAGCATTCACTGATACCCTGATTAAGGCTCAGTGTTAGGCCAGGACTGGATCCCTGGGGTCTGGATTCCCCATGTACTTCTGCTCTCTTGTAGATGTAGCTCTGGGCCTAACAGTATTCCTGGTCCTCCTCCATGATGAAGTTCTCTTTCCTTTCCCTTCCGTTCCCTTCCCTTCTCTTCCCTTTCCCTTTCCCTTCCCCTTCCCCTTCTCCTTTCCCTTCCCCTTCCCCTTTCCCTCCCCTTGCCTTTTCTTTTCTTTTCTTTTCTTTTCTTTTCTTTTTTCTTTTCTTCTTTTTTCTCTTCTTCCTCCTTCAAAGAAATAAGTCTCTAATTGTGGCTTTCCCCTAATTCTCTTAGGATATAGCCTTTATTGCTCTGCCACCTGCAGATCGAGATGGCTGTTTTGTGGGAAAGAGAAGGGAGACAGGTTTGAGTAGGTTTCCTACAGTGACTGCTATTCCCTCCTCTCAGCTGCAATCATTTTCCACCAGTTCATTCTATTCACTGTTACCATTTCCCAAAACCAAAAGTTTTGTTCAGTAGAAGAAATGAGAGAAATAGTTGATGGCATTGGCAAGTGGCTGCCATTCTTCCCCACCAACCCCCAGGGGGGTAATTTTTCTCTCTCTGGATGTCCAGTGAGGTTCCTGGAGAAAAATCCTGCATAAGGCTGTGAATCCCTTTATGTCTGCAGTCTAGTGGCTTGATATTCTCAGTCCTGATGAAGGACTTGCTTAAAACTGGCTGGTGAGTGGTCTTATCGGCTTTATGGATGAGTCAGCCTCCTCTGTCTCCTTCTATCTCCCCATCCACCTCCCACCATGTTAATCAAATGTTGCGCCACATTTTTCCCTTTAAGCACCTCCCTCTCCATATTTCAGGTTAGTTGTTTGGCCTGACACCTTACTCTCTAACAGAGTCAAGACAATCATTAATTTACAGTTTGCTCAGGATTTTTCTTGATTTAATTGTACAAACATTCTTTCCAACTTTCTAAGTCTCCAATCTAAATCTGCAAGTCTCTTTCTGAAAAAAATTTGGGGGGCTATTTTTAATTTATGTTTAATTTTTAGTTTTAGCTTTTCTCATTGCTGTGTACATCCATAGTCCTCACTACGTTTGCCACAGAATCAGTTCTCCATTGAAACCCATATTTTTATTTTTAATTTTATGTGTTTTGCTTGATTCCTGTGTTTATGTCATAGCTTCTCATATTTTGTTTTCACATATTTTTCCTGAATTCTCATGATTTATACATGTGTTTTTTCCTACACATGGGCATTTTTAAAAATAGTTTAATTCTTGACAAAATGCTTAAACACTTTCCTTTCTATTTGGTGGCAATAATTTTCTTGTAAAACTTTCTTCTTCATCAGTGGGGTGCTGCTGTTTATTTCTTCACTTATTTATAAAATCTATACCAATACATTGCAGTTTTTTCTATTTATTTATTTTTTAGAAAGCTAGAGTTTTCAGGGCATGGTATTTGCAGGAAATTTCCAATACAAGTTGGTAAAGGTAATAGCATCTTAGTTTTCCAGACCATCTAATTTTTGCAACTCAAAGATTCTCTTTTTCTCTACTGACATAAAGATTTACTTGTTCATGCAAATGTAGGTCCCCTTCTTTAAACCAGGCAAGATGCAGGGGAGCTATAGCTGTCAGCCCTTCTAAACTCAGTTCCCAATCCCATTGTTGTAAATAAAAGGCAAATGTATTGCTTTTGAGTTCCTGTTGCCTTTGTTGAGATCTGCCAGATATGGGCCCTTTCAATATTTTATGACTGCTACTTCTCACTTTCTTGTCTGTGGTTTCTGCTTAATCACAGGTGATTTGGGAAACTCTCCTATGTATTTTTGGAATGTGAAAATATTTTTGTCTCCAAGTAAGTATGGAAATGTATATTTTATACAAATGTGTGCTTATATATTTTCCATGACAAAATTGTTCCATAATAAAAAAAAAGATTTACATATTTTTAATATCCAGTAACTACAAATACTGTAATTTAGACACATGTTACATCATAAAGGTAGGTGTTATTTTCCATTAAGAACAGACACATTATATATTTTGGATGACCATAAACACCCTAGTAACATGGAGCAGACATGATCTATGTAGGAGAGATTACATATGGTTCATTATATATACCTGCATCTAATATTTCATAATATATTTAATATCACATAACAAGGTATGAAAAGTGATTGTTTTATTTTATTTTATTAAAATGTTTTTAATGTTTATTTATTTTTGAGAGAGAGAGAGCACAAGCAGGGGAGGGACAGAGAGAGAGGGAGACACAGAATCTGAAGCAGGTTCCAGGCTCTGAGCTGTCAGCACAGAGCCTGATGTGGGGTCGGAACCACAGCGAGATCATGACCTGAGCCAAAGTCTGATGCTCAACTGACTCAGCCACCCAGGCAGCCCAAAAAGTAACTATTTTGATCTAGATAAGATTTATTTAAAATGTTTGGACCTTGGTAGTAAAAGGAAAATAATCATTTCAATGCTATCACATTTCTGTTAGTAAATATTTCTTATTGTGCATGTATTCCTTCAACTTCTAATGCTCAATAACTTGAAAATCCTTATTAAGAACTTACAGTGAAATATTATCTTGGGTTGTGAGTAATATATTTGTCCACATTTTATTTACAGGAAACTTTCAGAATGTAATCTTGCCTATTTCAGGTTGCTTCAGATTAAAACTTGGCTCATGACTCTAAGTTTTTATGCATATTTTATTTACAAATTATTTAAATTTGTATGTCTGACTTTGATTTAGAGATCAGTAAAATGAAACCTCATGATTTGGTTGATTTTTAGTATTCTCTAGATAGGACCTGTTTAGGGGATAAAAACACAATTTTGTGAGTGTTTGGGTTTTAATGTTGGTATATTGAAGTAAAAGTGCCTCTAAAATCTGTTCGTACTTTTAAATATCAAAATTTATTGCTGAGCATATGCAGTGGGTAATTTTATTTGTTCTCTCAAACCACCATTGGCAGCATATTAGAATCTTGTAATGGCATAATTAACCAGATTATTTTCTCAATTTTACATTTTGACTATTCCTAAATAACTTCAAATAAAATATTTAAATATATGGACACAGTGATAAATTAAGTGAGTTTTTAAAAAAAGTCATAACGGTCTAACACCATAAATCCCATGTGTTAAAAACAAAACACATTGCTATATCATATATAATATGACTTTTAAGTGGAATATATTATGTTAATATGTAGATGTACTTTCTTCCACAGTGTTACAGAAGCCATTTATATGTGATTATCTATATCCATATTTTCTGAGCAGCCCACATTTATATTGGCAGAAAAAAACCACACTTCTTGTCTTTCCTTATAACTTGGAATGACTCTCCCATAAATATTTTCCCCACTGTATCATATCCTTGGCCTTATTTCATGCCTCTATGTCTCCTTCAGGTGGGTCTTTGGCTTCAGGGGGGAAATGGAGTGCAGCAATCTCCATCAGCCAACCCAGGTGCTGGGGGTACGTCAAAAGTTGCTGGCTATTGCTGGTTTGCTACCTCAAGGTTTGCCCCAAAGTTGATGCAGCATAAATATAGCTTGCAAAGAAAGTGACAATAATATGAACTTTTATTTATATTTTAAGCCATGTATTTTAAGATCTAATAGAAAATTATATTGATTTCGTTTCAGTGATAGCCTCATTTACTTTGTGAATAAAGAAACATAACATGATGTTTCCTTATGGGAGTTTGCTGTAATCAAACATGGGGATACACTGACATAATGGGATAATCATGGGGATATAACTGAGGCATAAGGAATCATATTATATTACTGAGAGAGCCAATCGCCAAATTGTCCCTAGTTCCTGATAGTAACCAATCTAGAATTGACTCCCATTTTTTTATTCCCTTCAAAAACCTTCTGTAGAAACAAAATCTTTTAAGAAGATTCCTCTTTTTTATTTTAAAGTTTTTATTTTAATTCCAGTAGTTAACAGATTGTTACATTAGTTTCGGGTATACAATTCAACACTTCCATGCAGCACCCAGTGGTCATCACAACTGCACTCCTTAATCCCCATCACCTGTTTCACCCATCCTCCTGCCCAGCTCCCCTCTGGTAACCATCACTTTGTTCTCTATAGTCAAGAATCTGTTACTTGGTTAATCTCTCTCCATTTTTTTTTCCCTTTATTTGTTTTCTTTTCCCAAAATTTTATGTAAATTCTAGCTAGTTAACATGTCATCTAATATTAGTTTCAGGAGTAGAATCTAATGATTTATCACTTACATATAACACTTAATGCTCATCATAACAAATGTCCACCTTAATACCCATTACCCATTTAGCCCATTCCCCCATCCATCTCCCTCCATCAACTTTCACTTTGTTCTCTATCATTAAGAGTCTCTTATGGTTTGCTTCCCTCTCTTTTATTTTTTTCCTTTCCATATGTTCCTCTGTTTTGTTTCCTAAATTCTACATATGAGTGAAATCATGATATTTGTCTTTCTCTGACTTATTTCACTTAGCATAATACTCTTTAGCTCCATCAGTGTCCTTGCAAATGGCAAGATTTCATTATTTTTATGACTAAATAATATCCATTGTATATATATAACAAAGTGATATATATATATCACTTCATATATATACGTGTATATATATATATATATACACATATATATATATGTTTATAGCAGCATTATTTACAATAGCCAAATTATGGAAATAGCCCAAGTGTCAATTGATTGATGAATGGATAAAGAAGATATATATATATATATATATATATAGAGAGAGAGAGAGAGAGAGAGAGAGAGAGATGTGTATATATATTACTTGTGTTATTGATTTTAGCCATTCTGACAGGTATGGGGTGATATTGCATTGTTTTATTTGAATTTCCCTGATGGTGAGTGATGTTGAGCATCTTTTCATGTGTCTGTTAGCCATCTGGATGTCTTCTTTGGAGAAATGTCTGTTTATGTCTTCTGCCCATTTTTAATTGGATTATTTGTTTTTTGGGTGTTGACTTTGATAACTTCTTTATATATTTTGGATACTAACCCTTTATCCGGTATATCATTTGCAAATTAAGAATATCCCTTTTGTTCCTCTAAGTACATTGCTCTTAAAGACCTCTTCAGGTTCCTTCTCCTTTACTTCAGTATGATAAATAAATCTAACTTCTTCTTTCATCTAGGTAAAAGTTTATTCTTTTTAAAAAAATTTTTAATGTTTATTTATTTTTGAGAGAGCAAGAGAGACAAAGAGCGAGTGGAGGAGGACCAGAAGGAGAGGGAGACACAGAATCCCAGAATCTGAAGCAGACTCCAGGCTCTGAGCAGTTGGCACCAGAGCCAGATGTGGGGCTCAAACCCATAAACCACGAGGTCATGACCTAAGCCAAAGTCAGATGCTTAACCTGAAAACTGAGCCACTGAAGCACCCCGGTAAAAGTTTCTTCTTGATGGTCCTTGTTGAGCTTTGACAATCTTGGAGCTTCTACTGAGATTTTGTTAAGGCTCTTTTTGCCACAGATTAATACCTACAACTTGGAAGTAGTGTACTTGCCTTGTCTCTAAACCTACTAGAGGCAAATTTGCCCATACTAGTAAGGAAAGTTAATGTGAAATCTGTACTCCAAGTATTTCACTGACCTGTTCAAGATTCTTTTTGTTTCCTCCTCAAGATTGAAGGACCCAGAAATTTTTGCTTATCTGATCTGTTTATACCCATTTTCCTTGATGAAAGACTGACAAATCATTAGCCAATAACCATCCTGTTTGTTTGTTTGGTTGGTTGGTTAGTTGGTTGGTTTTTGGTACTGCAGTATTTATTAAAGGACGTTCAAGACCACTATTGGTATGAAAAATGTCTTTCCAACTGAATTTGAAGAGTAAAAGCTCTCATTAGACATTGTCTCTTTAGGACAAACTTTGCCTTGTGTCATTAACACAATATCAACACTTTCCTGGGTCTTGTTTATTATGTATGCAAATCTGGCTTTTAAAGATATTTTCTCTCCACAAATTCCACCTGCCAGGGAATTCTGCGGATTTCTCAGGTCAGCAGACAGAAGCAGCTTGACTTGAAGTTTGAGGATCAAAGATATGCACAAGAGATACTTTTATTTTTGACTCTCGGCCATCCTATAATGGGTTGTCTGCTGGTAAATTTGTTACCTCTTGGCACCTGTTTCTGTGTTATCCTTCCTGTATGTATTTTTCTGAAGGGCACGACTGTGCCAAGGACAATTTAAAATGGCTGCAGTCACTTTGGAGAACTTTAGATAGAACCAAAATTGTGTATTTGAAATGCACTCACTTGAAAAAAAAACACAAAAACACACAAAAAACAAAACAAAACAAATAGATCCTGAGACCACAAAATACTTCCACTGAAATCATTACACCATTGTCATTGGAACCAAGCTCATCAGTAATTAAAGCAGATACTGTTGCAATCCTGGAGCAGTTGTCAGTCTGTTTCCTTCAGATTGTTTTCAAGAATAATTCAGTTCAACATAGGAAAAGTTTCTACCTGGAGAGACCAAGAGTCCTTAGGAATTGGTATGGAAATTCAGAAGCGGTTTGTTTTAATATCGCAAAAAGAAGAGGATACTTTTACTTTCTTGTCCAGAGATATGTGAACTCTTCTGTACTTTGTCTTAATATTGTCTCCAGAGACATTTGTCATCTTGAGATAGTGCAGATCTATCATGTTGATCTATTGTACTATTAACCTTACTACTGACCAGAGAGTAGAAGCACCCTATATTCCTTGATACGAGATATATGTGCCAGAGAATGCAAGATAAATCTTGTGAACATTGAAGGGCCTGGTTTGGGGCATGCAGAGTTATCCCCTTTGTAATGAGAGACAAAATACTGCACATTACACTACTCACCATGAAAGCAGAATAAAAAATACACTGTGGCCTCTTTGGATTTCAGAGGTAACATATATCATATATGCTTTAACCTTTTTATTGGTAACTCCTGGAGCTGCCAGTTTCAAGTGGTATCTAGAGCAAAAAGATGGCCTTGCATCACTGGCTCTGTTGCTGTTCTCCCTATAACTTTGACTTTATGACCCAGCAGACCGATGGAATCAGAAGTGGCTCTTGCAGACAGAGATGATGCACGGATCCTCAAGGAAGCCCCATGAGCTGGGAAATCTCAACTGAGACTACTAAGATTTTGGATAAATCTTTGCCAGTATCTGATGAAAAATCTTTGAAAAGTTGTTCTGGGACTGCTGCTAGACCCTGGTAGAGACTGAAACCTTGACCATGTGACCATTAACACATAATATTGGACATTCACAAAATCATTCCATCATAAAAGGGAAATAGTTTATTCCAGACTAGGTCAAGTTGCTCAAAATCTTTATAAAATGTGATCTTACATTTTTAGTGCTTCTCTCTTAATCCCTAACAAATGCTGTTTGGTGAAATTGCTGTGATTGTTTAATAAAGGAAAAAGTGAAGGTTCAGTCATGTTTGCATTGGTAGGATATGCCACAGACTGTCAACATGAATGCCTTTTATACTATAACCTCACTTAAGAGTGACCTTCAAAACACTGATATAATGAAATACTTTCTATGCGTGGTTTGGAGGTAATGCATCTCCTTGTCTACTTCATGGGGACGGGGGTATGGTTCTAAAATGACTTGTGGGTAGTGTCTAAGGGATTAGCTTGCTACTCAGGGCTTAGGAAGAACAAAATTGGAAGTAAATGGTGACAAAATTATGTGGCTGAGCCTTTCACAATGTGCAGAGTATGAAGATTTTTATGTCTTCCTTAAATGTCCGCTTAACAGCATCCATGAAGAAAAACATTCTTAATATTTAGATAGAAATACTGATTAGTCCTTTTCGCAGCTACCCCAGTATTTATTCAGAAAACGTATATGAAGTAGGCATGTGAAAGTGATGTTGCGTAGCATGGATTCAACTACCTGTTTTTCCCCAGATCAAGGCTAATCTGGCCATTCTTTCCAATAAATACTAACATGGTACTATTTCCTCGTCAGTCAGAAAACTACCTGGTAGCAGATAAATTTTATTATACTGCTCCTATAATGAACTGTACAAACCTCTGTCCTCTTAGAGTTGGCCATATATTTCAGATATGGATTTGCATTCCCTGGCTAGAATACTCTGCCAGCTTCATTATTAATAAATTTATAGAATGCCTCATTCAGCTCTGTAGTGCTGTACATACATTGTCTGTGTCCAAACAAAGTTGAATCTACTAGGCAACACAATCTATCACTGGGCCATTTTGTGTCCCTCAGGGCATTGAACCAATAGACTTGAGAGGAAAGTGGTCACCAAATTGTTTTGAAAGATAAATCTCAATTACAAGTGGTAAATTGGGTTGCTGCCCTACAATGATGATAAAATGTACTCTATTTGGAATTAAGAGGATTAATTGGAGTACTTTTATTTTTAAGATCTTTCTCAAATGTACTTGTGGATAGTAAATTGTCATAGCCAGACTTGGTTGAAGGACTCAGATTCTGAAGTATTTAAGACTTGGACAAAAAGCCCCAGGCACCTGAGACGCTGGCAGAGGTGAAGAGAACAATGAATGGGCAGTATAAAAAGATGGCCGTGATAATTCTCTGAAGCCTTAAGACCAGTAATTTAACTTTCTTTGAAATTGGTTTTCCCTCTTTTTTCCCTCTATAAATTATATGAAGAACATCAGTGATGGCAAATATTTTAGGTAGGTATATAAGTGACTGTCTTTGTATGTCCTCATATGCCTTCTATGTCCATTTATATGATGGATGATGGAATGTGATTGTGTTGGGACAACTGGGTGAAGGGAATACCAATGGACTGTGACAGATATCTTTTATTTGTCCTTCCTACCCCTGCTTTCTAGTTTAAGAGGCTGGCTTGTACAGGTAACAAAAATATCTCCTGTGTATTCCGGTTTCCAGTTAAGTAGGGCCATTGGGAAATAAGGGTAAGAAATAAAAGGAAGGGAGGAATATAAGATCAGGAATCTATTCCCCTGGTTCTTTACCTGTGAGATCAGCAGGGACTCACCATGCCCTTTGACACAAGTTCACTGATTCTGTCAAGGAGGTTTATTCTATAAAAGTCACTCTTATTCTGATAATCACTCTCTCCACTTATACCTTCAGGCCATGGATAAAAAGAGCTTTGCTTCTCTTTGCCATGGGTTGCTCTATTAAACCATCTGGTTACCCTTCACATCTTTCCAAATGACTCTTTGTAAATAAACCTTCCTCTCAGTTTCTAATTTGAGTGTTCCATATCATTTTAGATGGGAACTAGGGGTTTACAGGGTGGCCTATTTTGAAATGCAGTATTAAGTTATTTCATTGATAAATTAGTCTTAAAATTATATCTATGAAATTAGAGACAAGGATTTAAATTTTTTGTTTAATGTTTATTCATTTTTGATATATATATATATATATATAGAGAGAGAGAGAGAGAGAGAGAGATTGAGAGAGAGAGGCATGAGCAGAGGAGGGATAGAGAGAGAGGGAGACACAGAACTCAAAGCAGGCTCCAGGCTCTGAGCTATTAGCACAGAGCCTGACGTGGGGCTCAAACTCATGAACCATGAGATCATGACCTGAGCCAAAGTTGGATGCTTAACCAAGTGAGCCACCCAGGCACCCTGAGACAATGATCTGAATAAGCTATAGAGACCTACTATTGTAAAAGGATCCCTAAAGGCCATTATATCTAACAAAAATATTACTTTGGAGATATGCTGTAGAAATAACAGGGAAAAGTCTAACAAGGGAAATTTGCTAAGAAAGAAAAAGAAGAATTATAGTAAACATAGAGACAGAGAATTTACATAGGGACTTTGATGAAGAGAATATCTTATATATGGAAGAGACAGGGTGAATGTAGTACTCATGGAAAATTATAATAATGAGAGGGAGGAATAAATTACACATATGTAAAATAAGAGTTATATAAGCTGTTGATTCACCTGCAAGGCATATTCTTAGGTGAAAATGATTTCTTATGTATTGTTAAAAACAAATGAGGAGGCTACACATGCATTGTTAGAATTAAATAAATTCATGCTTCAATGTATATCCATAAAAGAAGGTAGGAACAGATTCAAAAAGCTCATAGTCACTATTTCAAATTCTCATTTCTGGGTAGAAATATATAAATAATTAGACTGATAATGAAATTTAAGCAAAACTGATGCAAATATAACTTCAGGCAAATGCTTACTCTCTGAGTATCAGTCAATGAACAGTTAACAAAAACAAGAATACAAATTCTCATGTGACTACAAAGAGCAGAAGCTGCTTGTGAGGGAGTTAAAATCACGAGATTAGGATCATGAACAAAATGCAGGTACTTTGGGGATCGTTCATGATCAGACATTCTTAGGGAACTGTTAAGGGTTGATATCTGCTAATACCCTAAATGTATCTTAGCAAGATTCTTCTATCAGAATTAAGTAGGAAACAGTAACATTTATATATATCATCACATTGTGGAATATTTTTCACAATGTTGTTTTATTTAAACTTTACACAATCTGTGATGTAAGTATTAGGTTTAAGTTATCCATATATATATTATCCATTATAAATATTTATATATTTATTATATATTATACATTTCATATATATTATATATTATATTTATATTATATATATACATATATATGTGTGTGTATATATATATTATATATATATATATATATATATATAAATATAATATATATATATTATGTGGGAACCAGATAAAAAAGTGAAATTAATTGCCAAATATATCTGGCAAAATAGGTTATTGAGCTAAAAACAGAATTGTTTCTTTTATATAATTTTTCATAATGAGATTTTTTCCATATGAAGTTTTTGCTTTTTTGGAAGCACAATAGAAACTGAATGGCTGATTTTTCTGACTTAAGATTTTGTCTTTAAGATATCCTCCAGTTGCACTAAAACCACTCCCAAACATCATCAAGTTGACTCAAACTATATCACCTGTCATGAGAACATTCTTGTGTCAGTAAATAATTGTTGACTTCAATTCGGACTGGGTATAATACAATTTAGGTTAATGCCAATGATTTCATATGGCCTAAATTATGAGATCTCTCTAGATCAAAGGAAAAAAAAAACTCTACATTTCTTAGTGGCAGATGCATTTTTAGTTGCTTTTCAATTAAACAGACAGGATTGAACTTGAAGATCTGACTTTACCTAAATAATCAAAGTTATTAGTTCATTACTAGAGGCATAGTTGTGAATTTAGAACACAATCAGGAGCATCAGTCAAGCATAACAGGAAGAGTTCTGTTCACATATGTTCTGTTTTAAAATGGAACATCCATAACAGTTCAGTGGAGCTCAAAATTACAGCTGAGAAGTGATCAGTTAACCACCCCAAAAAACTGCATATGGGAAATAGACTGAAAAATTAGTTTCTTAACATTGACATGTTGCTGCAACATTATATTCATGGAAAGATCTAAAGAACATTATCCTCAAAATAAACCATATGTATTCAAAATATATTAAAACGTTAAAGGAAAAATAAAAAAAATATATTTAGAATAAGCATACATTTTTAAGATCACTTTTTTTTAAGATCACATTTAAAAAAACAAATTCTAACAGCAACACTAGAAAGATAAACTAAGTAAATGTATGACATCTTACTTATCATTGTGATAGGTACTGATGGCAAGAAAGATGATTTAGAAAGTGGTTTCATTTTTACAAGAAAAATATTTCATATATGTTTACATTTTGGAGTTTCCTATTTATTGATTTTCAAAAAAATAGTTAGATGTTCATAGTCGTACAGACACAGAGCTTTGTGCCAGGCAAAGAAACTGTGCCATGTAATCTCACACTTTTACAACACTTTCCCTCATGGCAGGCATCATTTCAGCAGAGCTGGTTGGTGCCAGTGCTGGTTGGGTGTTCCAGTTAACGGGAAGGTACACAATCTGTGGAGAAAAAGCAGATAATTGTAGAAATGAGGACCATGGTCTAGCAACCTCTTTTTGTAATTGCCCATCAACAGCAACAAAAATAACTGTGAAGTAAATTCATAAGGCAGAGAAACAGTGGAGTAAATTGGTGTGGAATACAGACTCTATACTAGAGTAATCCTACACCAACCATTTACTGAATGACTATGAACAAGCTAATTATCTGTGCTTCAGATTCCCCTTTATAAATTGAGATTAATAAAAAAAAATTGAGGATAATACTCGTGCCTGATTCATGGGGCTGTGGTAAAAAACCAAATATTGGTTAATATAAAATGTACTAAGGAAGTGATTGGCATGTTGTAAGTATTACATAGATATCGATGTGTTATTTAAAAAAAAATTAATGTGTATTTATCTTTGTGAGACAGAGACCAAGCATGAGCAGGGGAGAGGCAGAAAGTGATAAAGTGAGGGAGGCACAGCATCCAAAGGGCATCTAGGCTCTGAGCTGTCAGCACAGAGCCCAATACAGGGATTGAACCCACAAACTGTGAGATCATGACCTGAGCTGAAGTCAGACACTTAACTGACTGAGCCACTCAGGTACCCCTTGATGTATTATTTTTATTCCATTAAAATATACATCTCCAAACAAAGAACATTTTTCTTTGAACAGACATACTAAAATATCCCACTCACAACATAATGGGCTCTGACTGAAATACAAATTGTATTCTGAATTAATTCCTACACTCCTCTCCTAGCTCAATAGAGCTGGATCCCATAGAGGTCTTTATATTATATGGAGAAAGTTCCCAGGAACAGAGTTGCCTGAATGCCATTGCCTTTGGCCTTGGCAAATGTTATTTGTATTAGATTCTTAGATCATGAAGTTTCCTCTTTAACCTTTCTGATTAAAAATTGGCCTTTAATTGAGGCCTACTTTGATACCCCATTTAAGATTTTTTCTCTCTTCCTCATCTCTGAAATGTCTTTCCCCCAAAACACCCTGATTCATTTAATGGAGAATAATACTTCCAATGAACTCACTGCCAATAGTCTGTCATTGCTTCTACTCCATTTTGATCCAATATCATATGCTGCAGCCTAGACTTTGTGCTTTCTGTATTTCTAACTGCCTTCTACAACAGTGCAAAATAGGACTTTTATCATCCTCAATGCACTTATTCATTTGTTCAGATCTAGAATTTGCAGATATTAGTTTAATAATTGTTACCCTATATCATTGTGAAAATCAAAGCTTTTAGCTAGAATTCAATATAGATTTACAGTATGGTTTTTTAAGGTAAAATCTACATATAGGGAAATATACAGATCTTAAGAATACAATTTGATGTGTTTTGACAAATACAGATATTGACTTAACCACACCCCCATTAATATATATACTCACATTCTCAGAAAGTCCCTCAAGCTCCCTAATCAATTCACTCAAGAGGCAATCATTTATTTAAAAAATATTTTTCATGTTTAGTTATTTTCTATTCTATAGCCACAGATCAATGGAATCACATGGTATGAGCTCTTCTGGGTCTGAATTCTGTCACTCAGTGTTATGTTCAACAGACATATCATTTAACATATTATTTCAAAGGTTGCACGATTTACAAGATGTGTGCAAAAAGAAATCAGTCAAAGCCATGTTTTGTATCTGTCTATGAGGAGTTACACGATGAAAGTACCCCTGAGGCCAACAGTGCTTCCTCTGGCTCACATGCCCTCTGTCCCCTTTGAACCAAGTTTTCCACACAGATTGGCAGTTTAAGTCCATGGATATCATCTAATGAAATGTACCTACTGTTGCCAAATAAACATTTCAGGCAATGTTTTGCTTTTAAGGATATAATGATATAAGTCGTATCCTAAAAAAAAAAAAGACAAAAATTAGGAAAATGAATTAATTTTGTATTTTTCATGTAAAGGAGAAGACAGTAGAAGAAAATAACAACATTGAAAATGCTTTTACATATTTAAGGGGAAAATTATAATTTAATTTGAGAGCTTATTACAATTAATGGAGATGTTTTTTAAAAAGTACTATTTGAGAACCTGAAAGAAGTGTATAAAAATTGGCATTTTAAGTAGCTGTTTGGGGTTCATAGTCAGAGGTCCCTAAAGACAGTAATGGTATTTCTTGAAACAATGACTTTTTAATTTGACTAAATCATTTTTACCGATATGTCCAGTTAAGATCAAATGTTTTCTGATTCTGTATCTATTTCTTCTGTCACTAAATAAGAAGATAATACAAGTACCATTAATAAATGAAAGTGAGATTATTGTTTTCATAATATTAGAGCTGCTGTAAATTTTGAGGCTGTGAGATTCAAAATATTAACGATTGGGTGTCCTAATTGAAGCTGAGCCAATCTTTGAGTTTCAAAATTTCATGATGATGATTTTAAAAGACATGTTAGAACAAGCTGAAGCTGCTGGTCACACAGATAAATCCCTGAAGAAATTGATTATACAAAGCCCTATACACAAGTTCTGAAACCTGTAGAGTTTGTTCTTTCACCTTTCAAACAATTTATCTTCAAAATTAAGTATTTTTTGCTGTATGAAGATGGTGGCGTAGGAGGACACTGGGCTCACCCCGTCCTGCTGATCACTTAGATTCCACCCATATCTGCCTAAATAACCCAGAAAACGCCAGAAGAGTAGCAGAACAGACTCTCCTGAGCCAAGCATAGCCAAGAGGCCCACAGAAGAGGGTAGGAAGGGCGGAGAGGCAGTGCGTGCTACACAGACTTGCGGAAGGGAGCTAGGGTGGTGGAGGGGCAGCCAGCTTGCCCAGCAAGGCAGAGCCCCGAGTCTGGCTTGCAAAAGCAGAGGCGCTGGACTGTGTGAGGTCTGACAGCCAGCAGGACTTAACATCTAGAATGTTAAAAGTGAACAGCTCTGCTCTGGGAGAGCGGGGAGGGCGAGAGGACACTGGGAGGGAGAGGTGTTGAGCCCTGGAAGACAGAGCTCAGCTCAGCAGGGAACAAAGGCGCTGGCCAGCGCCATCTCCTTCTCCCATCCCCAGCTGAAATCCCAAAGGGAACCAGTTCCCATCACTGAACTTGCTTGCACCACGCAAACACGCAACTCTGTGCTTCTGTGGATCCATCCCTCAGACCGGTCTGCCTCCCTCCCGGTGCTGCAGGGCTCCTCCCACAGGGGATCACCTATGGCAAAGGGAGCTAACCTGCCCCTCCCACCCCTGTGCACCTTGCTGATCCACCCCAGCTATTATGCCAGTTCCCATCAAAGCAGCACCACAAACATGGCAGTGTGCAAGTAGGCCAGACAGGGGACACACCACTCCACAGTGAGTCTTGACCCTGGGAGAGGGGAAGATAAGGTACACCCAGTCTGACTGTAGCCCCAGCAGTGGTCTGGGGGCAGACATCAGGTCTGACTGTGGCCCCAGGCACCAACACAAGCTACTCTGGACAATACAGGGGAAGTGCCCTGCAATTTGGAGCCCCCCAGGGAATACCCAAAATGACAAAACGGAAGAATTCTCCTCAAAAGAAACTCCAGGAAGTAGCAACAGCTAATGAATTTATCAAAAATGATTTAAGTAATACAACGGAACAAGCATTTAGAATAGTAGTCATAAAATTAATCGCTAGGCTTGAAAAAAGTATAGAAGACAGCAGAGAATCTATTGCTACAGAGATCAAGAGACGAAGAAATAGTCATGAGGAGCTGAAAAATGCTATAAATGATGTGCAGAATAAAATGGAGGCGACCACAGCTCGCATTGAAGAGGCAGAGGAGAGAATAGGTGAATTACAAGATAAAATTATGGAAAAAGAGGAAGCTGAGAAAAAGATAAAAAAAAAAATCCAGGAGTATGAGGGGAGAATTAGAGAACTAAGTGATGCAATCAAATGGAACAATATCTGTATCATAGGAATTCCTGAAGAGGAAGAGAGAGAGAAAGGGGCTGAAGGTGTACTTGAACAAATCATAGCTGAGAATTTCCCTGATCTGGGGAAGGGAAAAGGCATTGAAATCCAAGAGGCACAGAGAACTCCCTTCAGATGTAACTTGAAACGATCTTCTACACAACATATCATAGTGAAACTGGCAAAATACAAGGATAAAGAGAGAATTCTGAAAACAGCTAGGGATAAACAGGTTCTAACCTACAAAGGGAGACCCATAAGACTAGGGGCAGACCTATCTACTGAAACTTGGTAGGCCAGAAAGGAATGGCAGGAAATCTTCAATGTGATGAACAGAAAAAAATATGCAGCCGAGAATCCTTTATCCAGTAAGTCTGTCATTCAGAACAGGAGGAAAGATAAAAGTCTTCCCAAACAAACAAAAACTGAAGGAATTCATCACCACTAAACCAGTGTTACAAGAGATCCTAAGGGGGATTCTGTGAGTGAAATGTTGCAAGGACCACAAAGTACCAGAGACACCACTACAAGCGTGAAACCTACAGACATCGCAATGACTCGAAACCCATATCTTTCTATAATAACACTGAATGTAAATGGACTAAATGCTCCAACCAAAAGACATAGGGTATCAGAATGGATAAAAAAACAAGACCCATCTATTTGCTGTCTACAAAAGACTCATTTTAGACCTGAAGACACCTTCAGATTGAAAGTGAGGGGATGGGGAACTATCTATCATGCCACTGGAAGTCAAAAGAAAGCTGGAGTATCCATACTTATATCACACAAACTGGACTTTAAACTAAAGTCTGTAACAAGAGATGAAGAAGGGCATTATATAATAATTACAGGGACTATCCATCAGGAAAAGCTAACGATTATAAATGTCTATTTGCCAAATACGGGAGCCCCCAAATATATAAAACAATTAATCACAAGCATAAGCAACCTTATAGATAAGAATGTGGTAATTGCAGGGGACTTTAATACTCCACTTACAACAATGGATAGATCATCTAGACACAAGATCAATAAAGAAACAAGGGCCTTGAATGATACATTGGATCAGATGGACTTGACAGATATATTTAGAACTCTGCATCCCAAAGCAACAGAATATACTTTCTTCTCGAGTGCACATGGAACATTCTCCAAGATAGATCACATACTGGGTCACAAAACAGCCCTTCATAAGTATAAAATAATTGAGATCATACTATGCACACTTTCAGACCACATTGCTATGAAACTTGAAGTCAACCACAGGAAAGAGTCTGGAAAACCTCCAAAAGTATGGATGTTAAAGAACACCCTACTAAAGAATGAATGGGTCAACCAGGCAATTAGAGAAGAAATTTAAAAATATATGGAAACAAATGAAAATGAAAATACAACAATCCCAATGCTTTGGGATGCAGCGAAGGCAGTCCTGAGAGGAAAATACATTGCAATCCAGGCCTATCTCAAGAAACAAGAAAAATCCCAAATACAAAATCTAACAGCACACCTAAAGGAAATAGAAGCAGAACAGAAAAGACCGCCTAACCCCAGCAGAAGAAGAGAAATAATAAAGATCAGAGCAGAAATAAACAATATAGAATCTAAAAAAACTGTAGAGCAGATCAATGAAACCAAGAGTTGGTTTTTTGAAAAAAATAAACAAAATTGATAAATCTCTAGCCAGGCTTCTCAAAAAGAAAAGGAAGATGACCCAAATAGATGAAATCATGAATGAAAATGGAATTATTACAACCAATCCCTCAGAAATACAAGCAATTATCAGGGAATACTATGAAAAATTATATGCCAACAAACTGGACAACCTGGAAGAAATGGATAAATTCCTAAACACCCATGCACTTCCAAACTCAAACAGGAAGAAATAGAAAACTTGGACAGACCCATAACCAGCAAAGAAATTGAATCAGATATCAAAAATCTCCCAACAAATAAGAGTCCAGGACCAGATAGCTTCCCTGGGGAGTTCTACCAGACATTTAAAGCAGAGATAATACCTATCCTTCTCAAGCTGTTCCAAAAAATAGAAAGGGAAGGAAAACTTCCAGACTCATTCTATGATGCCAGCATTACTTTGATTCCTAAACCAGACAGAGACCAAGCAAAAAAAGAGAACTACAGGCCAATATCCCTGATGAATATGGATGCAAAAATTCTCAATAAGATACTAGCAAATCGAATTCAACAGCTTATAAAGAGAATTATTCACCATGATCAAGTGAGATTCATTCCTGGCCTGTAAGTCTGGTTCAATATCGCAAATCAATCAACGTGATACATCACATTAATAAAAGAAAATAAAAACACCATATGATCTGTCAATTGATGCAGAAAAAGCATTTGACAAAATTCAGCAACCTTTCTTAATAAAAACTCTGGAGAAATTCGGGACAGAAGGAACATACTTAAACATCATAAAAGCCATTTATGAAAATCCCACACCTAATATCATCCTCAATGGGGAAAAACTGAGAGCTTTCCCCCTGAGATCAGGAACATGACAGGGCGGTCCACTCTCACTGCTGTTGTTTAACATAGTGTTGGAAGTTCTAGCATCAGCAATCAGACAACAAAAGGAAATCAAAGGCATCAATATTGGCAAAGATGAAGTTAAGCTTTCACTTTTTGCAGAAGACATGATATTATACATGGAAAACCTGATAGACTCCACCACAAGTCTGCTAGAACTGATACATGAATTCAGCAAAGTCGCAGGGTATAAAATCACTGTACAGAAATCGGTTGCATTCTTAAATACTAATAATGAAGCAACAGAAAGACAAATAAAGAAACTGATCCCATTCACAATTGCACCAAGAAGCATAAAATACCTAGGTAAAGATGTAAAAGATCTGCATGCTGAAAACTATAGAAAACTTATGCAGGAAATTGAAGAAGATACAAAGAAATGGAAAAAGCATTCAGTGCTCATGGATTGGAAGAATAAATTTTGTTCAAATGTCAATACTACCCAAAGCTATCTACATATTCAATGCAATCCCAATTGAAATTGCCCAGCATACTTCTCGAAGCTAGAACAAGCAATCCTAAAATTTGTGTGGAACCACAAAAGGCCCTGAATAGCCAAAGTAATTTTGAAGAAGAAGACCAAAGCACGAGGCATCACACTCCCAGACTTTAACTTCTACTACGAAGTTGTAATCATCAAGACAGCATGGTATTGGCACAAAAACAGACACATAGACCAATGAAATAGAATAGAGACTCCAGAATTGGACCCACAAAAGTATGGCCAACTAATCTCTGACAAAGCAGGAAAGAATATCCAATGGAAAAAAGACAGTCTCTTTAACAAATGGTGCTGGGAGAACTGGACAGCAACATGCAGAAGAATGAAACCAGACCACTTTCTTGCACCATTCACAAAAATAAACTCAAAATGGATAAAAGACCTGAATGTGAGACAAGAAACCATCAAAACACTAGAGGAAAAAGCAGGAAAAAACCTCTCTGACCTCAGCCGCAGCAATTTCTTAATTGACACATCTCCAAAGGCAAGGGAATTAAAAGCAAAAATGAACTATTGGGACCTCATGAAGATAAAATGTTTCTGCACTGCAAAGGAAACAACCAACAAAACTAAAAGACAACCAACAGAACGGGAAAAGATATTTGCAAATATCTTTTGGACATATTGGACAAAGGGCTAGTATCCAAAATCTATAAAAAACTCACCAAACTCCACACCTGAAAAACAAATAATCCAGCGAAGAAATGGGCAAAAAACATGAATAGACCCTTCTCTACAGAAGACATCCAGGTGGCCAACAGGCACATGAAAAGATGCTCAACATCACTCCTCATCAGGGAAATACAAATCAAAACCACACTGAGATACCACCTCACGCCAGTCAGAGTGGCTAAAGTGAACAAATCGGATACTATAGATGCTGGAGAGGATGTGGAGAAATGGGAACTCTCTTGCACAGTTGGTGGGAATGCAAACTGGTGCAGCCACTCTGGAAAACAGTGTGGAGGTTCCTCAAAAAATTAAAAATAGACCTACCCTATGACCCAGCAATAGCACTTCTAGGAATTTACCCAAGGGATACAGGAGTGCTGATGCATAGGGGCATTTGTACCCTAATGTTTATAGCAGCAACAATAGCCAAATTATGGAAAGAGCCTAAATGTGCATCAAATGATGAATGGATAAAGAAATTTTGGTTTATATACACAATGGAATACTACTTGGCAATGAGAAAGAATGAAATCTGGCCTTTTGTAGCAACATGGATGGAACTGGAGAGTGTTATGCTAAGTGAAATAAGTCATACAGAGAGAGACAGATACCGTGTGTTTTCACTCTTATGTGGATCCTGAGAAACTTAACAGAAACCCACAGGGGAGCGGAAGGAGAAAAAAAAAAGTTAGGGAGGGAGCCAAACCATAAGAGACTCTTAAAAATTGAGAACAAACTGAGGGTTGATGGGGGATGGGAGGGGGGAGGGTGGGTGATGATTAGTGAGGAGGGCATCTGTTGGGATGAGCACTGGATGTTGTATGGAAACCAATTTGACAATAAATTTCATATTAAAAAAAAACAAAATTAACTATTTTTTTTGACTGGCACCCTGTAGGACACTACATCCAGACAAATTAATGCTATTGCCTATTAAATTACTACACTTTCCTCTATTTGGCCCTGCTTCTTCTAAACTTCCAACATTTACATATGCTAAAGTTTTCAATATTCTGCAGTTTATTCTTACCTTTGAAACACAACCAAATCATTTACATGTAAACTTAAATGGTAAATTATAATCATTCCTCCAATAATGTGAAGTTGCTGGATGCCTACTGTCTGGAAGGTGTGTCTACTGCTCTTACATCCAGCAGTGGTGCTCCAAATGTCTGTGGACCATGAAGAGGTCCTCAAACCATTAGCTCTCCGTCAAGGAGAAGGTTAGGAGTTTGAGCCAGAAATTTAATCTACCACATGACTAAACACATGATTCAGGTGGCCCTCTTTTTTTTTTTTAATAGGAAGACTTCTAAATAGAAAGTAGTACATTAACTCACATACCGACACAAGCTTCTGAACTTGTTGCGGACTGGCACTTTGAATAGTATTTCTTAAAACTAGGGTTCATCAAATTTTTCTGTAAAGGCCCAGATAATAAACATTTTAGACCTGGGCACCATAGGTTCTGCTACAAATACTCAACTCTGTCATATAGCATAACAGTAACCGTAGACAATATGGAAGTGAATATGGAATATGGTTGGTTGTGTTGTAATAAAGCTTTTTTATGGACAATGCCATTTGAATATCATAATTTTTTACATGTTACAAAATATTATGAAATAATGTTTTTTCAACCATTTTAACATGTGAAAATCAGGCTTAGCTTGTGAACCATTGAAAGATAAGTAGTTTAATTCCTGCTTTAAGCCATGCTTTAAGTATCAGTTAAATTATTACTTGTAATGTAAAACTTTCTGTGACTTAATCAGATTTAGTATTTCTTCTACACATTGTTTAGAATTCATGGCATCTGTGTAGGTTTATTATGTTTCATTCGTGTGAGTTTTTCTTTTAGAAGATTGAAGTAACTTATCTAAGGTTCTATGTCTATTAAGTGTGACTGGAATTTGAACCCAATAGCCTTGCAGCAGAGAGTGTAAGTCACAATAGCAAATGTCAGTTCATAAACTATCTCTTTGCTATCTAGTTCAAAGTAGGGGATGAGGAACAGAATTGGAAAGGTGGAGAAGGAAGCAGATTTTGGGGATTCAGTGAGTAACATTTAGGATATCAGTATATCCAGTGGCTTTGTTGGACTCCGGATAATTTATTCATTATTTGAGTTTCTGTTTCTTCATCTGGAAATTTAAAGGCTATGATATATTCTCTAAGTTTCTCTCATTTTTTCCATTTTCATTATGCTAGATTATCAGGACACCGTAGACTCAGGGAATGGTTTATATAGTGAGTATCCAAAATATATTCATTTGCATATTGAAAGGACAAGGGAAGGAGAATGTTAAAGAGGTTACGCCAGAAAAACAATATTTTTTAATGGCTCATTAATCAATGTGAGTACTGGAAATAATTCAGTAAACACATTAGTACATGTTACACTGATTTTACCATCAAATTAATGAAGCTGGATTCTGATGCCGTGCTGGATTGCAGCATTTACAGATAGAGCCTCTGCAAACTTGAGAATTATCCATGCACCAATCTCAGCATTTTCAGACAAATACTACAGTCATGTGATTCTCTGCCTGAGCTAATTTATAACATCAAGAGATCAGAACAACAACAACAAATCTAGTTTTGCCAGATCTCTGACAGTAACTCTCTGACTTCACTTTACATTATTATTAACAGTGCCACTCCAGCAGAATTCTGTTTGGAGTTTTGAAGTCTGTTTATCACATCTTGCCTAATATTCCTGTCATGATTGGTTACAATCCACAATAAGCGCCGCCCCCCCCCCCCGCCCCCCGCCTCCTATTCTTATGTGCATGCTACTTGGAGACTATTTAACTAATTCAAGTTCCCCACTAGCCTCCTCCAAAATTTTTCCTCTGAGGTCTCTGCAATCCTTAGCTTAATAGTCACCTAGGATATCAAACCATTCACAAAGAAAATCTAGGAATAAGTGAACTTCAAACTTCCTTCACAGGAAGTATAGACGTTGAGAAATTCCCTAGCTGCCATATTCTTTGAGACGGGAGATAAAGTTGGCTTCCTTTTTGTTCTTCAAAAAACATGCTCCCATATTTTTTCACCTGATACCATTTAAAAAAAAATTCTATTTCACTTCATTGCACTATTCATATGCTATATATTGCCTTCCTGAGCATAGAGACATTCCCTAATGATTTTAATATTTGATTAAATTTTCACTGCCCCATTTGCTATGGACAAGATAAATCATTGGAATAATACTATATGCTATTGCCTCCCTAGTATATAGAATACATAGGTTGCCAGAATTATAAAATAAAATACATAATACCCAATTAAAGTTGGGTTTCAGATAAAAAGCATTTTTTAAAGTATAAGTACCCCTGTGCAATATTAGGGATATACATACACTAAAATAATTATTTGCTGTTTATCTGAAATTCAAATTTAACTGTTTTTGCGTTCTATATGGTAACCTCAATATATGGCATATAAGGCATATTTGAAGTCAAATGTATATATATTTAGTAAGGGAAATTAATTACATGTATGTGCACATGTGCATGTGTTTTGAGAGCAAGGTGTATGCCATTTTTATTTTCCATTCCCAAATGGTGTGAATCCCATGGTTATATACCTGCTGCTGTATTTCCTTTATTATAAAATGAGTTCATTAGTTTGAGGCAATATCATGTTGAATATTATGTTAATAAATCAAACATACTGTGAACCCTCAAATAGTGATGCTGATGCAAGTTCTGTTAGCAGGAAAGACAATTCATACTCAGAATACATGTTAATGATAAAGATGAATTATTGTCCTTCCCAGGATGAGATGGGTATTAAGGAATCAACTCCACATCAAATGGCTGGTTGGCTTCTGTGACAGATCATGGTATACAGGGGCCTCAGAGTCATTAGCGTCCACTGCTGCCAGATTGGATATTTAGCACCTCTAGTGGCTAGATCAGCTTTATTGAGAAAGAGACCTGTAGTTTGGTCTATGCACAGTGTTTCTATCTGTTGCCATGGCTTTTCCATTTATGTGCAACCACTGGAGTGATGAGTGGAAGAGGTTAAGTTGATATCTACTGCACATCATCCTTACCACCTGGTTACTGAGCGCTACTCATGTGGTAGAGGCTGTCTTGGGTGTATGAATGGGTGCTGGAGAGATCCTCACATTTTCTGCCTACTCCTATTGGTACATTCCAATATCTATTTTTCAAACCTCTTTGTCTATGGACTTCTAATCTCTCTCAATACATGTCCCGACCAAAATTGTCCTTACTACCCAAGGGTCTACCTGTATGCTCTTCCTTCAAACCACGTGTTCTCACATAGGTGGGTGGCTAGATACATAACCTTTGTCCCAGGAGTATGTCTTTTACTACTGTTTTTTCCAAAATAGCTTGAGAGGGAATGTCATGAAACAGCAACAGATTTTTGGCTCAAAAATATTTTGAATTAACCAATTAATCCAATAAACCCAGCCCCCCACCCCACCCCACTTCTCTGTTGATTATCTGTAAGATACCACATAAGAGATCATAGATGTAAGCTGAGGGAGAAGCATTAGAACAACAGAGACAAGACCCTGGGGGTGGGGCATGGTGAGGTGCAGAATTAAACTTCCAGGCAGTTCTGATTCTGCATATGTATGGAGCATATGGTTCTAGTAGTCTGATGGCAGCCCTCCAAAATAGTCATGGGTGCCTGTTGTTGAAAGCAAAAGCACATAGGAGTCAGAGGAGGGATGCATAGAAAAGGTAAAATGGATCTGAGAGGGATCAGAGGGGAGGGCTGACAAGCGTCTGCACGTTTTGTAACCCTGTTCTTCCTTAACATCTGTTTAGCAATCATCCACAGAAATTTAATAAGTTCTCTACTCCATGGAGCTCAGCAAGCTGGAGAAAAATGACTGAACTATCTAGAAAGATGTTTTACAACTTTATGTATCTCACCTGGGTCTTCACTGTAACTGTTCTTGGTCAACAGTCACATGATAAACATTCCAAATCCACAATCATTACCTTAAGTCCTGCCTCCAACATTCTCAATAGACACCTTAAAAAACTAAGGTGATCATGGGTGCTCTTCTCAACTTGCTGTGCCCAAGTTCGAATATTTACTTACTACCATTCCTCTGGTCTCAGATAGTGAGTTATTCTTACTTGGGATTAACCCCATATTTTACCCCTTAGTTATACAGTATCTCCCTCTTTTCTCTTACTTTTTTTTAGCCTAAACTTATGAAAATATCTTTTTATTAAGAAAAAAATTCTTTGGCCCTACAAACATGCTAGTCATTGTCTAATATTCCTGTTTGTGTTTATGTTAAAATTACTTTTAAAAACTCATCAAATAGTCGTTTTATCCACTTTGACACACTTCAGTCCCCAATCTGTTATAGTCTTGTGTTATTGCTCTTTCAAGTCCTAAAGCTGCCATGGTTAAGATTCTAGTTATTTATTAGCCAAAATAAAGAATATATTTCAGTGACTGCCTACCTGTATATCACCCAATCATCATCACAGTTATACACCTCATCCTAGATATAAGTATTACTTCTTCAAATATGACACTGCATTTTCTTTGATTCTTTCCTATGACTACTTAGACAATGTATTTTACATGACTTCTCATTCCCTCCCTAAGGGATAACACACATTGTCCCCTGACAAACCCATTTACTATAAAGGTCTTGAACTCCATTAATATCTGTATTTTAGACTGGTGGGTTTCAGGCTCACATATACAACTTACTCTTGTAAACAGTTAATTTATACTTATAGCTTAATTATTCAAAACTGAAATCATAATTTCTCTTTTTAGTTATCATTTAGTTATGACCTAGTAATGAAGACGTCATCCTTGACTCCTTTTTTTAATTCCACTACACACATTCAGTTTCTGTAGCTACGTTCAATTAATTGTCAAGTCCTGCTGAGTTTCTTTCTTATGCATTTCTCACACCTATCCTAACTTATCCATTCCAACTGCAACTACTCTCATTCAAACTTTCACCATTTCTTACTTAAATTACTACAACACCCAATAACTCTTTCCTAAGTTTCTAGCTCCATGATGCTAATGTGTTTTTTCTATGTCTCTGCTTGAAAGACTTATCTTAAACATAAACCTAACTGTCTTTGACTTTCACCAGATGCAGACCAGGAACAAGGTTTTGAGTACAAGTAGTTTACATGAGAAGTGATCCTTGGAAGTACCATTATGAAGTGAAGTGAGACAGGAGATGGAGGAAGGTCAATAAAGGTCAAAAAAGGAGGAAGGTCAAAAAAATTAAAAAGCAAGTTATCATGTTGGGAAACTGGGGTTCAATCCCCTTGAGGGCCCTGTAAAAGAATTGTGTATCATGCCTCAGAATTACTCTACTGAGGGTTAAGAAAGTTGGAAGTTCATTCACAAATTTCCATAACTCACCGTTGAGGATCACTTCTATGGTGAGTTAACTTCCTGGCACTTCCATCTGCCCCTTGGGAAGGCTAAGTTTTATATCCAGGGCAAGTGTCCAACAAAGAGAAGCAGGTGCTTGATATAGGAAGCCATTACTAGGAATGGGAACTTAACTCAAACCGTAGGTGACCTCCAGTTTGGGCTAAGGGCATGGCAATGAGGCATTGGCAGACTCTGCTACCATTCCCACATTACTTTTTTTATTTCAAACCCTCTTGCATCTTACTATTACATACAATGTGAATTCTGAACCTCATGCAAGGTTATACAAGGACTTCCACAGATTTCTCTAAGATGCAGCAGATCAGTTTTTACCACTCCCCACTTCATTTTTTTTGTTTTTGTTTTTACTCTAGCACAATCAATTTGCTTGTAGATATTAAACACATGTCTCTGTTGCTTGTAGATATTAAACACTTATTTTTGTATTGTCCCAAACTCATTTTCAACTTTTACCTGGCTAATAATCATTGTTCATGATGTAGGCAAAGATTTGCCTCTTCCAGGATACCAAACTAGAAACTCTCATCCTTAGATAGTACTTCTTTTCTTCCTCCAATACTATTCCCACAGTCATGTAACATGTTTTCCCCCACAACATGTCCATTATACTTAATTTATCTGTGCTTGTTTTTTTTTTTATCTTATCTCTACTTAACTTTGAGCTCTTCGAGGAAAAAAAGTCTCTCTCTTATTTATTAACTTTTTTTGCAGTCCTAGTATATGGCTCAGTGTCTGACATAGCAAATTGTTCATACTTACTGAATAAAACATTAACTTCTTGGTGTCTCATATTTAGAGGAGTAATTCAATCGGAGCAAGTCACTTTTTAGAGCACAATGGGCCATAACTCAAAGGTATATTAATTTTTTGTGTGAAAATTTTTTATGGTTTAGTTCCATTTATGTCAAAACATCTCTTCTATATTCAATCTTAGAATAAAGTATGCATTGTATAAACATTTCAAGTGTTCATCTAAGATATAAGAATAAATCAATGCTACTTTAGCTGTCAGGGAAAAAAAAGTATTAAAGGAAGAAGATTTCTACACTACTTATTGGCTCACTTGTTGGATGAGGTGACACTAGAAGATAAAATGTAAAATTTGAATACCTGTGGCACATTATCATTTATTTTCTTGGAATTGAAGGAAATTCTTTCAGCTTAATTTCCCAGATATCTATTTTTCTGAATTCCTTCTAATAGCACTTTCAGAGTGAATAGCTTTATTTTTCATGTATGATGGATATGCAAATATTAAATTTAATTCATATCTTAAAAGCCTATTCTTCTTTTACATGAAGCACTATTGAGGAACAATACTGCACTTCCCTGTATCTCTACCAAATAATAAATTTGTTCTAATGACTGAAAACAATTTTACTGAAGACTCATAGTTATTAAATAAAAGTGCACATTTCTACGTATATTTGAAATATATATTAGTTAATATGAAGAAGTTTAGAAGAATAAGATCGTTTAAGAAAATAAGAGTGAGATGTTGAAAGCATTTTGTATAAAATGTAATATGGCCAGGTAGAATATGTATCAGTAACATATAACAGGAAGAAAGCAGGTCCTCCTAATTTTATTTCTCTTGCTAGCTAGTAAAAGGATGTTTCTTGAATTACCAGAATCTAGTCTTTGTTCTTTCTGTTGAGATCTGACAGATGCAAGCTCAGTAGCAGCCACACAGAATGTTGCTGGATGTGACATGTGTACAGATCAGATAATACCTTCTTTCGTGGGGGGCTTAGTCCTCTTCCACATCTTTGACCCATTTCATCCAATACATCCTCACAACAAAAAAATTATCAGGTATTTGTGGATTTTTTTTGTGTGAATAAAAATAAGCCTAGGCCATGCATCATTGTGGTTTTTTTTTTTTTAGATCCCTATATTAAATATGAATAAAAACACATTTTCCCAAATAAACATTACTTAATTTTTTTCATTAAGATTGATGATCATTTTTTCTTTAAATTTATCATTAAATAAAAATCTCTTTCTATAAGGCATTTGGGCTATGTAGTCAATGACAGATATACAAACCCAGTTAAATTGAAAATATATTCAAAATATGCTGACTGATTCATTTTTAGGTAGAGTTTTATCTTTAGGTAGGGTTTTAAATTTTAATAATCATTAATATTGGCTTATTTTAAACTCACTAATGAAGAAATAGTGACTTTGAAAATCATTCAAATGTTTTGGTTTGAAAAGGAATTTGATAGCAATCCCTGATGTTTCCTCCTGCGACTTCTTACTAAATGAAAAGAGAGGAAAATATAATGAAACACAAACAAAAGACTCAGAACGCTAAAAATCAAGACTGGCAGAAAGTGTTATGCTGGAATTGATAGTACTTTTAAAGCAATCAAAGCTGGATTTGGAAAGGCTTAACCAGAGTTAACAAATTATAGTTTCACATCATGAAAAAGAAAGCCTGAAAAAAGATAGTTCATTCCTTTGTGCCCTCTGACTCAAGGGATTAGGACTGGCCACAGACACTGAGCACCTATCCTACTGCACCTGCCACTCAGTGCTTTGTTCCACAGGTGGCAGTACTGAGTTGTGTCACCATCTGCCTTATGAATCCGGTCAGATTGAACCTACTAGAACATTCTGGCAAGTTATAAAGGCACATGGTCCTCTGAATTTAAGGATAAGGAGATGGGGTGCAAAAACAGTTTATTTCATAAGAAGAAAGGAAGAATCCATAATTAAGAAACAATAAAAGTTATTCCATGAAATACTATTATTAATTAATAATACTATTATTGTGCTAGATGTTTTTTCTTGTAACAGTTTTATTTACATCTAACTTATGTGTCATACAATTCATCCATTTAAAATGCACAATTTGGGACAACTGGGTGGCTCAGTCGGTTAAGCGTCTGACTTCGGCTCAGGTCATGATCTCATAGTTCATATGTTTAAGCCCCACGTTTGGGTCTGTGCTGACAGCTCAGAGCCTGGGGCCTGCTTCAGATTCTGAGTTTCCCTCTCTCTCTGCCCCTCCCCCACTCATGCTCTTTCTCTCTCTCTCTCTCTCTCTCTCAAAAATAAATAAACATTAAAATTGTTTTAAAAATTGCATTAAAATGTACAATTTAATGGTTTATATTCATAGAGTTGTGCACACATCAGCATAATTTTAGAACCAACACATTACTTCAGAAAGAAACACTGTACCTTTTAGCAATTATTCCCAAACCCCATTATTTCTTCCAGGCTTAGGCTACCACTAATCTACTTTCTATTAAATTCTTTTTAATAAAAAATGTATATGTTTAAGGTGTACCATATGATGATTTCATATACATACTAAAATTGTTACTATAGTCAAACTAATTAACATAGCATCTCCTCACATAGTTATAATTTTTTTATATGTGATGAGAACACCTGATACTTTTTAAACAAATTTCAAGTATTCAATACAGTGTTGCTAATCCTAGTTAACATGTTGTACATTAAATCTCTAGATTTATTCATCTTACATATCTGCAACTTTTTGCCTTTTGACTAACATCTAATTTCCTTGAACTCCCTGCTTCTAACAACCATTGTTCTACTCTCCACTTTTATGTATTTGGCTTTGTCTTAAAGTTTATTTATTTGAGAGAGAACATGGGTGGGGAAGGGGCCAAGAGAGAGGGAGTGAGAGA
The DNA here is from genome assembly GCF_023721935.1 of Panthera uncia. Classification (NCBI taxonomy): domain Eukaryota; kingdom Metazoa; phylum Chordata; class Mammalia; order Carnivora; family Felidae; genus Panthera; species Panthera uncia. The sequence continues at coordinate 48,447,345 of NW_026057584.1, forward strand.
GAATTCCAAGCAGACTCTGGGTTTCGAGCTGAGCCCATCGTGGGGCTCAATCTGATGACCATAAGATCATGACCTGATATGAAATAAAAAATTCGACACTTAACAGACTGAGCCACCCAGATGCCCCTACGTATTTGAAGTTTTAAAAAAGATTCCACATATAAGTGACATCATGTTTTGTTTTGGTTTTTCTCTATGTTCCCGGTTTATTTCACTTAGCATAATGCCATCTGGATCCATCCATGTTGTTGTAAATAACAGGGTTTCCTGTCTCATGATGGAATAATACTATGTATATATTACATATATCACATCTTCTTTATCCACTCGTCTGTTGAAAGACATGTAGTTTGTGTCCATATCTTGGCTATGTGAATAATGCTGCAACACACATAGGATTTCAAATATCTTTTTCGTATTCTGTTTTATTTCCTTTGGATGTATACCCAGAAGTATAGTTGCTGGATGATGTGGTACTTCTATTTTTAATTGTTGGAGGAACACTTTAGTATTTTCCTGAGTGGCTGAACCAGTTTATATCGCCACCAATAATATACAAATATTTACTTTTCTGTGAATTCTTACCAACACAATTTATTTCTTGTTTTTATTTATTTATTTATTTATTTATTTATTTATTTATTTGATGATAGCTATTCTAACAGGTGTGAGGTGATATCTCATTGTAAAATACAAAGGGTAGCTTTTGATTTGCATTTCCCTGATGATTAGTGATGTTGAGCATCTTTTTCATGTACCTGTTGACAATTTGTATGGCTTCTTTGAAAAATGCCTATTTTGGATCATTTTAGATTCTTTACAAGCATAATCTTGTTTATGAGATTTATAGTCTTTGAACAATTGTATGAGGAATGATTACGACTCCCATTTTATCAATCAGAAAGAAGACTGTCAGGTATAAATAACCTGCGTAATTTCATACCTCTGTCCCTGACTCTGTGACATAATTGATTCAAATTTCATAACTTAGCCCCTGACTCTGTGACAGAATTAATTCAAACTCCATGGAAACTTTGTCTAGACTGTGCCAATCTGATTTGCTTTCTTTGGAATTCTGAACTTAGTAACGGAGCTAGTTAATTTCTATATGTTAATCGATTATAAGATAGCTGAGTGGCCATATCCTGCTAGATAGCAATAGGGACAATAAAAAGAGCAAAAGAGGAAAGTAATAGCAATAAGATGAAAGAAGAGAGCAGCAGGAATAAGAAAATGAGTCCTGATATATTTCCAATCTCATTACTGCACCTACCTGACACCAAGATGCATTCTAGACCCTGCTTTGTGATTATATACTTTATTTTAGCTAAATTTAGATAGAGTTGTTTTATATAATAGTTATATATGTTAATAAAAAACAAACTGAGAGATAATATTGGTTATTATTTTGATATGGGATTTGTTAATTCATATTTTCTTATTTATTTTTTATATATTTGCCAAATATTCTATTGCTCTAATGAAGTAAATTAAGCATAGATCAAATAAAGAAAAATTTAACTACTATAGCTGGTAAATACACATTCAATTATATGTTAAAATTAGGAATTTACAAAACATGTTTGATAGTGATGGAGAAATACTGAACTCAGATCGGAAATGTTCAGGGAAGCATTTGTACTAATACCAATCTTTTTAATGTATGCCTGTTTTTAAGAAAGAACTTTTCAGAAATAATTATTTATGTTTGTGCATATATATGTGTATGTATACACATGTATATTCAAATTTAATTGAAAACATACAATTTTATATAATTACTTTTTTTCTTAAAGGAAAAGCAAAACAATTCATAACAAGCAATGCAAAAAGATGATATTCTAATATTAGTGGACAATTAGGAAAATACAAAGGGTAGTTTTAGGTCTAGACATATCCAAATATAAATAGAATAATATTCAGTGAAGATCAAGTGTAAGGCTGTAGACTTATCTGAACCTTCCATTTTTTATATTCTTAATTTTTAACTATTAAAAATTAAACATAATTCTTCAAACATTATTTCACACTTTCTACTGTAATGCAATAATCAGCCTAAGTCTTGTCATTAAAAGTATAATATCTGATTATAAGGTTCAGTTTTTCTAAATTAGTAGAGATACATATTTACTGTCTTAGAGAAATGTAATGGTTGGAATTAATATAATATGTATTTTCAGGACAGAACAATTATCTGTTCCAATTTCCAAGCTGTCATTACTTAATGTCTCCAGAATAAAGATATAATTTTTATTTTACATTTAAGGGCAAAATCTTAATGCACTGGTTGCACTGACTTTCAGAAAGAGTAACTGATATATTATTTTAGAAATCAAGCTATATGTTATTATAACTTGTCTTTAATCTCAATAAAAATGAATAAAATGTCTTTCTTTTCTTCTTTTAACTATCTCAAAGTATCTATTTCATGTATATCAATATTTCCTACATGAAATTTCAAATTTGATCTCTTTTTAAATATATTATTTTATATACTTGAATCTTGTTTCTGAATGGATAGCAATTGTAAGTTTAAAATCCACTGCATGTAAAATTTCCTTCTTGAGGAAGAATTTATAGGCAGTCTTTTGCATGTTCTTCTCAATTAACAATTGCAAAGTGAGACACTATCTTTTAGTCTACATTTTACTTATTGGAAATATGACACAGGCAGATTGGCTCCTGGCTTCCTTGATATAAGTCAAGGCAAAATCATCAGTTCTGTCCCATGTGAGCCAATTAATTTCACATAGAAAAACACCTATTTTTTTTTTTTTTGCCCTAGAGTAAAACTATGTTTCCATAGACTTATTGAAAATATCATATGCCATTAGGTTCAAAGTGTAAATGGCTCAAATGCCATCTCTGAGTACCTGACAGTGTGCTGTTTATTAGGTTCAGTCCAATGATTCATCATGCAGTGAAGGCACACACCTATGAATTAAGTGGGGTGAAAAACCACATTTATGAAGGCTTGGGTTCTCAAACCATTTGAGTTTGCTAAGATTTTTATTGGCTCAGTTTCTTTAGTCCTAACTGTTTTACCTTCCTCGAGTAAGACATAATTACCTCTACTCCTGGAAATGAAATATTCTAGCTTTTTATATGGGGGATAACACAGTTTGACAACATAAAATACCTTTACCCAAGTTACTTTGAGAAAAATTATTAGGCTAATAAATCAGTGTTTGTTTATTTGTATAAAATGCATTGCATGTCACCCTGTTCCCTATACATAGGTGGAAATACTTCATCTTCCCTGGCATGCCTTCTGTGAATTTGCAGTAATTGGTCTGAGAATATTTAGGAAAAAAACAAACTAGCTCCCATAATTAGCATAAATATAATTCATATATTCCTATTGGAAGCTATATCCAGGCTTTGAAACCTGAAATTCTGCTTAATTTCTAAAATTAAGAAAAAAATCACAACTTATAGTTACATGCAACCTGATATTTATAAGAGCGCTATCTACAATATCCTAATTATGGAAAGAGCCCAAATGTCCATTGACTGATGAATGGATAAAGAAGATGTGGTGTGTGTGTGTGCGTGTGTGTGTATGTGTGTGTGTGTAGTGTAATATTACTCACCCATAAAAATAATAAAATCTTGCCATTTGCAACAACATGGGTGGAGCTAAAGAGTATCATGCTAAGTGAAATAAGTCAGTCAGAGAAAGACAAATACCCTATGATTTCATTCATATGTGGAATTTAAGAAACAAAGAAAACTAACATTGGGTGGGGTGAAGAGAGAAAAACCAAGAAACAGACTCTTAATAATAGAGAACAAACTGATGGTTATCAGAGGGGAGGTGGGTGCGTGACAGGTTAAATGGCTAATGGGGATTAAGGAGGGAACTTGTAATGAGCACTGGATGCTGTATATAAGTCTTGAATCACCAAATTCTACATCTGAAACTATTATTACACAGTATGTTAACCAACTGGAATTTAAACAAACACTTAGAGAAACAAAACCAAACAAACAAACAAAAAAACCAAACAAGCAAAAAAGAAATCATATGAAACATTTGCCACACACACACACACACACACACACACAATCACACCCTATAATATGAGTGCCAACTAAGCTAAGTTTAAGACAAAGAAAGAGAATAACATAGACAGGAACAATTATAAGCAGGATAAATAAAATTGTAAGTAGAAAACAACAGAGAAAAATCTATGAAATCAAAAGCTTGATTTTGGAAAAAAAATTAAAATTTATAAATTTCTACAGATATGGATCAGGAAAAAAAAAGAATGCACAATTTACCAACACAGGAATGGAACAGTGGGAATCACAACAGATTTTATAGACATTAACAGAATAATAAAGGGACGTTATGAACAACTGTATGCCAATCAGTTTAATATGTTATGTGAAATTGATACATTTCTTGAAAGATAAAAACTAAGAAGCTATCTTAAGAGGATATAGGTACTCTCAGGGTGCCTGGGTATCTCAGTCAGTTAAGTGTCTGACTTTGGCTCAGGTCATGATCTCACAGTTTGAGAGTTTGAGCCCTGCATTGGGCTCTGTGCTGACAACTCAGAGCCTGGAGCCTGCTTCAGATTCTGTGTCTCCCTCTCTCTCTGCCCTTCACCCACTCACACTCTGTCTGTCTCTCTCTCTCTCTCTCAAAAATAAGCATTTAAAAATTTAAAAAGAAGAAGAAATAGATACTCTAAATAGTCCTGTAGCTATTAAAGACAGTGAATTCATAGTTAAAAACTTTGCAACAAATCTAAGCCCCAGGCCCAAATGGCCTCACTAGAGAAATCTACCAAACAGAATAAATAACACTAATTCCACACACATATTTCCAGAAAATAGAAGAGGAGGAAGTATTTTCTAATTCATTTCAAGGGGTCTGCATTATGCAGATACTAAAACCAGAAACAAACTTTCCAAGCCCTCATGGATATAGAAAAAAGTATTGTCATCATCATTATCATCCCTCTATCTCTCTCTCTTACTCTTTCTATCAAATAAATCCTATCAAAGTAGAATTGACATTAGAGATTTGTTCAACTCCCAATAATTAATGTAATATAATATAACTGAATTAATGTAACCTAAAACCAATAATAATAATAAAAACAATATAGATTCATTTTGACACATGCAGCGATGCAATTGATAAAGTTCAGGATCCGTATATTATAAAAAATATCTGTACGAGCTAATAAAAGGATAACTTCCTCAAATTGATAAAGAGTGTCTCATATAAAACTACATTTAATATTATATTAAATGCTCAAAGATTGAATGTGCCCCCCCCAAGACCAGAAACAAGTCAAGGATGTCTATTTTTATCACTCCTATTTAAAATTGTACTGGAGATTCTTGCCAGTAAAATCAGAGAAAAATTCAATTGAAAAGGATTCATTTGGAAAAGAAGAAATAAAATGTCTCTATTTGCAGATGGCTTACTTGTCTATGTAGAAAATTTCAGAATCCAAAATGAGCCATCAGCCCTAACAAGTGTGTTGAGTGAGGTCACAGGATGCAAGGCCAATAAATAAAAATGAATTGTTTTTCTATGTAGTGGCAATCAACAACTGGAAATTGGAATTTTAAATAGAACTACTTAAAATAATACCAAATGGCTTGAAATATTTATTGATTATTCTCCCAAAATATGTGGAATATTTTTAAATTAAAAATCATAAGACCTTTGGCGAGAGAAGTCAAGTAAGGCCAAAGTTTATGGAGAGATATGTACTTATAGATTGAATGATAAAAATAGGCAAAATATCAATTCTCCCAAATTATCTATAAACACAAGGTAATCTCAACCAAACTTCAGCAGACATTTTAATGTAGAAATTAAAAAGCTAATTCTAAAATATATATGGAGAACAAGAGATATAGAATATAAAAAATAATTTTGAAAAGAAAGAGCAAATTTGCATTATCCGATTGTAAGAATGACTACAAATCTCTAATGATCATGATAATGTAATGCTGCCAAAAATATAAACAAAGAGATTAATCGAACAGAATAGAAATGCAGAAATAGACCCATGCAGATATGATCCTTTGATACTTAATAAAATTGTCAAGGAAATTATACTAAAAATAGATGGTCTTGAGAAAGACATGTACCATATGATTTTACTCATATGTGGAATCTATAAAACAGAACAAATGACTAAACAAATAAAAAGCAGAATTGGACTTATGCATACAGAGAACAAAATGATGGTTGTAAGAGGGAAGGAGGGATGGGCAAAGTGAATGAAACGGAGTGGGGGATACAGGCTTTCAGTTATGAAATGAATAAGTCATGGGTATACAAGATACACCATAGAAACTATAGTCAATGATATTGTAATAACATTGTATGATGACAGATGGTAGCTACATTTGTGATGAGCATAGAATAATGTATAGAGATGTTGAATCACTATAGTGTACACCTGAAACTAATTAGAATTGTGTGTAACTATACTCAAAACCAAACCAGACCAAACCCAAACAAAAGAAACAGATAGTCTTTTAGGTAAATGAAGCTGGGCAAACAGAGCAACAACATGCAAAAATAGTGCATCTCTACCCTTAACTGCATCACATACAAAAAAGAGCTCAAAATAGATCACAGACATAAAATTACAAAATTTCTAGGAAAATAAATCTTTATGACTTTGGGTTGGGCAGAAATTTATTATGTATGACACAAAAGTAAAAAAAATCGATAAATTGCGCTTCATTGAATTTAAAATTTTCTGTTCTTTCAAACATAGTGTGAAGGCAATGAAAAGAAACGCCACAAACCAGGAAATGTAAATTAAAATCATAATAAGATACTACTTTACACCTATTGGATTATTTAAAATAAAAGACTTGATAATACTAAAAGCAGGAATGTGGAACTGGGAATTTCATATATTCCTGGTGTGCATACAAAATGATACATCCATTTCAGAAAAAGGTAAGGCAATTTCCTATTAAAGTGACAGACTTACCATGTGGCCTAACACTCCCACTCGTAGATATTTACTAAAGAAAATGAAGACATGTTCAAACAACACCTGTATGTGAACATTTATAGCGAGATTTATTCATAATCACCATAAGTTAGAAACAACCAAAATGCCCATCAACTGATGAATGGTTTAAAAATTGTCATTCATACACAAAATGGTGTGTGACAGTGAGATGAACTACAAATGCATATGCAACAATAAAAATAAATCACAGAGACATTATGTCGAGTGAAGTAAGTCATCACCTGAAAGGACCATGGACTGGAGGATTCCATTTAAATGACACTGAAACTATAATTGTAGAAAATATAGAGACAGAAATCAGATCCACAGTCGCCAAAAACTGTTGGTTGGTGTAAGGGAATTGGCTATAAAGTTATGAGGGAACTTTTAGGAGTAGTAGAAATAGTCTATGTCTTAATCATAATGATGGTGAAACTCATTTTCAATTTGTCAAAATTCATAGAACAGTACTCCTGAGAAGGTGAATTTACTTTATGTAAATTATACCTCCACAAACCAACAACCAAACAACAATATCAACAAAGAAATATCACATAGGACATTCCGGAGGGAAAAAAATCATTATATGGGCCCTTTTCTCATGTAAATGCTAGGCTAAGTAAACTACTCATTGTCCCTCATCAGTCCCGAATTTCACTCTAGCTCTACCTGATCTATAAAGTTCAGAAGCACTTCTCTCAAGACTCATGCTTTCTTTTAAAATCATCTTGATAACCTATGATATGGATAGAATTTATGTTTGTCAAATATGTTCATAAATACCAACTGCTAATTTGGTTGAACACAGATTTTCTGTTTTGTCTACCAACTTAATGCCTCACTGACCATACTTTCCAGATATACTTCCTGTTTGGCTGGATAACTTTTCACATGCCCTGAGGCCCTATCTATCTATCCTAAGTCAGTAGTAGTGTTTAGGATCCATGTCCTTTTAAATTCTAATTTATCCACTTGCCAAATGAGCTGAGTGTTTTTATTTCCAGATTATTATTAATTCTAAAGGCAAGTTATTTTTATTTCTCTTCTATCGCATGCTCTGTTTCAGTGATCCTTATTTGGTAATGCAAAGTAATATAATCTTATTAATGCATATTCAGGGTTCTACTTCAAACTTACAAAATCAGAATCTATGAGTAGGATCTCAGGAAAGTATGTATTTTAGTATCTGTAAGTAATTTTAATATTTATTTCTATTTGCAGTTTTTGAGTGACCAGTTTTGTTCCAAACAATATAACTTATATTAATATTTATTGTATTATTACTAAGCCTGGAATTTAGACTCTTTTAGTTCTAGCTGATTATATCAAAGAGACTACAAAAAAGCAGATCAGATTACTACTAGATATATATTTACATCTAGGCTGACATATGTGCAACATATGAAAAATGTCAAATCAGTTTCCTTTATTTTGTAAAATTAATGAATAATTAATAAAACATATGAATAATATGCCTTTTGCTACTGAAAGTGACATTTTATAAATAAATTCTACTTCCTATCTGATTTAAAATGTAAGCCTAGACACATTTTCCCCCTATACTGTGTATGCATGTGTATGAATTATTGATTAATTTTATGTGTCAAATAGTTCAAATCATATGAACCAGATATCTGATCAAACTTGCCTAGACGTAGCCATGAAGATTATTTTTTAGATGAGATTAACATTCTTTGAGCAGTGTTAGTAAAGCAAAGATTAATCTCCATATGTGGGTGGGCCTCTTCAATCAGTTGAAGGCCTTGAGAAAAGACTGACCTTCCCTGAGGAAAAGGACATTCTACCAGAAGACTGCCTTTAGACTCATGCTTCAATATCATCTTTTCTACATCTCCAGCCTGCTTGCCTACTCTGCAGATTTTGGACTTGCCAGCCTCTATGGTCATGTGAGCCAATTCCTTAAAATAAACCTATTTGTCCATAGATAGATAAATAGATACAACCAACAGGTTGTGTGTATCTTTATATATGTAGTAATATATACATCATATATAAATATATATGTATATATATATTTACTAATATATACATCCTATTGGTTCTGTTTCTCTGGGAACCCTAATAAATACATATGTGTTTGCACAGAATCAATTATATTTCAAAAGCCTCAGTCAACTTAGTGCAAAACAGATAAGTTATTTAAGATATAACTTTCAATATTGACTAATAATTATTTAGTAGCATTCAAATATTATTAATACCTTATTTAAAATAATGTATAGTTTCAAAGCATTTTCAAAGATATTTTCCTTTTTAACTTTTATAAGATATTTTAAAATAGATACAGAAGGCATTATTGATAAGGATTTCAAGCATAAATTGGAAATGAATATAAAATAAAATTTTGAGACAAAAACTTTTAGGCTAGAATCAATCCACTATGCAGAGTAATCCAGTTAAGCAAATCCTGAAACAGGTACTTAAAACAGAATAGAACAGGCTGATACTGGATTACTAACTAAGCACATACTGTTCAAAAATTAAAAAAAAAAAAAAATAAAGTAACTATAGCAACACTGGCACATTCAGGACACATTAAATTGAATTCTTAATAAAACAGTTGTACGATACCTCTACATTTTGAGCAATTCTAAACAGAGTTCTTAATTATAAACTGAGGGTAGACAGAGGCCTGAATATTACCCATTCCCATATGAATCAGAAATTACAACGTTAAAAATATCTCAATATATTTCCCTCCTCACCAAGAAGTATCCACACCGAGTTTTCGATACATAAAATCAGTTGTAGTAGAAATTCAATGTTTACTGTAGAATGTTTTTTTTTCTTTATTTGAATTACTGTCAAACTATTTTGGGGTGCACCCAATCAGGTTACAGAGGTTCCAAACTGTTGTTGTGTTATGGAAACTGGCCTGGATCACTGGGCAGAAGAACCAAGCGGCACTCGGAGATCTTGGAAGGCAGGTTTATTTTACACCAGTGGGCTCAGAGGAGATCATTCTCCAGAGGTCTGTGCCCAAAGCATCAACAGAGGGGACAATTTATAGTCTGTTACTTCAGCATTCCCCATTCATTAGCAGTAATTTGGTGCAATCAGCAAACAGGGTGGGAAGAAGAATCTGGAAGGGGACTGGAATTCCCCTATCAGTCCTATCGGCCATCTTATAACAGATTTTTCCCTATCAGTTGGAGTTGAGCATTCCCTGTAGATATTATTATCCTATTTCTATTGGTCTCTTCTTAGGCTTAGTATTGACAACAACAGCAACAAACAAGCACTGTGTTAGGCTAGAAAGAGCTAAATTAAGCAGTCAGAATTCTAAGCCAAGTTAAATATTGAAAACAGGGTAGGTTAAGACCTCAAAACAGACATAGCTTGCAAAAATGTGATGAATCAGTTGTAATGATAGGTATGCAAAAAGAGTGTATCAAGAAACCAGGAAACCCGAGAGCTACCTTGTTTTTCTGACAGAGTAGAATATAATTACTGACTCCCTGTTATATAGATAACAGCAAATCTACCTCATTGCTAGGACTAATACAGAGTTTCTGATTGCATCATCTCAGAAGTAGATTCTGAAACAGAGTTAGTGTGTGGGTTGTTTTGCCGGGAGTGCTCTTGGGATCAACAAATATAAAAAGGAAGGTAAAAAAGCAAGATGGCACAATGGGAAAAGATGCTGACTGGACAAAGAGGTCTGGCGCTAAATGTGGTCCAGAGTTTCACTGTTTGGCTAAAATGGCAAGACTTTTATACCCCCACCCCCCACCTTCTTTAGTCATTGGATTTGAGCTGCCCTAAGATAAATGTGTTCTTGGGGGAGGTTACTCTGCAGCTGAGGCAATCCCAGTGTTTGGCTGTCAGTCTTCTGAAGGTATGCCCAGCTTGAGAGACAATTCCTTACTAGAGCCAGGTCTGGGTGTCAGAGCTCTGTGTCCCTCACTGCCAGCCCTGTGCCTCTTTCATTTCAACTTCTTTATATACATTTGTAGAGAAGCTCTTTTGGCACTTTCCAGGATTTGGATGGATCTCTATTTCTGGGGGACACTAAGAAAAGGAAGATAACTGCAAAGTACTGTAGCTGCCACCACTGCAATTGGTCTTGGGGACATAACCTGACACTTGTTACCTCTCTTGTCAACTATTTGTTCTAGTTGAGGGTTTGATAGTTGAGGGTTCCCTTCACCCTCAGCTATCACCTCTACTAGCCTTATCTAGAACCTTATTCCTGAGTGATCTGAGTCTCCTGTCAACATGTTCTGCAAAGGCCAGGGATGCTATAGCTATTCATTTATACTCACGATTGCTCAAGGGAGTTAAGTTCCAAGAGCCAATGGAGCAAATTACCTGGGTTCAAAACATATTGCTCTTAGCCTCCATTGTGAAAGCAACCCTTGTTCCTTCTGATAGGTTTAATTATTCCTATCAAGATAGTGATTATTATTCTTATTTTTAACCTTTTGGTCCCCAGATGCAAGAAATACAACATGCTCCAGCAACATACTTAGGTTGTAGCTCACTAGGGTTCTTACTGTGTCTGCTGGATGAAGTGCTCTACCTTTGATGACTCAGGCCTCTAATGCTATGGAATGCAGTGATGTAGTTATGGGAGACACAAATCCCCCAGGAAGCTCACTGGGAGTGATGGTAAGTATAGTCAGGATTCATGGGGATGTAGTTTCGTGTTGAAAATCTTTGATTTAAGATATATACTTCATACACAGCATAGAGTTTAATGGCTCATCTGTAGCATCCTTTTAAACTTATCTTCTCCATGCTGGTGCTCCAGCTGTGCCTTCTGCAGACTGTAAAATGTTTCTGTCTGGCTAGCAGCTCCTAGTTGGTGGAACATGCCATACAGTCAGTGGATCTAATATTCATGAGCACACTTTTGTACTTCCTGTCCTCTAAAAGGGGTCCCATGATCTCACTTAATGTTATGTTGGATCCTGTGACATTTTATAAGCCATGTGGTAATGCTAGTACTTCCTTGCAGACAGGAAAATAAAACCCATACCTATAATACATGTCCATTCCTTTTAAAGGCATATTTCTAGATCTTTCATATGAAACAGACCTATTGTAGTAAGACTAAGACATTCGGCATGGCAGTTGTAATTGGTGTTATTATTTAGCTGAGTTTTCTCAATTTAGTCTTCTCAGCATGTCCCAAATTAAGAGATGAGAATCTCTTTTTTTTTCCATTGCCAGTGACACTGTGTTGGCTTTTCACGCTTGACTTTCAATGGCCTGTTAATTGTCCTTAACCTCTCCTTTCCTTCTATTAGAGCATCTGTTGATCTTAGCAATAGCCACATCATTCCATTGTTCTTGAAGTTACTGTTTTCTCATATTTCTCAAATACTCTAATATATTGCTCCACCTAAACCTAGCCTTAAGACTGAGGTGACTGGTAGATTTGCAAGTGGATGAATTGACTAGGAACCTGCATATATAAGTCTGAAATATTGAGGAGATATCTGCAAAGGGGCAATCTGGGGGTGTGGATGAAAATAAAACTTTTTTCCTGGCCAGGGAAATTTATTCTCTCTTCCTAAGTCTGCTTTATTTTCTCTAACACATGGGTAAAATTGAAATTCAACATAAACATACACAACCTGGCAACAGCAATTACCAGATGTATACTAGGTTAGAAATTATAAGGAAAATAGAAGAATGTGGGAATAAAGGATGTGGTGACATATTAACATTCAGGAGTTAAAAAGATAAGAAGAATTTATTCTGATGTTCAAAGATGTATCTGAAGAGCTACTTGGGCACTAACAACACCCTCTCAATTAATTTTTATTGGTATGGACAGATATAGCTCCAGTAAAAATTCATATAATTGGGAATTAAGCTCAGAATCAAAATTTGAGAGTATGTCATTAGGCAGTTCATGTTAACACAAAGTAGCATTTAATAGAACCAAGTAAATTTGAGAGAGAGAATATTCAAAGTATTTCATGTGGGAATGACATGGCCAAATAAATGCCTATCAAAATAATAATATAACCACTCAGTGGTGGAATATCTGATGTGAGAATCTAGAATAATTTATTTCATGACTGGAGAAAAAGTAGATGGGATAGTTCAAGCATGTCTATGAAATATTGATTTTACCTGAATTTTGCGTAATATTATAAAGGTTTTTATATCCAACAAATGAAGAATAAGTACTTCAGTCTTTAAATTTATGGTCAAGTTGCTTGAATATTCAATTTCTTTCAGATGGAGGAAAAGGAAATATCTTCAGAACAAGCAGTTTTGCGGGAGAGAAAAAATAATTTTCTTTCTACCCTTCTAGGTTCTTGGCTGAAACCCCTCTGTAATAAAAGCAGGTTAACAGGAGAAAAACGAACAGAAGTTTAATAACTTCTATACCTCCTATATACGTGGAAAATACCCAGGAAAACTAACTCCCCCAAATGATCACTACCTTAAATACCATCTCTAGATTAAAGACAAAAGAAGATGTTGGGCCTGGGAGAGCCAATTATGGGAGATTGTCAAGCAAAGTAGAGTAAACAAAGGTAAGATTGTGCAGATTGAAGTCCATGTCTTCTCCATTAATAACTTCCTAGAGATTTAGCTATCTTCATCTTCCTGGTACAAAGACAGAGATACCCTGCCACTGGGAATTTCCATTACAAATGTAGTTTTCTCTGACAGAAGGGTAACTTCTACGAGTTTTCAGAGTTTTTCCTGTGTCTGCAGTTTAAACAAAAAGAACCAGCTAGAGATAATCCTAATGCCAAAGAGGCATATTTTGGGGTGACAAATTCTGCCCTCTTTCAAGTTCATATGTAATTATAGTACCTCTGAAGAAGATAAAAGTGAACTCCCTTTAGAGTTTCCCTGTGAAAATTCCTGTGAAACCTGAATGTCTTCTGAGACTGTTATAAATTAGTCTTGACTGTTCCAAGTACCACCACAGGTGATAGGGCAGGCAAAGTCATACCTACCCAGGTATGGAACTGAGCACAGCTAGAAGTTTGGCTTAAATGATGCCAAGTTTCCTGAGATGCAAAGTCTTAAATAGCTCTGAGTTTTAAAATGTTGAAATCAGATATTGAAATATGTTCCAGTTTCAGGAATTAAGATCTTATGTAACACTTATCAATGTACAGCTGACCCTTAAACAACACACGTTTGAACAACATGGGTTTGAATCCATTTATACATGGATTTTTTACAGTACAGTACCATAAATATGATTTCTCTTCCTTATGATTTTCTTAATAACATGTCCTTTTACCTAGCTTACTTTATTTTAAAAATACAATATACAATACATTTAATATGTAAGGGGCACCTGGATGGCTCAGTCAGTTAAGCATCTGACTTTGGCTCAGGTTATGATCTCATGGCTCTCATGAGTTGGAGCCCTGCATCAGGTTCTGTGCTCAGTGCCTGGAGCCTGTTTCAGATTCTGTGTCTCCCTCTCTCTCTCTTCCCCTCCCTCACTCACACTCTGTCTCTCTTTCTCTCTCTCAAAAATAAATAAAAAATTTAAAAAGGAGTCTTTTAATATATAAAATATGTGTTAATTGACACTTTATGTGATCGGTAAGGCTTCCAGTTAACAGTGGACTATTAGTGTTTAAGTTTTGGGGGAGTCAAAAGCTATATGTGGATCTTCGACTGTGTGGTGGGTTAGTGCCCCTAACCTCCATGTTGTTCAAGGGTCAAATGTATCAATCTACACATTTCTCACTGTATGCCCTCATGCTCTATTTGATAAGCCTATGTTTAATTTATATAAGTAGAAATGGTGTTCCCAGTTCCTAGCAATACCTATGACTTTGACATTTTTAGCAAAGTTCTTTTCTGGTTTAATTAAACTGAAATTTTAGTAGTGATAAGGCAATCTCCTGTGCTCTTCAGTACATACTAGAATGCTGGATTTTAGAACAAAACTCTGGACAAGAGCAGAGAAATCTTATTTAGCTTCTCACCAGCTGCATACTCTTAGGCAAGGCAAATATTCTGTGCTTCTTGTTTTGTTGTTTGTTTCTGTAAATTGAAGAAACTGATTAAAGTCCTACAGTAGCTTTTTCCAAATTTTGTATACTATAATAGAATCCTTAAATGATTAATTTTTCTAAAAATAGGACTCATGATATTTTTATGCTAAAGAATAAGTCATCTTGCGTTTGACTCATTAGTGACTTTTATTTTATATGAAATATGTTTGGCATTTGTACTTATTTATGTAGGAGGACAACCATGAAAATTAAAAATTAACTCAGAATGTAGATATGGGTTTCTTGTGTTTGAGAAAGAAAATAGATAAGATGAGTTGATCTATGGTGCATAGCAATTGGTAAAATTGTTACTGATTTTGATGTTTATTGGGGAGAAATTTCTATTAGATTTCATTTAGTGTGGAAAATTGGGCGCTGCTAAAAACTCTATAGTATTCCATGCTCCAGACAGGCTTACAGACCTCTCCATCTGTCAAATATCATGCTCTTTGGTTTGGAACATATTCCTTGGTTTTGAGCATTATGTTTGAACAGATGGAGTGGCCTGTTTGTAGATAAAATTAACAATGCATTTCTGTATATATTAGTTCGTTCTAGTTTTCATAATTTTTTTCCCCCTGTGGTATTTAAAATCCAAATTACGTGTGTTGTCTAAAAGAGAGAGAGAGTATGAAAATGCTGAGCTTGAGCAACTTAAAATAACCCTGCCACATTCATGACCAACATGAAAGGTTCTGAAAATTATTTGACATGTAGAGGGTATCTTTTGAAAACATTTAAAAATATTGAACAGCAAAAATTCTTATGTTCTAAACCTCTAAAACTAAGTTAGAATGATAGCATTACACAATCAATAAAATTTGATACTTGCTATTAAAATGTCACTCTCAGATATTATAAACTATCATTGATGTAAGAATAGAAAGAAAACAAGAACTTTAGTCATCAATAGAAATAGATGGCATTAAGATTGCTCAAAAATGAAAATTATTTCCTTCCATGACAAATGTACGAACAGGTTAAAGTCACAATTACCTGTCATCTAATTTTAATTGTCTTCATATTTTCTTTTTGATTTGTAAAACATATATGTACAAATATACTTATAGATATGAATATATTTTGGTAAAATGTCAAATGTTTTGCTATTCCGGTTTTATTTAAATAACAACATTACATTTGTGTATATTTTATATATAATAGCAAAATAAAAATAGTCACAACTATTCCTTGTTTTGTTTGTATTTTCTTACTTTTTTAGCACTTCGAGAAATTCTATTCCATAAGATGACATAAATATTTTGGTATAATTACATTTTTTCCACAAGTTTTATATTTGTAGAGTAAATATTTCATCATGACCGTTCTGTCTCACGTCTCACATTTACTTAGTCTTTTTTCCAGATTATTTTATAATTTATATGAAATCCCTACCACCCCACCAAATGTTTTCATTGTGCTTAAGTTTTGCTTTTTATATGTAAAAATTTACAAAATATTGTTTGACCTTATCACACAAATGAAACTTCCAATCCATAAATAAGATATGTTTTCCACTTATTTTATGTATTTTTATTAAATTGAAAGAGTAAATTTTCTTTTTTAAAATTCTTTTGAGCTGGATTTTTGAAGGACTATGTATACAGGAGAACTATTGCTTTGTAAATATGTATTTTTAAATGACTAATTTACTTTGTTTTAAAATTACTTTTGTTAGTTTCTTGGTGTTTTCCTGAATATTTCCAGATAATTGTATCATGAATAAATGATAACTTTATAAATATATTTATTGCTATTTTTTATCTCAATTGCTTAAAAGTTTCCTAATTTTTTTTTAAAGTTGAATAGCAACTGTGATAACAAACTTTTTTTTATTTACTGGGAATGTCCCTAATATGAGATATATGCTAATGATTTACATACCCCTAACTATTTTAAAATAATGTCCCGTAATTCTGGTGCAGTGGAAATTAGCTAAACTGTTTTTCAATATCCACATTCTTTTTGCTTTGGTGAACTGCTAGACTACATTTCCCAGACCTTTTGCTTTAGATGGGGCTATGTAACTACCTGTTACGTAAGTGCAGTTGGCCTAGAGCTAAGGTGATTAAAACCAGATGTGTCTTTAACATTCTCTCTCCCCTTTCCTGAATGTCATCTGAATGCAGACAATCCAGTTGAGGTTGGAAAGAGCTCCCTGATTCTTCCAATGTCTTTGTGGAGCTGAGGCACTACTTGGTCCATTGAACATATTAAAGAAGAAATAATTGAACATATCAAAGAAGAAATAATTCTTTTTGTCTTAAGCAAACTGATATTTGGGGAATATTCAAATAGGTTTTACACCCTGAATAAATACACTTAGGTTTCTGAAAAAGAATTAATGAAGAATTGATGCAGAATATTTTAGGGGAGTCAGTTTGGTAGATCGTATTGTATTTTTTTTGTATTATTTAAACTATGGTTGTGCTGAATTATATTAACAGCTTTTTCATCAGTGAAAAACATTTCACACTAGAATATCTCTGCTTAATCACAGCGACTTATTATTTTTATTCCAGTAGAGCCAATTGTTAATATTTTTTGAAATATTTCCATATCTATTCAAAATTATGACAGGTAAATAGGTACTTTTTATATTAAATTTATAAAATATTAATAAAGAAATTATATGGCCTGATTTCAAGCTAGAAATCAGCTAGTGAAGATAATTTTTTGTACATTTATTTATTCCTTCAATCGTAATGTTGTGTAATTGCTGACAAACTTTTGTTTAAACATTTTCATTTTTATTTAAAGTCTGATAGCCTTTAGAAAAAGTATAAAGTATAAATATCCGGGTTATAGAATTTACTTGTTATTTATTTTGCCATTATATGTAAAATATATAGATCTGGAGTAAACAAGCTTGTTAGATTTTGATACATTAATGGGTACCACCACTCAGTTAGTACTTAAATAAAATATTGAATTAGTACACATAACAACTTTTGACATACATAAAGTCTAATACTGCTATAACCAACCCTGTGAGAAAGACAACAAATGCCTCGGTGGTATATTCAGAATTTAAATATCTAGGATGAAGTAAATTATTTATTTAAGGATAATATAAGTAAATTTTTGGTTTCTGTCTTCTTAAAAGTGTTAGTTTACATCCAATATTAAGCAACATCATGTAAGTGTCATGGACAGCTCATTAGATTAAAAGTTAATATCACATAGCGCTATGTCCCTAATTATGCAATAAAAATATCAATTGAACATTGAGGTTCTGGGGCAAGCAGAAATGTCCTGTCAACTTTTCCATAGTGGTTACTTCAGAGAGTTAGTTTTGGCATTTTGTAAAGCAATTTTGGCTTTGACAATACTGAACTGTCACTTCATTTCAAAAGCACTTTCTAGCCTGACAATATCACAAACATAATTGTGTTTGGCTCTTTCAATCTCTTTCTCTCTCACTCTCTCTCTCCATCTATACATCTACACGCATATGTTTGTGTGGTGATTGATGATTCCTGGTTTCTGGAATCAAATCTAGCTCTACTTCTTACCAAATTGGTAATCTTGGCCAAACTATGTAAGTTCTCTGTGGTTCAGTTTCCCAACCTGTAAGTAAAGATAATAATAGCAATTGAAATTTTTTTGAGACTTTATTTAATACATGTGAAGTTTGTGAAAGATAGGGACTGTTTTCCAACTTTGAAAGTGAAGTGAACTATAACATTCCTTCCCCTTTCTTTTTACAAGTTAAGGCATGGACATTTTTTAATAGTCTTGGCCAGTTTGGACTTTGGTCTTTGAATTTAGAACAAGTGACTTAAAAAACAAAAACAAAAACAAAAGCAAAAAACAAAAACAAAGCAGGAATGCCAGCTATAACTCAGAGCAAAGGTGAAGTTTATTACCCCACAATAGCACAATGAACATGCAGAGGTGGTAGCAGGCCATCCTAACAAATTATTCCTGTGGTTGATAATGGTTGTATTTTCTCTTTTTAAAAAATTTTTATTTATTCATTTTGAGAGGAAGAGCGAGCAAGTGAGCAGGGGAGGGGCAGAGAGAGAAAAAGAGACATAATCCGAAGCAGGCTCTTCACTGTCAGTGCAGAGCCTGATGTGGGGCTCAAACCCATGAACCATGAAGTCATGACCTGAGCTGAAACCAAGAGTTGGACGCTTAATGGACTGAGCCACCCAGGCACCCAACAATGGTTGTATATTCTGTTGCCTCTTTTACACATTTTATTTCCATATTGAATTAACCATAATAATAATAATAATCTTAATTATACAAACTAGAACATGATATAACAAAAGTAATTTAAAAGAGATTCAAGTACAAGTTAAAAAATTTGCTCATAAATGATACAACATTCACATTCATTGACTATTCTCACTGTAGGATTCCCTGCTTATTCTCAGTTGAATACAATTTGTAACTTATGACTTTAGCATTGGTAAATCTCTGCTCCTTACTTCCTCAACACTGATATCTTACCTGATCATTATCACTTCTCTCATGTGGAGCCCTCATGTGTCTTCTTTATCTCTTTGATAAAGGTAATACTAAAGGACAGTTATGTGATTATTTCATGAAAAGCCACAGTTAAATTCTGACTTTTTAACTTGCTACCCATGGGCCTTGGTCAGGGTACATAACTTTAAACTCTTTGTGCCTATATTGTACCATCTAATCCATATAATTGTAATAATTGCATCACTCACCTCATAGGCTTGTTGTAAGTATTAAATGCATCAATCCACTTGGAGCTCTAAAAATAGTACCCAGAACAGGACACAGAAAACACTCAAAATATGCTATCAATTTATGAGGAACAAGAGGATTTTTCTCTTAGTTTCCCTCAATACCTCTATCTTGTCTCTCAAATTTAATTAGAAAGAAAATAATGTATGTTTTAAGAAAGTAGAATGATTGTCATAGAATGGTCTTATTACAGTGATGTAAAAATGGCATATAACAATGACATACATCACTCATTGTAACTAATTTACAGTGTGTCCTCCACTTTGAGATTTAATGCATGTACATAATAATTGTAGCATAAAATATTTGATGGTTTTGATATATATAGGTATAGATTTAATATATAAGAATTTTATATCTAAAGACTTTGCTTTACATGAATGATTTCTAAGAGCTTTCTTACAGAAATGCTGACAACTAACCTCATAATCCTAAAATTTTATACATAAATGGTGTAAAGTTTAATAAACAAAACATTTAAAAATAAAATAATTTAAAAATAAAGTTAAATCTCATTTCTGAAAACATATTTATAAACAAAATAATATGAAAATGAATAGGCTCAATGGTTTTGATAAGAAAATTAGATTTATTTACAACTTTTTGGCAACTGGTCTAATCTATATATTGTAGAAAATGCATGTAACTGTTATTTTTTAGACCCAGAAAAGAGAAGCTAGAAGTTCTGATTTAGATGGAACATAATATAGAAATATAATCTCTTAAAAATATGCTTCATGTTTTACTATACTAAAAGATCCATTTATATAGTTTTTGTATGTTAAATCAAATTGAGCCATATATTTTAAGTAGTAACATAATATACATTTGTTAGTTGATTTCACTTTTAAACTTTTTTCATTAATAAAAATTCATCCTAGTAATAGTGAAGGCTTATCAACTAAGTAATAGTTGCCCTAAACTATGCTAAGTGATTTAAATCATTTATAAAATGTATTATGTTTGATTATCTGAAGTGGCTACCATTTTTATTCCTTTAAAAAAGTTTTTTTAATGTTTATTTATTTTTGAGAGAGAGAGACAGAGCGCAAGCCGGGGAGGGGCAGAGAGAAAGGGAGACACAGAATCTGAAGCAGGCTCCCGGCTGTGAGCTGTCAGCACAGAGCCCAATGGAGGGCTTGAACTCTTGAACCGTGAGATCATGACCTGAGCTGAAGTTAGATGCTTAACAGACTGAGCCACCCAGGTGCCACTATTCCTATTTTATAGATGAGAAAATTAAGGATCAGAAAGGTTTGGTAACTTGTCTAAAGTCACATAGAGCCAGTGATCTCCATTCTCTGACTCCAAACTCAAGTGCTTTTAACCAATAAATCTTCCTGTGTCAAAGGTTAAAGTTTCCATTTTTAACTTTTAAATATATTTACGATTTTTATCATATTTTCAAGTGAAATATGAGTTTCCATTTGACATTTGTCTTAAATACTAGAAATTATTTTTTAAAAAAAGGGAGACAGAGAATCTGAAGGCACCCAGATGCCCCAGATGCAATATCATTATTAAATAAATTTAATTGTACTTATATAGAGCAGCAATAAATATAGTACATTTTTAATTAGCTTAAAATAACATGAAAAATCTTAAAACTTAAAAAATAAATTAAAAAAGCTACAAAACACTTCAATGCAGACAATTACAAACTTTGGAGAAGAACATACTAGGAGTAATCAAAATTTATTATATACTTTTAGAAATTTTTAAAGGGTGGTATTGTCACAAGAATAGAAAAATAGATTTAAGAAACAAAATAATGGCCAATAAGAGACCACATATACATATTTGGTCACTTGATTTATCACAGAATCCCACTTCAGTATTGTGGGATAAAGAATTTGTTTTCCAAAAAAATGTACGGCATTGATTGGATATCCATTTTGGGAAAAGTATAAGTATTCTCCTCTTTAACTTACTCTATACTCAAAAATTTATACCAGATCAATCATAAATCTAAGTATGAATGAATACACAACCATATAGTGCCTGGTTATATTATATATATAATATACATGAACTTGAATTTAACTGAAATTAAGATCTCCATTTGTTAAAATATATCAGGAAAAGAGGGGTAAGGATGCTGGGTACAGTTAGGAGAAAATATCTTCTATATATAATTTAACAAAGCTTCTTTTATGATTTTTGTGCTAATCTAAGAATCATCCCTATGCTCTTTTCATAGTTAAGTAGACAAATTTTATTTTATCATCTTTTTTCTTCTAGAATGTACAGCCATTATGAAAGAAACAGAATCACCAACTTAACTGTCATTTACCAAGATTCCTAAATTGATTAAAATATAATTAATATTCTTGCATAGTGTTAATATCTAGTCTACAGATGGGAGAAATTTGATTGCCTGTCGCTAAAGATATTGAGTTTCTTTCTATGAGTTGTTACTGCTAATTTTCAAGCTTACTTTCTTTATGTATAGTTGTAAGATCTTTCAATAGAGAGGATGTTCACTTTTCCCTAAGCTATCTGTTAAAAAAAAAAAATTTTTTTTATAAGGAGGTTTATTCTCTACTAGTGTCCCTGAAAACTTTAAATAAATTGACTAATTTAATCTAAATGATGGTTAAAGACCCTCTAATTTTATAAGAAGTTGTAAAACACTGCATTTTGAATAAAAGAACAGTTTTATTGAGGAATAATTGAGAAATATAATTGTATAAATTTAAAGCATACAGTGTAATGATTTGATATGCATAAACATTGTGAAATGATTATTAAGATCAAGATAAGTAACACATCCTTCACCTCACATAGTTAACTCTTTATGTATTTATTTTTTTGCATGGTGAAAACCCTTAAGATTTACTCTCAACAACCTTCAAGTATACAATACCATGTTATTAGCTACAGTCATCACGCTGTACATTAGATCCTCAGAATTTATTCATCTTATAGCTCAGTTCATACTCTGACCTACATTTCTCTGTTCACCCTTCTCCCCAGGCCTTGGCAACCACCATTGAATTCTCTGATAGGTAAGAACATAGTATCGCCATTTTATTGTTTTTTATTGTTTTATACTTCTCTTGTTCCTTTCTTTCCTGCTGGGTGTTTTATTTTGTGAATTCTTGATTTTTATAGTGGTATGCTTTAATTCTCTTCTCTTTATCATTTGTGTATGTATTCTAGGTTTTTTGCTTTGTGATTACCATGAAATTTTCATAATATGCCTTATATTTATGTCTATTATAAGTTAATAACTACTGGAAGCAATTTAATTATAACATACTTTACTCCATTACTTTCACAAAGTTTGTTTGAAATTCTTGCCTTTTAATTGTAAATAGCTGCATGTTGATGATGGCTCAAAAATCTTCAACCTAAGTTATAAATTTTACTCTATTGAATAATGAGAAGTATAGATATTTATTTTCAGTAACAGTAATGGTTTTATGTATTCCCCTAAAGGAAGCACAGCAATCTGCTCTTAAAAATGTTAGCTCTGAGAGGCACCTGGGTGGCTCAGTTAAACGACTGACTTGATTTCGTTTCATGAGTTCAAGCCCCGCATCAGGCTCTGCATGCTGATTGTGCATGGAGCCCGCTTGGGATTCTCTCTCTCCCTCTCTCTCTCTGCTCTTCCTCAGTTGTGCTTTCTTTGTCTCTCTCAAAATAAATAAGCTGAAAAAAATGCTAGCTCTGAAGTAAGATTAACAAGATGTGAATACAGGCTGTACCATTTGCTTAGCTGTGTGGATCCTGGAAAAATTACCTACTTACACTTTGGGTCAGTCTCCTCCCATATAATATGGTGTAACAATCACACCAAATTCATAGGTTCTTTAGAGGTTAATTGAGTTAATATAATTGTAATGAATTAGTCAATACATAATATGCTAACAGAGTTTCGAAAATAACTATAAATGTTAAGTTATGTATGTACCTGGCACAGGCCACATATATAATATGTTAGCTAGTATTATATTACTACTTTTAAAAAGATAAGCTTTTTTAAGATGTTTATTTATTTTTGAGAGAGAGAGAGAAAGCGTGAGTGGGGAAAGAGCAGAGAGAGAGGGAGACACAGAATTCAAGGCAGGCTTCCAGGCTCTGAGCTGTCAGCACAGAGACTGATGCAGGGCTCAAACCCATGAACTGTGAGATCATGACCTGAGTCGAAGTCGGACGTTTAACCGATTAGGCCACCCAGGTGCCCCTAAAAAGATAGGTTTTTAATGGCAAAAATATCTTTTTGTCTGGACCATTACATTGTTCCCTCATCCTAATTTTCTTTATTGAGTGTTTATTCCTTCTTAAGGGCTAGTTCAAATACTCTAATTTTCTAACCTGAGGCTGAATTATTTTCTGTATCTCTTATCAACTTGTATGTTTTTAATTTACTGATTGTGAATATTTATGTATGTTTTCTCCTCTAGAAACTGTACCTTGAGGACTATGCTGCATTCAGATTTCTTAACTCAGCATCTTGAACTTAGAAGAATCTATAATTAGTGTTTGTAGAAGTTTGCTTTAGGTTTTTATTTTAGAGGGTGGGGTGGGGTGAAAGAGAAAATCTTAAACAGGCTCCACATTCGACAGGGCCTAATCCCATGACCCTGGGATTATGATCTGAGCCTAAATCAAGAATCAGAAGCTCAATACACTGAGCCACCCAGGTGCCCCTGCTTTAGATTTTTAGATTTCAGTGATTATAGTTGTGGTTTACCAAACTCTAATCTTAGCCTAAGCAATTCTTTTTTTCCCCTCTCTCTCTTCCTTCCTGTTTCTTCTGCCCTTCAGAAGAAATACATAACTTATTTCCAGATCATTTGAAACTGACAGATGGTTATTTTACTAGAAAAACAAAAAAGAATCTAAACTATGCTAGGGAAACCATTTATTCATAAACTTAATAACTATAGGGCAAATATAATTTTGTAAATATTTTATATAGTTCTGCTATAATGTATGGTTATAGCCATAACTAAACCCTCAGGCTGCATGCCTTAATAAGAGATTTGGGAAATACGGTTTTTGGAACATTTCCTCCATGAAGGACCCTGGTAGAATTCCATTAGGACTAGGCACACAGTCAGAAGACTTGGGTTCAAGCCCTAGCTGTGCCACATACCTCATGACTTTGCAATCTGAAAGTAGCTTTCCACTTCTGTGAAATATACAGCATGAGATCAGTGCTTTAAAACACAAGGTTTACAGAGACTTAATCAATAGACTAGGCAGGGCCTCTTGGGTGGGAGAAGGGAAAGCAGAATGTGGCATCAGAAGCTCCTTCAAACTGGGTAAATTCTATTTGTATTTACTAGTGTATATATGCACATTCTTAGAAATCTAGATTGATAAGAAAAAGTTACGAAGATGAAAGTTTTTTTTTAAATGTGTATTGGGGCATCTGGGTGGCTCAGTCTGTTAAAAATCTGATTCTTAGTTTCAGCTCAGGTCATGATCTCACGGATGGTGGGTTTGAGCCCTTCATTGGGCTCCACGCTGACAGTGCAGAGCCTGTTTGGGATTCTCTATCTCTCCCTCTCTCTGCCCCTTCTCCACACTGTAAATAAATAAATAAATAAATAAATAAATAAATAAATAAAATTTACATGCTTATGTAAGACAGAGCATGAATGGGGGAGGGACAGAGCGCAAGGGAGAGGCAATTCCAAGCAGGCCCCGCACTGTCAGTGCAGAGCCCAATTCAGGGCTCCATCCCATTAACTGTGAGATCATAACCTCAGCCAAAATCAAGAGTCCACACTTAACTGACTGAGCCACCCAGGTGCCCCAATGACGAAACATTTTAAAAATTACTAAAGCACTTTATTTCAAGTTTTCTAGCCACTATCATATGTATAAATTTTCCAATAATATTTTGTTTAATGATCTTATAAATGGATGTTGAAGAAACACTTTAAGCAAATATTTGATTTATTTATTCTACAGCACACACCTGCAGGAAAGTGTTTTAAAATCAAGTTGTCTGGATACATAATTCATTTCAAGTCAAATTCCTCTTTAATTTATTATTTTTGAGAAATATGTATGCATAAATTAAGTTGTGGCAATGAACATAGGACAATTATAATTATTTTCAGTGGACGAAGATTTGACAATTCATATTTTCAACAATTGTGTTTTCTATGCTCATATTTTAAATAGTGTAACTATTTTTCACAATTAATAAGTAGAAATGGCAAAGTGAAAATTTAATGGTTTCTATAACATCTCTTGGGAAATGCATGCCTCCTAATATTATATTATATGTTAAATACTTGGAATTTAAATAAAAACTGAAAAAAAATAAGAAAAATGCATGCCGAAGTATAGGAGATATAATTTTTTACATTTAGATTTTATGTGCTTTTCTTCATTTGACTTAATCCTTTGCTTTTAAAATACAAACTTCCTATCACTGCCACTGCACATTTAAAACATAATAGCATTTGACAGTAAATACATAGCCTCATCAAATCACTTATCTCCCCATGCTTCTGCAGTAATAGTGAGGGAATCTGAATAAATCACATCTCAAAGGGTACAGCTGCTCTCAAACAGCAAAACTAATGAATTGCCTTGACTGGAAGAGAGCAAGTAATGTCTTGCATTCATAATCTAAGACAGCTGACGGCCCAGTGCTTGATCTGATTCAGTCACCATAACTAATTACAACTTGAAAAATTATAGCCATTTTCTATGCTAATAATTAGTAAACATCTAGTAGCAATTCTTAGAAAATATATTGCCATAGAGTGTATAGAATGGTGAAATAATACTATTTGTGCTGAAATACAGACCCATGTTTTTGTTTTATTTTTACCTTTCTCTTTATAAAAATTACAGTTATCTGGTTATTGTTTTAAGGATAATGGATAATATGAATCTATGAAAGGAACTACTACTACTAATACTGTATTGAACATGAGAAACATGCTAAAAAATAGATTTCAGGTACATTCATCACACACACACAAATGGTAACTCAGTAGGTACGTTAATTGACTATCATTTCACTATATGTATATCAAATCATCATTTTGTACACCTTAAATATACACAAATTTTATTTTAAAATATATAAATAAACAAGGATACAATGATATAATGACATAGAGATACTAAAAGGTACCATAAAGGAAAGGTAACTAGCTGTAAAATTAGCTCTCATTTCAGCTATGTGTTTATATTTATTCAAATTGCATAATATTTTGGCATCTTCCCAATGCTGTAGTGTAGGATTTGTGATTAATATCTACTAAAATACATTCTTGACATATTTGAGAACTGTTTCAAAGCAAGAAACAGAATTAAGAATTGTATATTTATTTAGTACATCTGACAGATATTTAACTTTTATAACTATACAATTTATTATACAGCTAGGTTACCAAACTCACAGGTAACATTTGTATTTGTAGAATATAGTCAAAAGAGTAAATAACTTCCATGAATTGGAAGTATGTAAAGTTTCTTAGAAAGGTAGCAAGAAAGGAAAGAGAAGGTTTATTCAATCTTCCTATTAGTCAAAAAAATGTGAATTAAATTACACTTAGGTGAGTTGCAACAAAATTTGTCCTCTTTTTTGTGCTAGTAGAAGTATAAGTTGTTAATATACAGTACACTTTCCCTTTCTTATACTTATGAACAGTTATTTTATGGGGAATGCACACCTTGAATTTAAAATTAAAGTGTACATGTATAGTATAATTATTTAATATGTTTATATATAGCTCAGATTAAAAATATGGAAGCCCAGGCATCAGTTTACCTGACTTCAAGTGCAAAATGAAAGCTACATCACCTTACTACACTATGAATCAATCAAACAATGTAGAAAATATTTCTAGAATTACAAAACTAACATGGTTTTGTCTTACATAGTCAGCAATTTCTAAAATATGTGAATATCATGTTGTCAATGTTTTACAGTTTATTTTTAATATATTTTGATAAAAATACTAAAACTTTTATTATTGAATCTTTAAGCATACTAGTTGAAGTCCTCATTCTTTATTTTTGAATATGCCATATTTAGAGGTTAATGCTTTCTACTATTTTTAAATTACAAAGTAAGGAGGTAGCATTCCATTTTGATGTGTCATATGTACACATAGAAGAAAACTGTGTTTCTTTCATTTCCAGAGTTTGAGTCATCACTTTCTCCTAAGAACACCTCTGATTTTCCCTAGAGATTTTCCTAATAGAATATTTTTCAGATGCACAAAATTGATTTCTTTGCAAAAGATAATATATGTAGACAATTTATATCATCATAGATAACATTTTCACCTCTAGTGTTAAAAAACCATGCATTTTATACTCAATATCCCAGATAGTGCCACAGTAAATATTTTGAAATGGTGCCCAATTCCAAGCAGTAAGATAGAATGATTATAGAATCTCTCTTCCACATGCATATCATTCCAAATATATTGAACTAATAAATATGCTATGTTTAAGTTTAAAAGCCATAGCTGAGATGAATTAATGAACAAATAAAATCCTTAACACAGAGAATGGGCCCAAGTTGGAGAAACGGCAGGTGGATGCTGAGTATAAAATCTCAAGGAGCCAGGATAGAAGCTTTAGAAATTGGTTTAGATATCAAAGCTCACAGTATCAACAAATGCTAGACATCGATCAAGATAGATGTCAAAAGTATAAAGGCAAAACAAATCAAAACAAAAAAAACTTTAGTTGATCGATAAGTTACATATAAAATTTTAAGTATTGAAAATAATACAGAAATATAGAACTATTTTTTGGGTCCAGGAAACTTCTAATGTATTAGTAATTAATTTGTTATATTTTAAAAAGGTAGGGGTGTCTGGGTGGCTCAGTCGGTTGAGCGTCCAATGTCGGCTTAGGTCATGATCTCAAGGTTGATGAGTTCGAGCCCCGCGTAGGGCTCTGTGCTGACAGCTCCGAGCCTAGAGCCTGCTTGGGATTCTGTATCTTCCTCTCTTTCTGCCCCGCCCCCACTCATGCTCTGTCTCTCTCTGTTTCAAAAATAAATAAACACTAAAAAAAAAAGTTTTTAAATGCTGAAGAAGAAAATAAGATTAAATATTTACAATGATCATTTGTTCATGTATTAGAGTTTAATAATATTTTTTTTTTCTGGCTGTACTTTTCTCTATTTTAAAATAAAGTCTCCAATGATTCAATTCTACAAAATTAAAATCCATATCTTAATGCATCACTCATAATTCAAACAGCTAATTTGAAATCTGGAGAGAGACAGGTACTTGCAGGTAGAAACACTGCCCATACATATGCTTACCTGAAATAGAGGCCACTGATGCCATATTATTTAGTAATTTGGCATTTTTACCAAATTACCAAAGGTCAGAATAAACTGGGGCGACAGTATGAAGTTTGCTGGGAACCACAGACATAGGATAGGGAGCCTGTAATATTTCACAGGCTTTTCTGGCAGATAGTTCAGTAACTATTCACTCTCAGGAAGAATCAAGGAATAGCTTCCATCATGGGGTTGGCTGCATGAGGGGAACAGCAGCCACTGCCAGAACCGCCTAGACCCATGTCACTTCCCTCCACAAATTAATACAATTCTTAATCAACCCAGGAAAGGGCAACAATATTTGCAGGCTTATGAAAAATCTAGAAAAGCAGTATAGCTGAGGGTGGGAAACAGGTAAATAAAATAAACAACAATAACACACACACACACACACACACACCAGAATAAACATCGCTGCTTTTTTATCAAGAATAGTAATACATGATAGACTCAGCATTACCTCCAGATGAGAGGCAGAAACTTGTGAGCCATGACACTGATACTTGGTTTTAGAGTCCCTAATCAAAATTGGAGTTCTCACCAGAGAACACCTTGCACCCCCATACCGTCTGGCAAATAAGCAGTGAGTAAAAGTAATAGTGGAATACAATTGTCAGAGCTGCAAGAGATAAATTCTCCCCGGGGAACAAAGCAAAAGGAACATCTAAAGTCAAGAGTGAAAATAACTAAACAAACAATGGGACAGAAATTGCAAATAGCCCATACTCTAACACAAGAATCACTGGAGGAATTTAAATCTTGTGATGCATTGAGAGTGACCATTATAATATGTATAAAAAAAAATACCAAGTCAACTTTCTGACTAAATGAATGTAAAATCTAATACTAAATACCTAACAGAAGGAAAGGTGTGCTCATTTTCAAGCATAAACTTATTCACCTCAGTATCATCTATATTTTACAACATGTCCATTTGGAATCAAAAATTTATGAGGGTATGTAAAAAAGTAAGACTAATCATATTGAAGACACAAAATAATCATCATGGACAGAAGCAGAGATATTGACAGAGATATTGAAACAATCAGACAGGGAATGTTAAATAACTATGACAAATATGTTAAAAGCTGTAATGCAAAATTTAGACAACCAAATAGACATTCAACAGTGAAATGGAAATGATAAATAAGAAAACAGAAATGCTAGAAATTAAAGCGCAATGATGGAAATGAAGAAGCCTTCATCAGGGCCTCAGTAGACTTGACAGAGTTGAAGAAAACAAATCAATATACTTGAAGGTAGGTTAATGGGCATTGCCCAAACTGAAATTCAAAGAAAAAAAGTGAAAAAGAAAAATAGAAGACAGTATACGGGAAATACAGTACAATGTCAAATCGTGTGATATACATACAACCAGTATCACAGAAGAGAGAATGGGACACAAGAAATATTTGGAGAAATAATAGCCAAAAAAATTCCAAAATTGATACCAGGTATGAAACCACATATCTAAAAAACTTGGAGAAAGAATAAAAGGCCAGATAAATATTAAAAAAAAAAAACCCAAATCTATCATATTTAAATAGCTGAAAAACAGAGAAGTGGAGAAAATATTGAAAGTAAGCAGAGAAAAAGACTCCTTAAACACAAGATAACAACGATAGAGATTCAGCAAACTTCTCCTCAGAAACCACATATGCAAGTAAACAGGAAGGAAAAAATTATTAAAATGTTGAAAAAGAAAAAAGTCAACCAGAATCTTGAAGAATATTCTATAACAATATCCTTTAAAAGTCAAACAGAAATATAAAGTTACTCAGATGAACATAAACTGAGGAGATTGTCAGCAGACATACCTTGTAAGAAATGTTGAAAGAAGTTCTTCAGGTAGAAGGAAAAAGATACAAGCAACAGGAAACTAGATTTAAACAAAGAGCTAAATAACATTTGAAATGAAGATGAGATCATCATGGTGCTTAGTTTCTCCAAAAGATAATTGAATGATTAGAGCAAAAACATTAACAATTATTTTGCCTTTATAGTATATGTATAAGTAAAAAATGACAAGGTATGGGAGGGAAGAACTGAAAATTACTGTTATAGGGCCTTCACACTACATGGGAAGTGGTATAATAGTCCTTGAAGCCAAACACAGATTATTTAAGCATTATATATATATGCATATATATATATATATATGCATATTTATATTTAAGCATATATATATCTGTGTGTGTGTGTATATATATATATATATGTAATATTAAAACTAGAGAAACCCCTAAATTTTGTTTAAAACATATGAATAATTGTGGAGATAAAGGAGAACAACAAAACATGTTCTGTTAAATCCAAGGAAGGTAGGAAAAATGACAAAAGAAAGAAAGAACGAAGGAAACAAACTGAAAATAGATAATGACAAATTTTAATTCAACCATATCAGTAATCACCATAAATAAAAATGCTCTACGGCACTGGGTGGTTCAGTCGCTTAAGTGTCCAACTTGATTTCAGCTCAGGTCATGATCTCAGGGTTGTGAGATCAAGCCCCAGGTCAGGCTCTGTGCTGCATGTGGAGTCTGCTTGACAATCTCTCTCTCCCTCCCTCTCCCTCTGCCCTTTCTCCACTAGCACTCTCTCTCTCTCTCTTTCTCTCTCTCTCAAAAAAATCTCTAAATGAGTTAAAATATAAAAATTGTCAGATTTATTATCAGGATGAGAAAACAAGACCTAGCTACATTCTATCTATAAAAGATACTTTGGGGGGAGGTCTTCAGTGCATCCTTATATCAAATTTCCTTGTTGTAAATTTCCATAATAGCACTGTGCTTCACTTTTTGTAATATTCAGCATGTTGCAAATAGATACTATGTTCTGCTCTACATCAGAAATGATATTTGCCTCTTTCCTAAAATAATCCCACTGCCTCTCACAGAGATGAACAAATGTCTTAGTATAAATTCTCAGTGTCTTTAAACAAATCATAGTTTTTCACAAAATTCTTACAAAAAAATCAATAATATAGCGAGAATTTTTAAGAATAAGTCCCAGTTTTTTTAAAGATACACTTATTCCTTGATTAACTTTTTTACAAAAATAATCATTTAAATGTAACAGGATGAATTATAACTTTTCACATGGTGACAAATAAATGAAAAGAAAAATTATCACTATGTAAAAATCTGAGAAAATGTATTAATATTTCAGTTTTATCAAAAGAAACATAATACTGGTATATCTCTGGAAGTTAACATGGAGAATGTGCATAATGATATTCAAAATTGTGTTCATGATATTTCATAATATTTGTGAAAGAAAATATGATTTCAAATAATAACTAGAAAGAATATGCTAATGGATTTTCAGTTACTTTGGTTGATGACTCTAAATTACATATAAAAATGGAATCAGATCAAGAACAGTTATTCAAGAACCGATTTGATATTTGGCAGATACAAATTTATGGAATAGAACTTCATTATCCTCTCAAAATAGCTTATTATTCTGATCTATTATTTTGTTTTATATATTTAATTTTTAAATAATTTTCTCAGTATCATAATCCTGACATATTTCAATTTATTAAATATTTGTTTTATATGATTTAATATAAACCATAGCTGTCTTATAAGGCATGAGTTCTATTTTAACACCATGATTGAACTTTGAAGGCTTTGTTATCAAAGAAAATTTACATACGACATTCAAATATATGCCATATGAAATCATATAATATCTCAAAATCATTAACAAAAAATATAAATGACAGGAAAATGGACTAACTAAATTATAATTTAAAAGAACACTAATGAAGACAAATATAATTATCCCAATACAACCTGTGAAGTTAAATATATTAAAGAGAAAAGCTACTGACGCTGTAAAGAACTAATAGAAAACATGTATGCACGTTTTATTTGCAAACCTAAGGCAATCAAGTGCACTGTTTTCTCCACAAGAAAAATATGTCTGTAGGGACAGATCAGCATCCATATATAATGTGTAAATTACATTAAAAAACCCCAACCAAACTCTAAAACAAAAATATATTTTCATCAGTGTTGTATCATACAAAAATCTAATCACAATAATTTTGTGCCATATCCTAGATTTATTTCATTACATGTTTAGCCATAAGAGATTTAATGGTTATGTTTACTGGAACATGAAAGCAGAACAATGTATTGTCCTTTCTTAGATCTACCTTGCATGGATTCTCAGTCATGTATAATAAAAAGTATATAGATTAATATTTACATGTATCAAAAACATGCATCATTTCATTTCAGATCAGTGCAATATCTTTAAAATGCCAATGTTTATCTCATTATATTAATGTTCAAGCCAGGGAAAGCCTCCAAATTATGCACATACCATCATCCCATTTTCTTAATCAACATTGATTGCAAAATTCTTGCTAATTGACTCAATTGTGTTATGCCTGTCTTGACTCATCCAAATCAAATAGGGTTCATTAAAATTCAAGTTTCCTGTAATAACATCAGATTATACATTAACATGATCCATTTA
The DNA here is from genome assembly GCF_023721935.1 of Panthera uncia. Taxonomy (NCBI): domain Eukaryota; kingdom Metazoa; phylum Chordata; class Mammalia; order Carnivora; family Felidae; genus Panthera; species Panthera uncia. The sequence continues at coordinate 48,480,866 of NW_026057584.1, forward strand.
TTTAGAGACAAATGGATTGAATTGCAATATTTTGTACATGCACATAAGCAAATTTGGTCAATGGGCATAGACTCGTTTAGCGTAGAATAAGAGATATTAGAAATCACATTTTTATTTTATTCATAGTTCTAGTTATTTTTGGGATAATGTAAAAAAGGAAAAATGCATGTGATCAACAAATAAAGAGCTGAAATTATATATTTAATTATTCTGGTAGCTAAAAGGAAAAGTCTTTTTTTTATCAAAAAAGTAATGGATTTTTATTTTGATCAATATGTGATTGATTTTTATTTTGAAATTACACAACAAATGGCTGATTAAAAATGCTAATGTATTTTTGGTAAGTAAATGTATTTTTTGGTAAGTAAATGTATTTTTGGTAAGGAAAATTCTGGTACTGAGTTTGTTCAGTGGGTTTTTCAGTTCTGAAGTTACCATTTGTTTCTTCTCTATTTTATATATATTCTCTCTATATTTTAACATTTGTTTCAAGTGTTTGACTACAATTTTTATTACAACTGCTTCCAGCATCTCCCTGTCATCTTTTGAATGATTTTCCAAGCTGGTTGATATTATCATGGTTCATTGTACACTGAGCAATTTTGGATCATTTTGAGGAATTTTAACTTTAGAGCAATTTTTGACTAATTTTTGAATAATTTTGACTAAATTTGGAGATTTTGAGTTTCATATCTTGAGACATTGGGTCTTGTTTAAATTCAAAGAGGAATGTTAAAGTTTATGTTTTAGTATGAAATTCACCTGATTACATTCAAGCTGCAAGGACTAACCTGCATTCTCCATGCTGTTGTTCCAACATCAGTCCACTTTCCAAGTCTATTGTGGTATACAGACAGTTCTGTTCCATGTATGCCACACAGGGTTTAGTGAAAAATGTGAGCAGAGATCTGTTATCCCAGTTCTTTAGTTTTTTATTTTTTTTTTAATGTTTATTGATTTTTGAGAGATAGAGAGAGACAGAGTGTGAACAGGGGAAGGGTAGAGCGAGAGGGAGACACAGAACCCAAAGTAGGCTCCAGGCTCTGGGCTGTCAGCAGGGAACCTGATGCAGAACTGGAACTAGGGAGCTGGGAGATCATGACCTGAGTGAAGTCAGAGGCTTAACTGGCTGAGTCACCTGTTATCTCAGTTCTTAGAGCCTTCTACATGTTAATTAGGGTTAGATCCTTATATGCATAAGCCACAAGTGGGCCCATAAATCCTACACTACTTTATGGAGTTGATTTTCCAATCTTCCTCTCCAAAATCTCCCCAGCATTTGTCTGTTCCTTTGTGCTCCTCTTTCCCACTGTGTTATTAAAGACAGAAAGCAACTACTTTTGCTATTGAGCCATCCAGGAGCAAAAGGTGAGAGGATGTAGAAATAGAGAGAGTAGACAGCTGGGCTTTGGCCGCACGCTTTCAATCAATAGCCCCGGAGAGAAGAGAGAGAAAAGTTCCCATTGCTTAGACTGTTGGCTCCTGCAGGCTCCCAGCACTGCAGCTGATGCTGTCACCACTCGCAGCACCTCTGCAGGGCTACCTAGATTCCATGGTATGAGCAAAAGAGAGAAAAGAGAAACAAAAATGTTTTTTCCTCTGTTTCCCTGAACTTTCTACTTCCCTTGCCCACTTCTCAAGCTAGAACTGAACAGCTTTTCCTGGACTGCTTTTTGTTTGTTTGCCGTTGCTGTTATTGCCCCCCAGCACTGGGTCTAAAGTTCCCAACTAAGTTAAACTCAGGCCAGGAGACACGAAAGGATGTGCAAATGGCAAACTCATCACCAGTTTGGAGGCACTCTGATTTTCAGTGTTTTATTTCAATCTGCCTGTTGCTGTTTACATTTTGGAGTTCTCAAGCTGCTGGGCCATGCATGCTGTCAAGGTTTTATAGGTGTGTTCTGTGGGAGAGAAAGGGGTGCACTTACTCATCTTACCCAAAACTGGAAACTCCTCAGTTACATATTTTTTCATATATTGCTTTTCAAATAACAAATGCATCATTTTTATAACTGGAAACTTGGGCACAAAAGCTTTAGTTTTTAAAAACAGGTAATCTATGTACTATAGTGGAATGCTAGGGGCTCTGAATAGACGTGAAATTGGCAAGTGTCTTAGGTTACTTTACAGGATTTTGTTCTTTTACATTAAATCTTGGCAGAAAATGCAGCATTGATTTTCTCCATATGTTAATACTATCGACATTAAAGCATTTTTATTGTATTTTCACTGACATTTGTGTAATATAAAGATAGTAAGAGATACTTTTATGTGTCTTTAAGATCGAGATTTTCAAGGCTTATACATATAGAAAATAGCTTACATAAATTACAAATTCCTCTAAATAACAAGTATCTAAAAGAAAAGATCCATATACATTTATGTAAATAATACTTTGTTCTACTTTCAGGCCACGTTATTTTGCCCAATACCACGTGAGGTAAATAGCAATTATTTCTCCAATTCCTTTTTCAAATGTTAATTTCTAATTTTACCATGATAAAATAGACAAATTCAGTATTTCTGTATTAGCTTGAAATATTGAAACTGAACTAAAAATGTGATTTTAAGGACTAATTGAAACCAAATCCTGTTCATTGTAGGCACAAAGCATAGAAATCTAGTATCTACCAGTGCCACACGTGAAACCGAAGTATTCGATCTTGATATATATATACTTCATCAGATGATGGCTTACTGCTTGATATCCATCAGATAGTCAGTGATAAAACACATTTGTTTGTCTATTAATGTAATTTATAGTATTTTTGCAGACAGTGCAATTGTCACTTCTTTTAGAGATTCAAAGTATTCATAAATGCCATTTTGCAAGAGTATAAAAATCCTAACATAAAAGAAAACTGCTAATATTTTAAACTGGTAATGAGAATTGCATCTTTTATATTTTTATGCCGTACATAATAATTTTTAAAATTATTATGAAAAGGTTTCAGATCTGTAAATGGTCTCGTACTTAATTGGTACTGTTTTTCAGCTAAGAAAAGGTTGTTGTAACCTAGGAACTGCAGAGGCTTCCATAACTGATACTGAGTCTCTACTGCTTTATCATTTTTGGCAATGTTTCATCATTTAGACACATCAGGTACTTACACTGCCACTATCACATAATTTAAATTGGCATTGTTTAGAATGATGAAAAAATGACAAAGTACCAATCAGAAACTGAATTTTATGTAGTGGAAAAGATTCATCCATGTATTATTGGGCTGATGGAAGGTGAGACAACAATTTAGGAATGTTATGTTCATCTTTCTCTTTCTCGGTTGACTAATGTTGACAATTGAATGTGTAGGTCTCTTGTATCCACAAAACGTTGCCTGTGGTCTTTTCCTCAAATAAACCATTTGACTGTGTTTTTAAATTTTGTAGACATAAAATTATTTCAAAAATAAATACTGAATTTGGGTATGTATTTTTATTTTTTGCAAATACAGTACATGATCATATTCTTAATTTTTATTTTATTTTATGTTTTAATAGGTTTTTATTTTTGAGAGGGAGAGAGATAGGCAAAGGGAGGAAGGGAGAGAGAAAATGTAAAGCAGTTTCCACATTCAGTGTGGAGTACGATGTGGGGCTCAATCTCATGACCCTGGGATCATGACCTAAGCCAAAATCAAGAGTCAGATGTTCAACTGATTGAGCCACCTAGGCACCTTATTATTAATTTTTTTAAATAAGAGAATGTGGTATTTTATATATTGCTGTGTTTTATGAACTTAGTGTCCAGAAACATTCCTCTATAGTCAGATAAAATGTGGGTATATTAAGAAAGTCTATTTTCTGTAATTACAAAGCTTGGGAATAGAAGTTGTACTTCTAAAGCTCCTCTATGTAAGTCTATTTTAGAAAATTGTTCTCAAGGATTATTGTTCTCAAGTATTATACTGCTTCATTAGTCAGTGGCTCATTTGCTTTCTTTAATATTTTCCATAAATACACACCTTTTAAACACACACACGCACACACACACATACATATTTTTGTTGAATTAGTGCATACATATAGGTAGATAATATTGATGATGTAAATGAAAAACAAGAATTCTAACCAGCTGCCTCCTGCCAGTCCTAACCTTCAGTGCTATACTCCCAACATCAGGCAAACACATCTTTTCATTTCTTTCTGCAACTGGTTCTCTCACCATTTTTAAATTCTATGCTTCATAATATTTTCTCAATTTAGATGTCATCTATTAACTTCCTTTAGTGAAAATTAGGATTGAACATCTTGACAGCATATTCCTTAGCTTTGGGAAGAAGAAACCCACTCCCTCTTCTTGGAGAGGAGGATACAAAACACAGCTGCACTTTTTCCTTGATGAATAATTCCAGACTAAGAATCTACTTTTTCTTGAGCCTTATGTTTTCAAAGATGAACAGCTGTGTTGATGTTTCTTGGTATTAAAACTCGTTTGGATTAATTTATTCCTACTAAATCCTAGAGTGGCACCTGGACCTAAAACATTTGTTACTTGAAACCACTCTGTTCTTAGTTTTAGTCTCAGTTTGAGTCTCAATTACCAAGTCAAGGACAAGAAGTAAAGTCTATCACGAAATCCTGTATCAATAGTTTTACCACAAATTTTCAGTTAATAATCAGAATTTATACCACTTTGACTTTGAATGTATTAGTCAATGTCATGCCAAGCATTTCCCAGTGGTAAAAATTCCACATTGCTTTGTTTCCTGTTCATTTTTTTAAATTTTATTTTGTTGTTGGTAAGAACACTTAGCACAAGATCTATCCTCTTAACAGATTTAAGTGTGTGAAACAGTATTATATATAGGCACAATGTTGGACAGATTTCTCATTATTAATTTTCTTTTTTTAATATGAAAATTTTTAAATTAATTTATTTTTTTAATATGAAATTTATTGTCAAATTGGTTTCCATACAACACCCAGTGCTCATCCCAAGAGGTGCGCTCCTCAATACCCATCACCCACCCTCCCTTCCCTCTCACCCCCCATCAATCCTCTGTTTGTTCTCAGTTTTTAAGAGTCTCCTATGGTTTGGCTCCCTCCCTCTCTTTTTTTTTTCCTTCTCCTCCCCCATGTTCTTCTGTTAAGTTTCTCAGGATCCACATAAGAGTGAAAACATATGGTATCTGTCTTTCTCTGTATGACTTATTTCACTTAGCATAGCACTTTCCAGTTCCATCCATGTTGCTACAAAAGGCCATATTTCATTCTTTCTCAATGCCTTGTAGTATTCCATTGTGTATATAAACCAAAATTTCTTTATCCATTCATCATTATTAATTTTCACACTGACATGTGTTGGTAACCACAAAGCTTTATATTTTTCTAAACCCTCTTCCTGTTTTATAACTATTTTTCTTTTTAGACATTTCTGTTCCTCCAAGTCTAGTCACTTTTTGAGAATGCTACAGAGATGATAACCAATTTTTACTCAGGATGGCTCTAAAATGTCCAGGTTTCTGTTGTCTTCCCCTGCCTTTTCTTGTTGTTGTTGTTGTTGTTGGTGGTGGTGGTGGTTATGGGGATGTTGATGATCTTGATGCAAAAGTACATTTGTGTGGGTTTCCCAAAGAAAGCAAGGGAAACATATTTTCTATTGCCCCCTTTTTTTTGTAAGTTGAAATGCTTATTTATTTTTGAGAGAGAGAGAGAGAGGTAAGGACAGAGAGAGAGAGGGACAGAGGATCCGAATCGGGCTCTGCACTGATGGTAGCAAGCCCGATGCAGGGCTCAACTCGTGGTCCGTGGGATTGTGACCTGAGCTGAAGTCAGATGCCCAGCTGACTCAGCCACCAGGCACCCCTTCTCTTGCCTTTTCATGTCTGAAAATATTTTTATTCTATTATCAAAAATAGTTGATAATCTGTTTTTTTAAAAAAAATCTTTTCACCCTACTTTTTTCTTTATTGGCTAATTTATTGTTTTTGTTTCTTTCTATGCATGTTATAGTCAAGGCTATGATGATTTGACCATAGTTTCATACTTAAGAGTGAGAAATAAGAACATGTATGAATCTGAAAATAACATGAATCGGTTTAAATTTTTCAGTGAACTAACCCGTCTTCCACTCTGTTAGATAAAAGGAGTTTAATTTTATGCAACAGCTGTAACTGGGGCTTTTTACATTTATAGTTAACAATAACAAAAAAAAGTAGGGATGAAAGTATCTGGTAGACTTTATACTTCTCATTCTGAGAGATGAACTCAAATTGACAACCAAAAAATGAAGTACTTTGAAGGAATGTCCTTCGAGTACCTAAAGAAGGCTTTGAAATACTGGCATTTGAACAGCTCACCTCAAATGCACGAATCTCCATCTAACCACAAAACCATATATCCTCCCACTTGATAAGTCCCATCCATGGTTTCAGAGATTCTTATTAGTAAAATAACAGGAATATTATTGGATATATCTCAAGTGTTATGGGAGTACAGGAAGTATGATGACATTTCAGCTTATTAAAACTGGGATTACTTAAGAAGGAAGAGATATTTGTAGTGCCCATGAAGAATTAACATTTCAGAAACAGTTCACTGGAGCAATGTTTTCAAAGTAGAATGCGATGTGTACAAGAATAAGAAAGTTTAAGATGTATTTAGAGCACAGGAATTTTTTCTATGTATAGATATAGTTTACTTGGGTAAATAACTATTACTTGAATATTTAGGTCCTTTCCACATGTTTGTGTTGTATAAGAAATTCAAAAATTTTTCCAAAGTGGTAGTACCATTTTACATTTCTAACAGTTATGTCTGAGTGTCCTAGTCATGCCACAGCTTAGCCAAAACTTAGAATTGTCTTTTTTTTCCTCAGCCAGTCAAGTGTGGAATGGTATTTTATGGGATTTTAATTTGTGTTTTCTGACCGCTAATTAGGCTGAGTATCTTTTTACACAGTAATTGGTCATTCACTCTCCTCTTTTGTGAAATATCACTTCATATATTTTGCCAGTTTTGATTGAATTTTTTTCGTATCATTGAGTGTTTCAGTTTATATTTTTGATACAACATCTTTGATAAACATATATATCAAAATGATTATATATTGATATAACTAATACAATATTACACATTGATAAATATATATCAAATCAAACACTCACACAGCACAAAATCTTTCTACAGTTTGAAGTTTAATTTTTGTTGTCTTAAATATGTTGTTCAAAGAACAGATGCATTTTATTTCAATTACGTTTAATTTATCACACCTATTTTTCAATGTTTATGTCATACCTAAGAATTTTGCCTATTCAAGATCTCAAAATGTTCTACATTTTTTTTGTGTTTCATTCTAGAAGTTTTGTTTATTTATTTATTTATTTATTTATTAAATATATTTTTGAGAGAGAGAAGGAAAAAGTGTACAAGATGCAATGTGAGGGAGGAGCAGAGAGAGAGAGAGAGGGAGAGAGAATCCCAAGCAGACTCCTTGCTCAGTGCAGAGCCTGACACAGGGCTCAATCTCATGACCCTGAGATCATGACCTGAATCGAAATCAAGAGTTCGTTGCTTGATTGAGCCAACCAGGTGTCCCCATAGTTTTAATTTTTATCTCCCAAAGCTGCATGGGGCCAACACTGAATACATCTGGGTGAGGTCAGCAGTGTGGTATGAAAAACCTGGGAGTGATGGTGGGCTGTAGAGCCAAAACACTTCCAAGCGACACAAAAACCTGACTACTGAGCTCTGAAGTATAGAGTAGTTAAAAATATTAGCAGAGGGGCTATAAATGCTTTAAGTGTTCTTGGGAGACTAGCCTATTGAACACAAAGTCTTAATTCTCCACAATGTATTTGGAGCTAGTGGTGAAATGATTGTAAGGAACATTCCCATACCTGATTCTACAAGCCTCCATCCAGTTCAACTATAATTAGACTAATTCAGTATTCTATTCCAGCATACAGATAGATGAAGGGAATGCATACACATTTCTCTGGTAGCAAATATTACTATCTTTAGTCCATTATTTTCTCCAACTCCACACAATTTTAGAAATATAATTTTTAAAAAATTAACAGGCACACAAACAAGCAAAACAAACAACTAAAACTGTGACCACGAATCAAAAGAATATGCCAGTCAATAGAAATAAATCTGCAAAGGGATCAGCCTTTACAGAGGGTTTAGAAATAGCATATAAGTTTTTAAAAATAGCTTTGATGAGTGTTATGAATTCTAGAAGAAAATATGGATGAAATGTAAGAACATAAGGGAATTTCAGCAGAGAAATAAAAGATATAAAAAGTACTAAATTTAAGCAGGAAAACTGAAAAAATATAATAACCAAAATGAATTCATCTATGGGCTTAGCCAAAACTTGAAAACAGCAAAAGAACAAAATAGTGTATTTGAAGGGAGGTCAATCTAAGTGATCCAAGTCATAATACAAAGAGAAAAAGAACTTAGAAAACTACTTATATCTTGAGAAACAGTGTCAAATATTCTAGCATGGATATAATTTTATTCTGAGAAGAAGAACAAGAGTGAGACAGAGAAAATATTTGAAAGACAAGTTCCAAGATTTTTTCCAAAGGACATAAATTCAATGATTCAGATAACTCATTAATTTCAGAGCATGGCTAAATAAAAAAGTACCCCTTACACATAACATAGTCAAATTGCTGAAAAGGAAAATTAATAGTAAATTCTGAAGCTGCCAGAGAATAAAAGACACATTACATAAAGGGGAAAATCCATCAAAAGGCCATGTAAACTTCAAAGCATAGTAATTTTTGTAAACTCACCATAAGTTTAGGACACAGTGTTATTTAAATGAACTAATAGGAGAGGGAAAAGGAGAGGGAGAGGAAGAAGGAAAGAGAGAGAGAGATTGAGAAAGAGTCGGGAGGCAAAATCCCTTCAAATATTGGATTAGTAGCTCACCAACGAAATGCCTTGGTAGGCAAGAAAGCTAAGAAACAATCTTCCAAGACAATCTAGAAATTATAGTGTATATTACTACACAGAAAACTAATGCATAGTGTATATTACTACACAGAGAACTAATGTAGGACTGAAAAGCAAAGGGAACTTCCCAAAGATTCAAGCAATCGGCAAAGCAGATGAGCTACTCTTTTTACCCATGGGAAAAAAATCCTGATTTTTCCCTGAAAACATTTACAGCTAGTGGTCAACTGAATCAAAATAAAGTTGTAACGAAGATCTAACCCACATGAGCCAAAGTTCATATTGACAAGTTCAGGTCTACTCTAATGGCCCCAAAACAAAAGGAACATGCTGCTCTTGTGTAACAAAACAAAACAAAACAAACAAAACAAAACAAAACAAAACAAAGCAAAACATTGCTTCATCTTTCATTTTTCTTTTGTATAAAATATCTGGCATTATAGGTTAAGGGACATGTGAAAAAGCAAAAAAAATGAGAACTGTAGTCAAGAGATAAAAAATACCAATAGAAGAAGACTCTGAAGTGGTTAAGATTTATCAGACAAAGATCTTAATATAACTATGGTAAAATGCCTAATGCAACATGTTTTGGCAAATGAGATATTTTAATAGACATGGAAACTATGAAAAAGGAAAAATGAAAAGTCTAGAAATGAAAATGTATGTTAACTAATTGGAATTTAAATAAAAGCTTAAATAAAAGCTTAAATAAATAAATAAATAAATAAACGACAGGGAGAATCAAGGGACCTGAGCTAGAATGGTTTCAACAAGGTAGTAAACATTCGGTTGACATCTGATTATATCCCATGAGTCTTGTTTCTCCAATATAACACACTATGATTAAAATTATTTTGCACTTAAAAAAATTTCCTTTATAATTATGATGATGTATTATAGGCATGTGTTCTCTATTTATTTCTTAAATTTTTAACTGTTTGTTTTGGAGAACTATTTTAGGACATGTGCAGATTATATTTTTTCTTCTACAATTTAGGCAACTGTCAGATATTAATCTACAAATCATTAAATAAAGTACCAAAGTGAAGATACTCAGGTCTTATATGGCCTAGGGAAAGATTTCTGAATGTGTAGTTCCTACAATGTGTTATATGAAGTGTATTGTGTCAAATAACATGGAGTAATATGGCATACTATATTTCCCCCACTGTATACCTCAATTAAAGTCTGAGAATTTCTACAGTAAAATATAATAATAATAATAATAAATCTTTAATACCCAATAATTGTTGCACACATCTGATGAAATGCCATGATTACACTGCTCAAATAGTTGTAGTGATTTTAGATTCAGATTAATAATCAAACTTCAAGAGACATGATAGGCTTTTCTCAATATCAAATTTATTTAGCCTTTCAGTGAGGTACAGGATGGGCATCAAAACAATATGCATGACCAAAACCAAATATCCCTGAGTCCCTGTACACCTAGGATGTGATGACTCCAGAAGACCATGAAGATGAAGTTGAAGGTAATTTGAGCATGAGCAAACAACCTCAATTTAGGCAGGATGTCAGCTCCATAGTCCCTTCAGATCAAGGATGAATAACTAGTTTCCATTTTCCAAGTTGTGTCTTACCACTACAAGTTATTCAGGACTTGATAAATAATTTCAACAATTATATACCACTGTTTGGTGTGTACATCGTCCTCAACTGGTGTTCATCTCTCTCTAATATCATACATGCCTAGATATGCTGTATTGGTGTTTTGAAGGTGATTTGATTAAGGTGTCCCTAAGACTGGAGGAAATTCTGTGCGATATTTGTTAACTATTTTCTTCCAGCAAGAAAATATTATTGTTTTAAAATATCCACAGGGCTCAATTTAGGAAATGTTTTTACTAGTAATTAAATTAATATTCACATAAATTAATTAGACTAAAATGCTATATTAGAAAACTTATTTTTTTAAAAAAAATAATGTTTAGAGAGAAAGAGAGAGAGAGAGAGAGAGACAGAGAATGAGCTGGGGAGGAGCTGAGAGAGAGGGAAACAAAGAATCTGAAGCAGTCTCCAGGCTCTGGGCTGTCAGGACAGAGCCCTATGTGGGGCTTGAACCCAAAAACTGTGAGATCATGACCTGAGACGAAGTTGGACAATTAACTGACTGAGCCACCCAGGCACCCCCCCAAAAAACTTATTTATGCTTGGATGGACATATATTGCATTGAACTTATCTGTTATGATCTTGAAGATATAGTAATGTGATTGATTTGGTCTGTTTGAGACCACAGAGGCAATCCTTTATGTACCATGTGGATCAAACAACATTAGTACACAAGTGTAGAAGGTTTGTGTCTCTTCAAAAATAGTGTACATTAGTAGTTAAAAAAATAAACATGCTGCAAAAAAACTTCCTTATTATAATCAATACATGTGTATATGTGTTTGTATATTTGCACATGCTAATGTGTGTGAAAATTTTTTAGCTATCATGAGGAATAAAGTTAGATAAGATCATGTTCCTTCTTCATGAATTTACACAACATGGAAATGAAAAAAATGCTTGGAAGCAAAACTACTAGATATTTAAATACTAAGTAAAAGTATGAATTCAGAGGAGGAGTTGAGATGGAGGAGTAGTAACCGGATCCTGAGATTGTCTCATCCCTCAAGCAGAGCAACATCAAACCATTTTGAATGCTTAGGAAATTGATCTGAGGATTAAGAGAAAAATCTGCATAATGTGAGGGAAAGAATGTGGTGGGTACCTGGTACAGAAGAGGTGAATTGGGGGAGAGAAGAGCCATGGTGCCACAGAGGGGAGAGAGCCATTTTCATGGAGAGGAGGAAGACAGAAGAGTATCAAGAGCAGCATATTGGGTTTGCACAAGAAAGTCCTCCCCCTGAAAGCAGTTAGAGAGAAAGAGTGAAAACATGCACAGGAGACTGCACAAGAAAACTGCTCCCCCAAACCACTAGTGGGAGAAAAAGGAGAGGGTTTCAATACTGCCAGTTTTTTATAAACAGTGGAACACAGAGTCTGAAGTGTCAGAGGTCAGCCCCTGGCGATGCTCTGGTGAGGAAGAAGTATGGATCCCCAGCAGCAGGCAAGGTGGTCTGGGATCCCATGGGACACAGGGAGAGAAACAGTTCCCCTGCTTGGAGTACATTTGGTAAAGATTATATGGCCTCTCGCAGGGGCAAAGACCTGGCTGGCACTGTCAACTACCAAGTTCACCCATGTAAGAACAAAGATGCTGGCTGAGGACAGCAAACCTTGAAGTAGGCTGTATGTTGCAATTTACCATAAACTCTGAGCCAGTGCTGCTGCAGCACAGTGGTTCAACTGTTTCCTGGGACAAGGCAGCGTGGGACACAGCATGGCGCGACGCTCCTCCAGAAGATCACTGTGGGCCCAAACCAGGGGGTCTCTGAAGTGTGGGGTTTTGAAACACAGCTGCACCTGAGATAAAACCCTGGAGAGAGGCGTCACCTGGTAAGACAGCTTGGACACAGACAGGAGAAAGGTGGGGAGTGATGGAAGGAAGGACACAGGAGGGGTGACTGGCCATGTATCTGTAAGGACTCAAACTTCTCACTATGGAGACTGGAGAGCAGGAGGGTGAAGCCCTTTTCACCATTAGCCCACCATCACTAACCGACCCCAGTGAGTCACCAGGTAGAGAATGGAGCTGTTACACCAATCACAAACCCCTGTGTCCTCCAAGCACTTCTCCATCAAGGCAAGATGGTCTGAGAATCAGAACAGCAGGCTTCTCCCTCAAAAGACCAGCACAAATCCTTTCCACAACCTTAGTCTACTAACTACAGACTGCTTCAAAGTTTTAGCTCTAGAGGAAACTGGATCTAGCTTCATCTGGGTTTTTTGTTTGTTTGTTCATTTGTTCATTGCTGTTGTTGTTGCTTCTGTTTTTGTTTTTATTGTTGTTTTTATTTTCTTTTGTTCTAAGATACAGAACGTGCAATTTTTTATTTTATTTTATTTTTTATTTTAGTATTTTTATTTTATTTTATTTTATTTTATTTTATTTTATGTTTGCTTATTTTGAGAGAGAGAGAGAGAGAACAGGGGAGGGGCAGAGAGAAAGAGAGAGACAGAGAATTTCAACCAGACTCCGCACTGTCAGCGCAAAGCCCGATGTGGGGCTCAAACTCACAAACCGTGAGATCATGACCTGAGTCAAAAACAAGAGTTGGAGGCTTAATAAACTGAGACACCCAAGTGTCCCTATTTTTTAAAAATTTATTTTTATTTTTTATTTTTTTCTCTCTTTTTTTCTCCTTTCTCTTTTTTCTATAAAGCTTCTCTTAACAAGAAGACCAAAACACACCTAGAATCTAGCTCCCTTTAATTGACTTCTTAAAACTTTTAAAATTTCTATTTAATTCTATTAATAGAATTCACCTCAAAAGTAAGAACAGGAAGAAATGAGAGCCAAGGATTTAGTCAATGCAGCTAGCTATAAGATGTCTGAATTAGATTTAAAACAACAATTATAAGGATACAAATTGGACTTGAAAAACATCATAGAAGACACCAGAAAATCCCTTTCTGCAGATATAAAAGAAATAAAAGCTAGTCAGAGGAAAATTAAAAATGTTATAACTAGATGCAAACCCAAATGGAGGCCTAAAAATGCAGATGGGCAAGGCAGTGGAGTGAATGAGTGATATAGAAAATAAAATTATGGAAAATAATGAAGCTGAAAAGAAGGAAACAAAAGTAAACAATAATGAAAGCAGACTTGGGGAACTCAGAGACTTATTAAAACATAATAACATTCTTATCATAGGAGTCCCAGAAGATAAAGAGAGAGAAAAAGAGACAGAAGTTTTATGTGAGCAAATTATAGCCCAAAACATCCCTAATCGGGGGAAGGACAGAGACATCAAAATCCAAGAAGCACAGAGAACTCCCATTAAGTTCACCAAAAGCTGGCCATCTCCAAGACATATCATATTCAAGTTCACAAAATATACAGACAAGTAAAGCATCCTGAAAGCAACAAGGGAAAAAAAATCCTTAATCTACAAGGGAAGACAGATCAGGTTCACAGCAGATCTGTTTACAGAAACTTCCAGGCCAGAGAGGAATGTCAGGATATATTCAACTTGCTGAATGGAGAAAATTTGCAGCCATGAATACTCTATCCAATAAGGCTGTCATTCAAGATAGAAGGAGAGATAAAGAGTTTCCCAGACAAACAAAAACTTAAAGGAGTTTGTGACCAATAAACCAGCCCTACAAGAATTTTAAGGGGGACTCTGAGGGGGGAAAATGACTAAAAAAAACATACTAGAAAGGACCAATGAGCATCATCAGAAACACCAACTCTATAGGTAACACAATGGCACTAAATTCATATCTTTCAATAATTACTCTGAATGTAAATGGACTAAATGCTCCAATCAAAAGACATAGGATGTCAGAATGGATAAGAAAGCAAGATCCATCTATATGCTGCCTACAAGAGACTCATTTTAGACCTAAAGACACCTGCAGACTGAAAGTGAGGTGATGGAGAACCATCTATCATGCTAATGGATGTCAAAAGAAAGCTGGAGTAGCCATACTACTACCAGTCAAACTAGATTTTAAAACAAAGACTGTAGGGCACCTTGAGTAGCTCAGTAGGTTGGGTGTCAGACTCTTGATTTTGGATCAGGTGAGGATCTCACAGTTCATGAGATTGAGCCCCATGTCAGGCTCCTCACTGACAGTGCAAATCTTCTTGGAATTCTCTCTCTCATCCCCACCCCTGTTTGTGCTCCCTCTCTCTTTCTCAAAATAGATGTTTAAAAAATAAAAATAAAACAAAGACTGTAACAAGAGATGAAAAAAGACATTATATCATAATTAAGGAGTCTATCCATCAAGAAGAGAGAACAATTATATTTAGGCCCCAACTTAGAAAAACCCAAATATATAAATCAATTAATTACAAACATAAAGAAACTCACTGATAACAGCACAGTAAGAGTAGGGGACTTTAACACCTCACTTACACCAATGGACAGATCACCTCAGCAAAAAATCAGGGAAACAATGGCTTTGAATGACACATTGGACCAGATGGACTTAATAGATATTTTAAGAACGTTTCATCTAAAGAAGCAGAATACACATTCTCTTCAAGAGCACATGGAACATTCTCCAGAATAGATCACATACTGGGTCTCAAATCACCCAACACATACGGAAAGATTAAGATCATACCATATGTATTTTCAGATCACAATGCTATGAAACTTGAAGTCAATCTCAAGAAAAAAAATTGGAAAGCCCTCATACATGGAGGTTAACAAACATCCTACTACAGAATGAATGGGTTAAACAGGAAATTAAAGAAGAAATTTAAAAAAATAGATGGAAGCCAATAAAAATGAAAACACGGCAATCCAAAACCTCTGGATGCAGCAAAGGCAGTCCTAAGAGGGAAGTGTATTTATTGCAAGTCAGGCCTATCTCAAGACGCAAGAAAGTTCCCAAATACAGAACCTAACCTTACCCTAAAGGAGCTAGAAAAGGAAAAACAAATAAAGCCTAAAGCCAGCAGAAGAAGGGAAATAATGAATATTAGAGCAGAAATAAATGATATAGAAACAAACAAACAAACAAGAAAATAGCAGAACAGATCAACAAAACTAAGAGCTGGTTCTTTGAAAGAATCAACCGTAGCCAGACTTATCAAAAAGAAAAGAGAAAGAACCCAAAGAGATAAAATTATGAATGAAAGAGGAAACATCATAACCAATACCACATAAATACAAACAATTATAAGAGAATAGTATGAAAAATTATATGCCAACAAACTGTGCAATCTGGAAGAAATGGACAAATTTCTAAAAACTCACCAGCTACCAAAACTGAAACAAGAAGAAATAGAAAATTTGAGCAGACCTATAACAAGAGAAGAAATTGAACCAGTAATACAAAAACTCCCCAAAAAACTAGAGTCCTGGGTCATATGGCTTCCCAGGGATGTTCTACCAGATGTTTAAAGATTTATTACCTATTCTTCCCAAACTTTTACAAAAACATTTAAATAGAACTTCCAAATTCATTCTATGAAACTAGCATTACCTTGATTCCAAAACCAGACAAAGACCTGACTTATAAGGAAAATTACAGGCCAATATCCCTGATGAACATAGATGCAAAAATTCTCGACATGGTATTAGCAAACAGAATTCAACAGTAAATTAAAATAATTATTCACCATGGTCAAGTGGGATTTATTCCTGGGCTGCAGGGTTGGTTCAATAGTCGCAAATCAATCAATGTGATAACCACAGTAATAAAAGAAAGGCTAAGAACCTTATGATCTTGTCAATAGACGCAGAAAAATCATTTGACAAAATATAGCATCCATTCTTGATAAAAACCCTCAACAAAGTAGAGATACCTCAACATCATAAAGGCCATATACTAAAGACCCACAATGAATATCATCCTCAATGGGGAAAAACTGAGAGCCTTTCCCCTATGGTCAGGAATAAGACAAGGATGCCCATTCTCACCATTACTATTTAACATAATACTGGAAGTGTTAGCCTCAGCAATCAGACAACAAAAGTAAATAAAATGCATCCACATTGGCAAGGAAGAACCAAACTTTCACTATTTGCAGATGATATACTTCTCTATGTAGAAAACCTGAAAGACTCCACCAAAAAATTGCAAGAACTAATACATGAATTCAGCAAAGTTGCATTTCTATATACCAATCTTTTGCATTCCTATATACCAATAACAAAGCAACAGGAAAAGAAATTAGTGAAATGATCCCACTTACAATTTCACCCAAAATAATTAGATACATAGAAATAAACTTAGCTAAAACGGTAAAAGACCTATACTCTGCAAACTATAGAACACTTATGAAAGAAATTGAAAAGGACACAAAGAAATGAAAAACAATCCATGCTCATGGATTGGAAGAACAAACATTGTTAAAATGTCTATACTACCCAAAGCAATCTACATATTTAATGCAATCCCTATCAAAATACCACCAGGTCTAGAATAAACAATCCTAAAATTTCTATGAAGCCGCAAAAGACCCCAAATAGCCACAGCAGTTCCGAAAAAAAAAAAAAAAAAAAAAAAAAACAAAGCTGGAGACATCATGATTCTAGATTTTAAGCTATATAATAAAGCTGTAGTCATCAAGACTGTATGGTACTGTAACAAAAACACACACATAAATCAATGAAACAGAACAGAAAATCCAGAAATGAACCCACAGCTATATGGTCAACTCATCTTCAACAAAGCAGGAAAGAATATTGGGTTTGAAAAAGGGAGACTACTCAACAAATTGTGTTGGGAAAAATGGATGGTGACATGCAGAAGAATCAAACTGGGTTGCTTTCTTGTACCATACACACACACAAAAAATAAATTCAAAGTGGATGAAAGGCCTAAATGTGAGACAGGAAACCATCAAAATCCTAGAGGAGAACACAGGCAGTAACCTCTTCGACCTCAGCCACAGCAACTTCTTACTAGACATGTTCTGAAGGCAAGGGAAACAAAAGCAAACATGAACCATTGGTACTTCATCAAGATAAAAAGCTTCTACACAATGAAGGAAACAATCAACAAAACTAAAAGGCAGCCTACAGAATGAGGGAAGGTATTTGCAAACAATATGTCTGATAAAGGGTTAGTATGCAAAATCTATAAAAAATTTAAATCTAAAAAAAGTCTATAAAAAACTTATCAAACTCAACACCCAAAAAACAAACATCCCAGTTAAGTAATGGGTAGAAGACATGAATAGACACTTTGCCAAAGAAAACATCCAGATGGCTGACAGACACATAAAAAGATGGTCAACATCACACATCAGGGAAATCCGAATCAAAACCACAATAAGATACTACCTCACATTAGTCAGAATGGTTAAAATTAACAACACAAGAAACATCAGATGTTGGTGAGGATACCCAGAAAGGGGAACCCTCTTGCACTGTTGGTGGGAATGGAAACTGGTGCAGCCACTCTGGAAAACAGTGTGGAGGTTCTTCAAGAAACTAAAACTAGGACTACCCTATGATCCAGCAACTGTGCTTTTAGGTATTTACCCAAAGGATACAAAAATACAGATTTGAAGGTGTGCATGCACCCTGTGTTTATTGAAGCATTATCAACAATAACCAAACTATGGAGAGAGGTCAAATGTCCACCAACTGATGAATGGATAAAGAATATGTGGTATATACATACAATGGAATATTACCCCACCATCAAAAAGAATGAAATCTTGCCATTTGAAATGACAAGGATGGAGCTAGACTATATTATACTAAGCTAAGTCAATTAGATAAAGACAAATACTATATGATTTCACTCATGTGTGGAATTTGAGAAACAAAACAGATGAACCTATGGGAAGTGGGGGTGGGGGGAGAGAAAAGAGGAAAACAAACCACAAGAGCCTCTTAATGGTAAAGAACAGACTATGGGTTGACAGAGGGGGAGGGAGGTGGGTAGGAGATGGGCTAGGTGGGTGATGGTTACTAAGGAGGGCACTTGTGATGAGCATTGAGTGTTGTATTTAAGTGATGAATCTGACTTTCTCTCCCGAAACCAATATTGCACTGCATGTTAACTAAAATCTAAATTAAAAAAAAAAAGTATAACTTCAGAGGAAGGTCAAAACACTGAGAGTTGAATCATTAGTTCAAGGTGCATATAGAAAGTAAATTTCCAGTCTAACAATAGGTGACTGCATCAATAGAAATATGTAATCCAATTATGGGAGAAAAATATCAAAAATGACATAGAATTAGGAATCAAACAGGTCATATCTATAGAGTTTGGATAGTAGAATCATGGAAAATAGAATCAGACAGTTATGGTGTAAATTGTGGCTTTGCATAAAAAAAAATCTGTACATCTTTCAGCAACCAATTAGTAGCTATGGCTAAGGAAGGTGATGTGTTTAGAGAGTGATTAGGATCATTTAAGACTGATATCTGTACAAATGATAGAAATGAAAATATAGTCAGATGGGCTTTTTTTTAACGTTTATTTATTTTTGAGACAGAGAGAGAGACAGAGCATGAACAGGGGAGGGTCAGAGAGAGGGAGACACAGAATCTGAAACAGGCTCCAGGCTCTGAGCTGTCAGCACAGAGCCCAACGCGGGGCTCGAACTCACGGACTGCGAGATCATGACCTGAGCTGAAGTCGGCCTCTTAACCGACTGAGCCACCCAGGTGCCCCATGGGCTTTCTAAAGTAAGGTAGAAATAATGGCAGGGGAGAATTATTCTAATAACTTCAGGTTTAAGATGTGAAATAGAGATAAAAATATTTCATTGTAAGGAGGCTGAATGGCTCAGTTGGTTAAGTGTCTGACTCTTGATCTCAGCTC
This sequence comes from Panthera uncia, assembly GCF_023721935.1. NCBI lineage: Eukaryota > Metazoa > Chordata > Mammalia > Carnivora > Felidae > Panthera > Panthera uncia. The sequence goes on from NW_026057584.1 coordinate 48,500,151, forward strand.
AGGTCATGATCTCCTCGTTCATGGGATCAAGCCCCATGTCGGGCTCCATGCTGAGAGACAGAGCACAAGTGGGGGTGGGGCAGAGAGAGAGGGAGACACAGAATCAGAAGCAGGTTCCAGGTCTGAGCTGTCAGCACAGAGCCAGATACAGGGCTCAGACTCATGAACCATGAGATCATGACCTGAGCAGAAGTCAGAGCTTAACCAGCTGAACCACCCAGGAGCCCCTACGTACTTTTGTATGTACTAAAAAATCAAAATAATTCATTTGGCTCTCTTTATATCAATATTCACTTTATTGAAGTAGTCTGGAACTGAATCTGCAGTATCTCTGAGATATGCCTGTACTATACTTATAATTTAAGAAAACTTTTTTTAAATGGTACAGAGTAATGACAAAATTAAAACAAGAAGAAAAGTTTTTTAAAATGTTTATTTATTTATTTTTGAGAAATGAGAGAGGGAGAATGGGAGAGGGGCAGAGAAAGAGGAAAACAGAATCCAAGTGGCTTCTCACTGTCAGCACAGAGTCCAACGCAGGGTTCGAACTCAAAATGAGACCATGACCTGAACTGAAATGAGTAGTCGGATGCTTAACCACCCGAGCCGCTCAGGTTCCTCTATTATTTAAAAATTTTATTTGCTGCTTTTTCAAATGTGTTTTGTTTTCAAATCTGATAGGTTAAATTTCATTGCACCTGATACCTAAAAACATCTTAAAGTTTATCTTTAATTTTTTTTTTTAATTGGTAGGTCTTTATTTTTGAAAGAGAGAGAGAATGATCAGGGGAGTGGCAGAGATAGAGGGAGACAAAGGATCTGAAGCAGGCTCTGCACTGATAATAGAGAGACTGATTTAGGGCTTGAAATCATGAAGAGATTATAACCTGAGCTGAAGTCAGACACTTATACAACTGAGCCACCCAGGAGCCCCTATCTTTAATTTTTTTTAATAATTAAAATTGCTTTTATAATATATGCCTTATAATTATAGATCTGGAATCTTTGTGGGATTCTATTTTATTTTACTTTCTAGTATTATTTTGTTATTTATAAGCTTTTGATTCTGCTTGCTTTTACATATGGTACACTGTTTTTACTCCTTGCTTTTACACATCATTTTTACACCTTTTTGTTAAGGTGCTTCTCATCTGCATAACATGAATTGTTCTTGAAAATCCTGGCCTAGGATGAAAGTTTTTCCCTTTCTTTCCTTCTTCCTCCTTCCCTTCTTTCCTTCCTTCCTTCCTTCCTTCCTTCCCTCCTTCCTTCCTCTTCTTTCTTTCTTTCTTTCTTTCTTTCTTTCTTTCTTTCTTTCTTTCTCCCTGTCTCTCTTGCTTTCTTTTTTAAATTTCCCAATTAGAGGACATTTCCTTTTCCCTTTACCATTGCCTGGAGCACTGCTATGGCACTAACTATTATATCTTTAGGTTCCAGAAGCCCCAGATGATCTGAGGCTCAAATATGCGTTATAAATAAATAAATAAATAAATAAATAACAAATAAATAAATAAACATTAAAAAATTGTTTAAAAGTATGTTTATACTATAATGTCATCTATTAAATATGCAATAGCATGTCTAAAATGTACATACCTTAATTTAAAAATTATTTTATTGTCAAAAAATACTAATCACCATCTGAGCTTTATGTGAGTCAGAATCACTATCATAGATCACCATAACCAATTCAATAAGAATAATGAAAAAGTTTGAAATACTGTGAGAATTACCAAACTGTGACAAAGAGACATGCAGTGAGCAAATGCTGTTGGAAAAGACTTGCTCTAATGTAGAGTAGCCACAAACCTTCAATTTCTAAAAACTCAATATCTGTGAAGTGCAATAAAGAAAAGGGCAATAAAAAGAGGTTTGCCTGTTATTGAAACGAGGAACTGAGCCTGAAGCTTCAACAGAGGATTTGTCATAGCTGTGTCTTTCTGATACCATAGTCCTCTTTAATTTGGTATCTGTTGTAGAATTAAATTGCTCCAGAGTATGTATTAAGCTTGATTTATTTATTCATAGTTAGTGCATATGGTGCTTGTGCTTGGACATTAAAGGAATCTATTTTATGTATCAAAAATAATATTCTATGCTGGTATTTTTTTGGTGTAACATTTACCTGTCAGTGAATGAATATGATCATTGTTATAAACCAAAGGATCTTTCTCATGCTCATATTAAAATGAAGAGTAAAAATTTTTATTTTTTTATAATTTTTCCCATTTTATTTTATTTTTTTAAATGTTTATTCACTTTTTTTTGAGAGACAGAGACAGAGTGTGAGCAGAGCAGGGGCAGAGAGAGAAGGAGACACAGAATCTGAAACAAGCTCCAGGCTCTGAGCTGTTAGCACAGAGCCTGATGCGGGACTCAAACTCATGAACCTTGAGATCATGACCTGAGCCGAAGTCGGATGCTTAACCGACTGAGCCACCCAGGCACCCCTCATTTTTCCCATTTTAAAAGCATTTCTATTTCATCTATCAATGACAATACTTATTTATTATTTTTTTGCATATAATATTGGTTCATATGTTTACCAGTTTTAATATTTATGTGAGTGTGTAATGTAATATAATATTTATGTAATTGAGTGCTTGCTGACATTCTATATAGCATCAAATAACCCATTTACATGAAGTAACTGGATATGTGTTGTCTTCCTGATTTTTGGTAAGTTGCCTTAGGAATTATTCTTTCTTGTGTGAGCACATGTACCGATTTAACAAAACCATGGATCTCGAGTTGTTATATATTAAGCTCATGAACTGATAGTTGGTCAGATCCAAGATTATTTATAAAAAGCTCCCGTATATCTACCATGATGAATGAATTAGAGAAAGCCCCAACACACCTATACAGAAGACAACCACTTTGAAAATCAGTCTGCAGCCACTATAACCATGTTTCAAATTCTTATATTAATATTTGAATTGCTTTTGGAAATCTTGTTGGGCTCTTTTTAGGGGATAACCTCAAAAGCGTATTTTTCCTAAGAAACTATAAACCATTTTAAAACAATTTGTAGGAAAACTATGAATGCATCTTTCTATGGCATTTTTTACCTGTTCATAGATGAAAAGATTTTCTCCCTTCTTTATTAGCTGTAGTATTAGCTCTTTACATCAGTTCTCATTTCCTAGCTTGTCAATAACAACTCAATGCAAAACATATTTAATGAAGTCCGTACTAAAATCAGTGGTCTAATTCATTAGTTCTATGTCATATCCCTCACTTACCATTAACAACATTCTTTTTTAAGAGCTCTTTTTTTTCCTCTAAAACTTTCTAGTCTTAATCAAATTTCCAATCCTCTCTCTTTCAGTTTGTAAAATTTTTGCAAAATGAATTTTCTTACAAAGCTTTTTTTTTTTTTTTACTTTTCCCATTTTTTCTTTTTGCCTTTCTCTCCCCTTGTAATTCAAGACATTCCCTTTTAACAGCTTTTCATTCATCTCCTCTGTGTTCACTCCACAGCTTCCAATTGTTCTATATAATAACTTATGCACTCTAGGTTAAAAATGATACATGTAGATGAACATTAAAATTATGTGAAAACAGACAAATTCTCTGGTCTTCTTCCAACATGTATTTGTGAAAAATATGCTGCTTTGTCATTTTTCTGACACTCATTTACATGACAACCCATCTCTTACACTCCAAGATTAAATAAACCAAAGAGATCAAGAGACAATAAGTTTGCTTTTTCGCATATTTTCCTTCCGTTTTCTGTTATCTCAGTACAATTAACAAAATATATAGAATCTGTGAATATCACCTTTTTATATTGTTTTAAAACAGAAAAATGATAAATTCCCCCACATCTTGCTTTATATTTCTTACACCATTTCTGCTTTTTTGTCATTCCCAGTGCTCTTCTTCGAATGTACTGAAATAAGGCCCATTGCTGCTTCGAGAAAGACAGGTTTGCAACAAGCTGAAACTTACTGCTACTTTACATGATATTCTGGCAAACTGTCTTGTTCATTCTTTTTTAGAGATCTTAGAAAAACAACAACTGCGCCTTGAATTTGAGCATATAAAATACCAATCTCTTACATTATCTTTTGAAATGGTTAAATCTATTAGGCCCAAATAAATATTCTTTGGGGTCAATGTCATTAATTTTGGCATAGATTCCAGACGTTCCGTATTTGGACATATTTCAAACTTAAACACCCTTTCTTATTAGAAATACCATTTGGATAAAGATAATATTTTTAAGTAAATTTACAAAACATTACTTTTATCTAATTTAAATATATAAATGTTAGAGAGCAATGCAAACATGGGGTCCCTCAAATAAGTTAAAATTGATGAGGTTTTTCTTCAGGATACAAAGAAAATGGATATGGAAGATGAGCTACGGATGCTGCATACCTAAGTAACCAGTCATGTGGTAGGCTGGGGTGTTTGTTTCTGCACACAAAAGGTGGAAAGAAGTGGTCCTAGGAAACAAATTCAAATACCAGGCATCCAAAGATGTTCCTTTTGTTTTTTCAACAAGCAATCCCTAAATCATATTCAATCCCAGTGATATTGGTGTACTATCATAATTATTACAACAGCTTTATATCACTTTTATTTGTAAGTTATTTTATTGTAAATATTTAAAATGTTTTATTTTATTGTTAACATTAAATTTTATTGAAATATTAAAAATTGCCAATTCAAGCTGTTGTTTTTTAAGTAAAATCCAACAGAACAAGAAAGTTTTAAAATTCAGTGTGTTGATGTAATGAGGACCTAGGATTTGAGAGTTGATGTTGAATTGCTCAAAGCAGGTTGCCTGTAGGTTATATTTTACTTATTATTCACATATTACTTTGCCATCATATTTATATAACAAAAAAAGAGAAGTTAAAAGAAGAAAATAGTGAATTAACTTCTTATGGTATGTTGAAAATTTAGGATACTGGGGACTTCATTTTTAATGGAGAGATAGGCAAAACTAAGAATGGTCTTCTATAAAGGGTTACTCTTATAAAATTCCCACCAATTCAAAAGTACTTCGACTCTGAACTTTACTTGTTACTCACAATAAATAAAACTTATGAAAACATGATAAATCTAAGTTTTAAAGGTCAATTCCTAAGACCTAAAAAATTAGTTTGATTGATCACTCTGTGATATGCAAACAATCCATCATTATAAGAGTTCAAAATGAGTATGCCATTACAGATGGTCCCTGACTTATGAGGGTTCAACACACAATTTTTTGACTTTACAGTGGTGCAAAAGCAGTATGCATTCAGTAGAAACTGTACTTTGAGTACTTTGAGTTTTGAATTTTTATCTTTTCCCTGGCTAGTGAGTTGGTAGTTTACTCTCTAGTGATGCTGGGCACCATCAGCACCGTGGCTCCCAGTTAGCTACACAATCACCAGTGTGAACAATCCACTGACAACCATTTTGTTCCCCTACAACCATTCTGTTTTTCACTCTCAGTAGGGTATTCAATACATTTTATGTTGTATTCAATACTTTAATATAAAATAGGCTTTCTATTAGAGGATTTGATCCAACTGGAAGCTAATGTAAGTGTTCTGAGTACTTTTAAGGTAGGCAAGGCTAAGCTAAGATGTTTGGCAAGTTAAATGTATTGAATGTATTTTCAATTTTTGGTATTTTCAACTTATAATGGGTTTGTCAGGACACAGCCCCACAGTAAGTCAAAGAAGTCTATACTTGCAAAGGGGAATTTAATTCATTTGAAATGGCACTTCTGAAATACTAATGAAAGTCATAAAATACTAATTCTATGTTATTAAATATAATTGCTTAAAATAAATTATAATTATATAAAAAGTAAACACTTTCATTGGGTGCATGCTTTCCTGAGCACTATTTATTAAATTAAAAAGGAAATGGATATGGTGTATACATGCCCAGAATTGCCAGGTTACAAGATGAGAATGGAAGATATGAGGTAAGGCACAGTTCCAGATATGTCCTATTGAAGAAAATTAAAATCTGAAGGTCTTGTGCTGAAAAACTCCACAGTTTCCATGGATTATAACTCTGAATTAGAAGCATTAAAAATATTTTTAGGGGTGCTAGGGTGGTTCGGTAGGTTAAGCATCTAACTCTTGTTTTGGGCTCAGGTCACAACCTCACAGTTCACAAGATAAAGCCCAGCATTGGCCTCTAGGCTGGCAGAGTGGAGCCTGTTTGGGATTCTCTCTCTCTCCCGCTCTCTCTCTCTCTCTCTCTCTCTTTCAAAATAAATAAATAAACTTAAATTTTTTAAAGAACACACTTTTCCTAGGTAAGAAGCGTTACAAGGCACATTAGCATAAAGCCAATTACTATCTACAGCAAAAAATAATCTTATTTTTTGGCTATGATAAAGCAATTTTATAGCATTTTCCTAGGGAAATTTGTACTACAAACACCATATTTCTTCCTGATAGACACAACCAATTAAAAAATACTTGTTGAATAAAGAAATTATAATGATCTCAAATGATTGGGGTGCTATTGCTACAATGGCAATCATAATGCATAAATGTATCAAATCAACATGTTGTACATCTTAAGTTTACACAATAAGTCAAATATATTTCAACAAACAGAAAGGTAATAAAAAAACTTGTTGAATCAATGAAATAAGCCATAAAAACGTCATCTCGTTTTGCTATTATTTTCTACCTAAGGAAACATTCACTTGCAATGTTTCATGAAGATGCCACGGCTGGTCATTAGGCTAAGTCTTATGTGGATCTTGTCATGTTCCTCTAATATTTTTGTCCAATATACTTGAAATAACCAATTTGTTACCCTATCATTGTTTTTATTGGCCATTGTTTATCACACCTGCAGTGCTCCTGGTAGTTAAGAATATTTTAACAATGTTGAATTCACATACATACTAAATCTTTGATACTAGACATAAATCTGTCTCTGCTGTGGATGTTTTACACTTGGGAAAATCTTATTTCCGGTGATGCAGCACAATTGGTAGTATGGTCAAGTCTTGTTTCATCAGCATTTATCAATTCTTTATTAGGATGGAACTAAGATAAACCATAGTGTTCCTAACGGAACTTAAAAGTAAGATAAACCATGGTATCTTAATTGGAGATTTAAATGCTGAAATACATCTTTTTTTTTTCCTTAAGAAAAATCTCACAATGATTTATTATTATTCACATTATTATTATTCACATAGGATAGGGCATTCTAAAAATGGGTCACTCCATTGTCAGCATGTTGCAGATTAGCTGACAGTAGAGAAAAAAAAATAATTTGGAATTTAGCCATGTTCATTTTAACTAATGGGTCACATTTGAACAAGTTTTTGACATACAAAGAAAAATAATCTAATTCCCCAGTCAAGTCACTGTGCATTTTACATCTTGTTTAGCTAATGAAATTATCTGACTCTGGAATATATCTTCCTGATTTTTACATGCAAATAATAGTATTAAAAATTTTTGTCTGTGTCACAGCACACTGCCTAGACACTAACACTGAGAATAAGCAGGGAGGATATTAAAAAATTTTAATGGCTTATATTTAATAACTAGAGACTGTATGGGGCATTCCCTTATTAAATATTTACCATCTGCTAGAAAACCAGATGGCCAAGTTGTTCTTTGATAATATAGTTCAAAATAATGTATCAGTTTTGCTCTGGTGTAAATAACATTTTTTCTAAAAGTAAAGGAAAAGAAAAACCATCACATAAACAGTTTCTACATCAAGATTTTTACTATTAAATTTTAATTATTTAAAAGCTAAGTTTATTATGGCCTGTTACTAAGATTAGTTTTCTTCAAAAAACTACAAATTTTTTGAATAGGAATAAATGAGACAAATGCCAATGGTTACAACATTTAGGTGCATTGGAATCATCTAAGGACTTTGCTAAATACTAAAAGCACAGATGTTATAAATTTGCTAAGGATATAGTAGACATGAGTCATAAGTTTTAAATAGATTGCTGTTCACTTTGCCTGCCTAGAAAGAATTCTTTTTTTCTTGATTTGGGGTAATAAAATATATATTATGAAATATTAGGTTTAAGTAATTTTGAATTGTGTACTGAATGCTGAACTTATGTGAGCCTATGTAAATCGAAGGCAAATGCAATGAAATTTAGTCAGGTCATGGTAGCATTTTAATTTGTCCCTGGCATGGATCAATATAAACCTAGAGGGATACAAAAATAACATTTATTTACAGACATAAAATATTTTATTAGCATTTCACACACAAAAAAGAGAAAAATAAATAGTACATGAAAAATCATGATTGATTTACACAGTCTTGGAAGTAATTTGCTATATTATGAATTCCTTCCCTTTGTTATACTTCTACAGTAGTTACGCCTCCTTTGGTAATTAGATCATAGTGAAGTTGGGTAAAACAAATCTATAAAATTTGATGTTGCACATTACTAGTTCTGCATATTTAAAATTTAACTACAAATAAAAACAAAGTATAGTCTCAAAGAATATATTTAAAATTTCATGAGGGCTATAGCTTTTTCAATTTTGTTCAGGCCATTTTTTCTTTTTTGTGATTGCATTATTATAACATTAGTATTTTACCTATCTGTCTGTAAGATTTAAATATTATGTTGTATAAAAACCAAGACAGAGTCAAAATAGTAGTAAGAGTAAATTGTATATATCATACCGAGGAGGATTAAGCTATTTCTTACCCAGTATGGCTTAGAGAAAATCTTGCCAAACGTTATTTTCTCCTCCAGGACAATATTTTGCCTGAAATTCCCAGGATTTACCAATGTGACTTCAAGTTAAGGTAGAACTATGCCATTAATTTTGGACAGAAGACTTTTTATGAAAGTAGCTATTTCTTTGTAAGATGTAGAAAGGGATACACAGTTTACTAATTTTGCAAGAGGAACAGACTAACATGTCTGAAAGAGGAGGAAGCTATGATATTTGGAAGTGCTCAGCAATATGGGTGTCCCTTTAGATTCATGGATGCCTTGTGTTATGGATTGAATGTGTCCTCCCCAAATTCAGAAATGAAGCTCTAGCCTCCAAAATGACAGCAATTGGAAAGGGGTCCTCAAAGGAGATAAGGTTAAAGGAAGTCATAATGATGGGGTCCTAATTGAATAGGATTAGTGTCCTTATAAAAAAAGATTCGAGAGAGAGCTCTTTCTCTGCAAGCATGCAAGGATCATGTGAGGACACATCAAAAGGTGATCATACACAAGCCATGAAGAGAGTCCTCACCAGAAACTAAATCCTGGGGCACAGGCTCATCAAAACACTAAGACCTAACCTTACAATAGAATGTGTCCCTTTTCCTACACTTTACCACTACATTACTAAAGGCCTATTTACCACTTACTCAGTACACAATGTTTACTTTTCAGCAAGAATATACAGGAAACACTAAAAATTAAGAAACACAGTTTGAAGTGACTGAAGAGGTATCCAAACCACCAGACTCAAATATCATAGAGATGTTGGGATTATCAGACCAAGAATTAAAAAAAAAAACTATGAATAATATGCTAAGGGTTTTAATGGAAAAAAGTATACAGCATGCAAGAATAAATAGATAATGCAAGCAGAGAGATAGAAATCCTGATTTAAAAAATACTAGAGATCAAAAACACTGAAACAGATTGAAGAATGCCCTTGATGGCTCATTAGTAAACTGTATCTGGCTGAAGAAAGAAACTTTGAACTTGACACTATAACAATAGAAACTTCCAAAACTGATAAGAAAAAAAAAAAAAGACTGAAAATACAAAATAGAATATTCAAGAACTGTGGGACAACAACAAAAAGTTGAACATACGTGTAATGGAGATACCAAAACTAGGAAAAAGAGAGAAACGGACAGAAGCAATATTTAAAATGGTAATGCCAAAGAATTCCTCCAAATTAATGTCAGACACCAAACCGTAGGTCCAGGAAAATTAGAGAACACCAAACTAAACACACACATGCACACTCACATGAACACACACACAATTACACCTAGAAATGTCATATTTGCACTTCAGAAAATTAAAGATAAAGAAAAAATCTTTAAGGAGAATAAAATACCTGCTACTGATGAGCAAAGATAAGAATTATATTTTACTTCTCTTTAGAAATCATGCAAGCAAGAGAGTGGAATGAAGATTTTAAAGTACTGAGAGAGGGGAAAAAAAACAAAACTACTGCCTAGAATTCTGAAACCTTGTAAATTTATCCTTCATCTGTGAAGAGAAAATAAAGACTTTCTCAGAGAATAGAATTGAAGGAATTTGTTACCAGTAAGTCTGCCTTGTAAGAAGCGTTAAAAGAAATTCTTTAGAGAGATAAGTTTTTATAGGTCAGAAACTTGAATCTACATAAAGAAAGGAAGAGCATCAGAAAAGACATAAATGAAAATGAAAGAAAAATTATTTTTCTTTTTCTTGGCTGACCCAACAGATAATTTGTTCAAGATGATAGTAACAGTGTATTCAAATATATATGTACACTTATGTGTGCTGATAAAGAAACAGAATGACAGCAATGCTCTAGGGGACTGGAGAGAAGAATTAGAAGTCTTTTGTCACTAAAAGGTACATCACACTACTCATGAAGGGGGTCAGTGTTATTTGAAAGTGGACTTAGATTAGTTGTAAGTGTATATTCTAAGGCAATCACTAAAAGGGGTTAAGTGATAAATATAATGGATATTCTAAGAAAGGAGACAAACTGGAAATATATAAATGCCCAATTAAGCAACAAAAAGCAGAACAAGAGTGAAAGAAAAAGTGTAACAATGAACAAAGGCAACAAATAAAAGTAGCTGTTTATATACACTCTTAATGCAGTAAAAAATTAAAAGTTAAAATTTATGTGTGCATTTTGTTTATAGATTAATCATCACTCTCAGATACAATATTTCATTCAAATCTATATTAGGCAGTTAGGAAGTTAGGAAAATTTTATCTTTTTATTTATTTCTATATTTGTAATTTCTATTTATTTTATTATTATAGGTGAAGAGATAAGTGTGGTGGTAATGTAGTGGTAATGTAGATAATAAATGGTTGACATAAAACTTCTGATTCTTTACCTGGTACTGTAGGATAAAAGATAGATATTAAATTTTATCAGGAATATTTGCAGATTTTAAACAATTTTCCACTTTTTAAAATTAAGATTTTGAAGAATTTATATTTTCTTATTAATTTAAACATAATGAAGTAAAAAAAAACACAATTTGTTATACACATAAAGTATTTTCTTCAACATATTACTACAAATCATTGAGGAATTTGTGGTGGTTTATATGTACAAAATGCATGGAGTGGGGGCATCAGGGTGGTTCACTCAGTTGAGGATTCCACTCCTGATTTCACCTCAGGTTGTGATCTCAGAGTCATGAGATCAAGCCTCACATGAGGCTCCATGCTGAGCAGGGAACCTGCTTGGAATTCTCCCTCTGCCCCTTTCTCTCACTCTCACTCTCTCTCTTTCAAGAAGAAGAAGAAAAAAAAAAAAAAAAAAAAAAGCATAGGGTGTGTTATTTTGCTAAAGTTAGAAATGTTTAAGAGCAACATTTTATTTGTTAAAAATCAATCAATTAAACATACACCAACAATAAAAATGACTGAAGAAAAAAAGTCATGTTTATTTTGGTCTGTTTTAACCTTTTCTATTTGATATTGAAAACCTAAAAGAAAAAAAATCACAATATTATCTAATAAACAAAGTAAAGAGTTTTTTTTTATTTTTTTTTAACGTTTATTTATTTTTGGGACAGAGACAGAGCATGAACGGGGGAGGGGCAGAGAGAGAGGGAGACACAGAATGGGAAGCAGGCTCCAGGCTCTGAGCCATCAGCCCAGAGCCTGAGCGGGGCTGGAACTCACGGACAGCGAGATAGTGACCTGAGCTGAAGTCGGACGCTTAACCATCTGAGCCACCCAGGCGCCCCAAAAGTTTTAAAGAATATATATTTAACTATTAATTATATTAAATGTATCAAATCTGGCTCACCTGGGAGGTTCAGTTGGTTAAGCATCCATTTCTTGATTTCAGCTCAGGTCATGATCTCATGGTTCCTGAGATAGATCCTGCGCTGGGCTTCACGCTGGCAGTGTGGAGCCTGCTTGGGATTTTGTCTCTTCCTCTCTCTCTGTCCCTCCCCTGCAGGCTCTCTCTGTCTCTCAAAACAAATAAATAAATAAATACACTTAAAACACATCACATTTATAAATTACATTAAATTGATTATTTAATTACTTATTAAAGTATATTAATTATATCGAATATATTATAGAAATATATTAAATATATATAAACATATATAAATATAAATCTGTGGATTTGGCAGAATATATACATATTAATTCTCCTTTACCCAAACTTTTATTACATACATGTTTTGGAAGTCTTGCTTGCCTTACTCTTTCATGTTTTAAAATAGAGTTCTTCGTTATCTACTTTGTACCTAGTGTGAGTGATTTCTTTTGAATACTGACTTCATGGAAAAGCTCCATAAACTCCTTCTGACCTAGTTTCCATGAAATCATATCTGTATGTAATTCAAAGCTGTAATATATATCTTACCTCAATGCTTAATGATATTCAATGCCTTTCGTTAAGAATTTTTAAGAGTCTGAGTATAATTATAGATACCACTATACATAAAATACATTCATATCAACCATAGTCTACCTAGAAGAAGCAGCTATGTGCATAAATAACTATATAGAAGAATATAATCATTTTTATTAAAAAATAGTCAAAATAGTGGCGTGACATCACAGATGGAAAATATACCTTTTAACTGAAAGTTTTGGAAAGAGATTATTGAATTTTGTACCATTCTTGTAGCTTCAAAGGATATGATTTCAGCATTTTGGCTGAGAGGTAAGGGAGATCCAGGTAAGAGTAAAAGTGAGGATTCTTTAACATTTTCTTGAATGGACCAATCTTATAATATAAATTGGGTAAATGTTTTTATTTATTTTACTACCAAATGTTTAACTTACATATTCATGCCTTTTAATGTGGATTGAATTTTGAAAGCTTTCAATTTTGAGAGAGCTTTGCAAATAAACATGATGCTAATACACAAACGTGCAGTATTACTAATTGTTTTTAGAATTTTAAATATGTGTGGAGGGTTTTATCTAGTGATTTGAGAAAGATTTTGGAAAAATCATAAATATGAGTACAATAATTATTCAGAAAGCTATTGGAAAAGACAGCATATTTCAGGTTCCTATTAAAATGGAGTACAATGGAGTAGAATGGAGTAGAATGAATAGGGAAAAGGAAGTATATAATATTAAGTTAAAAATTAATTATTTGGGGAAACTAGAAGATAGGGTATAACTGATAGTAACTAAAGTCACCAGTGGATTCTTTCTGTGGTGGTTGTTCATAAAATTGAAGGTGGGAGTGGAAGATATTCAGCTATGCTTGTTTATTCAGCTTTATTTGGTGACAATTTTTATCATAAGGTGTTTTCTTTCTTAGACATGTGTGATTTCATTGTATTTTCTACCTTCATAAACCCTTTGCCCCTAGTAAAGAATTAGACACTGGGTTAGTAAACTGAAATGACCTTTTATTTTATTTTTTAAATAAAAACTAACAATTATTTATGAAACAGTGGTTTTTTAAAATTTTTTAATGTGTATTTATTATTGAGAGACAGAGAGAGACAGAGCATGAGCATGGGAGGGGCAAAGAGAGAGGGAGACACAGAATCCGAAGCAGGCTCCAAGCTGTCAGCACAGAGTCCGACACGGGGCTCGAACTCACAAACCGAAAGATCATGACCTGACCTGAAGTCGGAGGCCCAACTGACTGAGCCACCCAGTCACCCCTAGAATACAGTGGTTTTAAAAAAGTATCCTTCAGATTCATTTTCTCATCTTCTACTTAAATGAGAAATATTTTATAATCTGGCATTAAACACAATATCACTGCTATCATTTCATAGCTAACTACTTACATCCTCAAGAATAGGTCTATATAATATGGCATGACAACAGTAAACCAACATCAAAGCACTTTTATGTGTTAGAGTGGTTATGTGTCCAAAAAATCAATGCAGAAAAGGCAAGTAGATAAAAGTATTTCCTGGATCATACTGCCTAGTTTCACATCCTAGTTTCACTTCTCATTACCTCTGTGTCCTTGGCAAATTAATTGACATCTTTCTACCTCAGTTCCTTTACACACATATGAATGCTCAGAAGATGAAATTATAAAATACATATAAAGAAAGTTTTTAGAATAGTTCTCCTGGAACATAGCAATCCATCAATAAATTAAGCCACTGTATATTGTACAATTAATAGTCTCTACTGTCCCTGCTGTTCTAATGTTTAAAAGGAAAAGAAAAATAGGTAAAATCTGAATGTACACTAGATGCCATAAAATGAAGACAATGATGATGATGATGATGATGATGTGATGACAATGATAAATGGAAAGTACTTGATTTCTTATTCTATTTATCTGTCATTTGTAGCCTACTTTCTATGAAATGAGACTGAGATTGGGGAAGATTAAGCTCATATGGGAGCAGTGTAGCAAAAGAAAGGTAGGTGAAATGTTAGCATAATCAATGGAATTCCATTTTACCTTCTTTTCTATGATTATTGGGATGGAAAAATTTGAAGCTTAGTATAATATATTCCCTCTAATTTCATCTGCCTGTACAGAAATTTCAATTGATAATATAGGTGAAAATAACTATTCATATTTACTGCTAAGAGAATTACTTAAGAGTGGTGCCTGAGTGGCTGTGTCGGTTGAGCATCTGACTCTTCGATGTTGGCTCAGGTCATGATTCCAGGCAGGGTCATGGTATCAAGACCTACATTGGACTCCACGCTGGGCCTGAAGCCTCCTTGGGATCTCTCTCTCTCTCTCTCTCTCTCTCTCTCTCTCCAAAGGGAAAGAAAGAATTACTTATGAATCAAAAACAAAACCTTAAAAAAACCCAATTCTCATATATGCCTTCAAGTCAGGTGTCCATAAATCTATCCAAGCCCTTTGTGGCAGCAAAGCAAGCAGGCAAATATGAATTCAGTTTATTCAAGGCAAATAATTATAAAAATACTACTATGTTATCTAATATCATGCTAAGCATGAGGGAACATAAAAGATTGAGCACATTTTAATTTAAAAACAGCATTTAAAATTATATTCTCATATCATATACTCTCATAGTTATTATCATAAATATCTGTTCAATTCCTGTCTTTTTTTGATGAAATATAAGCTAGACAAGGAAAAACATATTGATCTGGTTTATTATTGAATTCTTGGTACACGATACAATTTATGCAGTGTATTCCAAGAACACTTATTGAATGCTTGAAATGATGAATGTATGTATTAACAAATGAAATTCAAGATATATTAAAGACAGAGAGAGAATTAGCTATCACACTTTCAATAAGTCATAATTACAAATCTTTGCAGTTAAAAAGCTCAGGATCTAAAAATATACTCATTTTACAAGACTAAATGTATAGTTATAGACACATTCACAACAAAAATTGGAAATGAGAAATTTTGCTTTAGCTTTGAGGCATTTTAAAATTGTAATTCCCCAAAGAAATATTTTATCTTAAACTTATAAATTGTATTTCTCTTTTTGGCCACAACAAAGTGTTAGATGTTATAATCATCCTCTGTTATAAACAACTGAAAAGTTGACAAATTATGTAAGGCAATAGTTTTCACAAATCAGACATCTGGCAGTGTGGAGCTGTGGTCCCTGAAGAAAGGGAAGCCCATGAAGTAAGGTCCATAGTCACCCACGCTTTCTTTATACAGACATTTTCCAAACTACAGCACAAAGTATTTCAGCCCAAATATAAAGAAATGGTCTCATTGGGTGTGGGAAAAGGGATGACAGCTAGTAAAATAAGTTTAATTTGTGAGGCAAGTTAACAAACAGCAGGTTGCTAAGTAGAGAAGAAACTTTGAGAAATAGGCAAGATGGAGGACCTTTGATCAAATACTAAACTGTGCATGTGCTTGAAAGAATCTGCAGGGCCTGGAAGAAAAGATCTGTATGTAAACAAAGATTCTGCTGGGATACAAGACTAAGAGAATTTAGCATTACAAATCACCAGAATAGAAAGGTGTCATTGAATACCAGAGGACTTCTGCTGAAAGACCAGAAATGCCATGCATTAAAATAAGGAACATACTCTAAAGTAAGTCTACCCTAGACCCACAATAAAGAAGCCTACAGTCAGGCATGGAATAGATCAAAGTTGAGAGGCAAGTAAATCCATGGTTTTATAGAAGAAAACTCAACTACATTCTTTAAAGAAAAGAAACATTCCAGACTCTACAATGTAGCACCTGCAACAGAAAGCTATGATTTAAATACATATTGGATTTAGGAAGGAACAGGACCTTACAACTAACATTAGGAGAAAAGGGAGTCAACAGAAATTGATTGAGAAATGAACACAGATATGGGAATATGCAGAGACGAACTTTAGAATAGCTACTAAAAATATGTATATGCTAAAAATAATACTGTACTTTGAGTTGGAACTGTGAACACAAAAGGACATTCATGAAACAGAGCTAGTATTCTCTAAATATTATCTAGTATTTTTAGTGGGTAATAATAGTCCAATATTAATTTATTAGTTTGACAAATACCCTTGTTATGCAAGATGTTAACTGTAGGAGAAATTGGAGGAAGGGCATATAGAAACTCTATCTTTGCAACTTTTCTACAAACCTAAAATCTTTTTAATTAAAAATATATACATTAAATATATGAATGGAAAAGTAAAAGTAGCACACAGTAAAGAGAAGATGGGTAATTTTAGTGGTAAGTGGATATTAATTTTAAAAGTAACAAAATAAAAAATTTGAACAGTGAAAAGAAAAAGCTGCGCAGCAAATACACAAAAGCCTAAAAGTAACGATAACAGGCTCAGGAATTAGAGTATTCAGACACGAACTTTAAAATAATTATGATTAGTATGTTTAAAACAGCTGACAAACAGAAGGAGAATAAAATTAAAATTTTATGGATAAATTACTCCACTTCTGGTCAGTATGTATTAATGAGGACCGGATTTATGATCCTGCTTGAAAAGAAAACAAAAAGACTGTGTGTTTGAGTATGCATGTGTGGTTTTCAAGACATTGAATATAAGGCGATGTATCAGCTTCCTGAGGTTGTTGTACCAAATCATCACAAACTGACAAACAACAGAATTTTATTTTCTCATAGTTCCAGAGGCTAGAAGTTCAAGATCAAAGTGTCATCAGGCAGTTTCCTTCAGAGGGCTGTGAGGGAAAGATCTGTTTCCTGCCTCTCTCCTAGCTTCTTGTAGCCTCAGATATTCCTTGGCTTAAAGATGACATTCTCTCTGTGTCTTCATGTCTTCCCTCCATACATGTTTATTTATGCCTAAATTTCTTCTTTTTATATGGACACCAGTCATATTGGATTAAGGCCCATTCCAATAACCTCATCTTAACTTGATCATTTGCAGTGACACTATTGCCAAAATAAGGTCATATTCACAGACACCAGGGGTTGGGACTTACACATCTTTTGCTGGTGACACAATTCAAACCATAGCAGGCAACTAAGGAGAGTAATCCTGAGAGACCAGAAACAAGAAAGCCACGTGAATGCTACAGTTGCTTTACCATACAGCTTTGAGGCCATTTCCAGGGAAATACAAGAGGTGGGTAACTCAGATGGAGCTCAGAGAACTACCAAAAGAAGGTGATGGAATACAAGAACCAAGATGAATAGAGTTCATAGGACAGATTATCAGAATAGAGAAAAGAGCACAGCACAAAAGCACCAGCCATTTGAAGGCCCTTGGAGTTTTCAACTGAGTTACTTATAAGTACAAAAATGAGAAGAAACTACTTGAAGCTGGGGGGAAAAAGACCACACAGAAGAATTAGATGCAATAGTACCAAACACACAGGGCTATAGATAGTTCCTGTCCCTACAGACCAGAGGGATTCAGAATTCCTGGATAGTTAGATAGAGTATACATAAGGTTCTTGTCTAGATGGGGAAGAATTAGTCTTAGACTGAGCATTGCTTAGCCCCCGCTAAAAAAAAACAAAAAGAAAAAAAAAGAAAAGAAGGAAAAGGAAAAAAAGAAAAGAAAAAGTACTACTTGACATGATGATAGTAACATGTTTCCAAGTAACAACTAACTAGGAATACAAAAATGTCCAGAGCCAAATAAAGTAAAATTTGTAATGTCTGGCATGTAACAACAACAAAATAAGCAGCATGCAAAGAAGCTGGAAAATGTGACCCATAATGAGAATAAATATCAATCAATCTCAAACCACCCCCAAACTGACACAGATTTTAGAATTCACAGAGAAAGACATTAAATAGTTATTATAACTCTATTCCATATGTTCAAAAATTAAGTGCAGGCATGGATAATATAGAAAAGATCTACATCAGATATCGACAAATGAAGGTTGAACTGTATGGGATGAAAAATTTGCTGCATGAGATTGAGAGCAGATTTGGTATTGAAAAAAAAAAGATTAATGAATTTGAAAACATGCCTTAGAAACTATCCAATATAAAGCACAGAGAATAAAGGGTAAAAATGATATGAACATGGCATTAGTGAGATGAGTGAAAATTTCAAACGGAGCTTTGTAAAGCTTTGTAAAATCAATGAGAAAAAGACAACACAATAGAATAATAAGAGAATAAAGGTTTTGGTTTATTCATTTCATGGAGTACCAGCAGTGAAAATGTGTAAACTACAACTACATGCAATAATGTAAATATATCTCAGACACATAATGTTAAGTGCAAAAAGCAAGATATTAAAATATATACATAGTGTGGTTCAAGAACATTTATGGAGAACAAAATTCTATAATATAATATGTCTGCATATGAAACATATATGATAGAAATGTGTAGAAAAAAATAATTTTTTTAATCTTTATTTTTGAGAGAGAGAGAGAGGAATGAGTGGGGGAGGGGCAGAGAGAGAGAGGGAGACACAGAATCTGAAGCAGGCTCCAGGCTCTGAGCTGTCAACACGGAACCAGACGCGGGGCTCAAACTCACGGGCCACAAGATCATGACCTGAGCCGAAGTTGGACACTCAACCAACTGAGCTACCCAGGCACCCCAGAAAATATTAAATATTAAGACTCAGGATATTACTCATCTCATAGGTGAAAGAGAGGAGATGAGATTAGGGAAGAGCTCATAAGAGCCAAGAGATTGGAAGGGGATACTTAAAAAACAAAACAAAAACAAAACAAAAACAAAAAAACCTCAAATATATATTCAAATATATCAAACTCAAAAATGTATGAAACAGATACTGCTTGTTTTTTAATTCTTTTATACATATATGCACATCATATTCTATTGCATCTAGCAGATATTTAATATAAGAACCATAAATGTTATCGTGCCAACAAGGGAATATCTCATAATAAAATATGTACAGGGACTTGACATTCTTTTTTTCTGTGCATCTATATTTCATAGGAGGCACATTCAAAGTGCATTTGCATGCAAGTTACCACATTTTAGTTAGTAAATATAGACAAATGGAACCATTAATTCAGGATATAATTATAGCAAAACAGAATTAGTTCATAAGCTAATCTTGGATCCTGACACCCATAAAGGGTTCTCTGGGATCTCACCCACCTGCTGATGCTCATACGGGGTCTTCCATACAAGCCTCAGGACCCCCCATACCACTCTTAAAGATGACTGGACATCAGGAAGGCAGGTGACCCAAGGTGCATGAGGGTATTTAGTCATTGTGATATTGTGTATTGTGAAAAATAGCTGGAATATAGTAGTTTTTCATTCTCAAGAAGATGAATTGAGAAATACAAAGTTAATCAGACATTAGCAGAAATTGAAATTGAAAGCACACATGAACTTAGAAGACACCATTGTGTGGCGATTTAAGTTGATGTTATGAAAAAGTAGAAGCTAAGAGTAAAATAATCAGCACCTATGAAAAACGAGAAGATACAAAAGTAGAGAGAATCTTTTACCTGCTAGGAAAACGGAAAGAGAAGGACACTGATAGAGTAAATCTTTTATACTACTGCTGGAAAACTAAAGTTTCGATCCATAGACATATTCTGCTGAGACTTCAGAAATGCTTTGCATTCAGGTCATCTTTTCTGTTCCTAAAGCTCTGAGATTCTTCAACCTTTCCTGGCTTCTTGTACACAGGTGGTTTTATAATATAGATTGCTTTTCTTGTGTTAAATTTCATTAAATTTATCAGTGCTGAGAGCCTGTGGGAAGACCACTAAGAATAGGGTTTGTAACATTTCTACCCAAACTATAATCTTAAATGTGAGGCAAAAGGTATCAGTCATGTAAATACGTGTGGATGTATATGCATGTACATATGCACACACAGGCACCCACAGTATATGGATACATAAAGTTAACTTGAATCTGAAATGTGTGTATTAATTATTCCTATTATTTGGGCTTGTTGCCAAATAAATAAAAAGACGTCTACAGTGTGGTATGTGCTGATGATGGTACCTGTCCATATCTGGACTTTTAAATGATGCACCATAATGCAAAGGATAGTTCATTTTACACTATTCATCAAAAAGCTGTTGCCTAGAATGTAAGCCCTGACCCCCCTCTTCCTTCAACGAAAAATCTACCTGTGCCAAGTCCTGCATTAAGAATATGAATTATGTGACAGCAGCTGTAGTTATGCTCAAGTGGATGCATATTCTGGCAAGCACTTTACATCAACCTGGATCTGCCTGACATAAGAGTAGGCATATTTATATTCTCTTTGTTGAATACTGATAATGTAATATTTATAGTGTGAAAGGCATGCCTTTATTCTGGTGCACATTACATTTATTAATTACATTTGCATGCAGAGAAGGGTGAAAAGATTGATGAATACAGTTGATCCCTGTCTGAACACACTGCTCCACATACTTCTCTTATTGCTTTATACAGTAAAGCCTCATCTACATTTACTACTAATATCCTAAATCCTATCTACAGCATTTTGAATTATTGGAAAAAAAAAACCCATTTTCACACCTTTTAAAAATAAATGCTTACCATATTTAAACCTTGTAATACCAGTACAAGGTTTATGTATTTTCTTTATTCTTACCACTATTTTTATCATACATTTTTTGTGGTTTTGTTGTTGTTGTTAAGTTTCTATTTAAATTCCAATTAGTTAACATACAGTGTAATATTAGTTTCATGTGTGCAATATAGTGATTCAACCCTTCCAAACAACACGGGTGTCTACCATAAGTGTCCTCCTTAATCCCATCAACTATTTCACCCAGCCCCTCCCTCCCCTCTGCTAACCATCACTTTGTCCCCCATTGTTAGGAGTCTGCTTCTTAGTTTGCCTTTTCTCTCTTTGTATGCCCCTTTGCTCATTTGCTTTGTTTCTTAAATTCCAAATATGAGTGAAATCATATGGCATTAAACCCCAAATCTGAGGAATAGAATAAGAGCAACTACTTTAAATTAGACTTTAAGAAAATATGTCCCCCATGCTATACTTGCTTAGTGTGTGCACTTACTCAAAGAAATTTTGGATGTTCTGAGATTTTCATTTTGTGAAGGCTGTTCTGAATAGTGTATGTGGCTCCTTTCAAATCATTACTTCGGTAACACATTTTCATTTACAGTTTGTGCGTGTAATCTACAGTGATGTGGATGAATCTCACATAGACCACTAAAATCTATAGATGCACACAAAAGGCATTGGTAGCTAAGTACTTCTAAAACTATCTTTCACAGTCACTAGTTCTTGGGATATTTGTTTCTAGGTAAAATTAAGAACAATGGTCAAAGTTTATGGGGAATGCTGAGCTATAAGCAAAATTAAACATAAAAACATTACATATTTCTTTCTTGGATTTTTCTTAATTCATGGTATCATAAATCATAATTTTTCCATAGGAAAAGATAACCACCTATTTTGCCTTTATATTCTTAAGTACATTTTATCTTATTATGTAATTTCAATACCAAATGCAATAGGTATAAACAGGTCGTGAATAAAGATAGATTGTAATTTTTGGTAGGCATACATCTCTGTGAGTAGGTGTAGATGTATGTAAATGTGCATCTAGTAAATCTACTTGCCATAAACCTTTAGTGTACAATGGACATAGCACAGAATATTTTACAATAAAAAAGGGATATTGGGTGATCTGGCAAGGGCATTAATTAGAAGTTTGGGGAGAGTTGCCTACACAGTAGTATACCATTTTTTTTGGTTAGCACAGGAAAATAATGTTATATCTTGGTTAAGGATAAAAGAATCTAAAGATCAGCAAGTAGTGCAGATGTGCATTCCCTTCCAGGGTATAATGCCCAAAGGCAAACTAGGACTCGGCTGATAATAAACTCTGCATGAAATGATGATGGTGGTTGGCACTCAGCAGGCAATTAATTTTTGTTGGGTCACTGAATAAGTAAATGATTGAACGAATATTGATAATTTATGAGTTTTATTAACACAAGGAATAGATGCTCATCATAAGCAATGTCCACCTTAATATTCAGCAATCTAGATATCCTAAGGGGGAATAAAAAACCTTAGAGGTGGATTTAAGTGCACTTATTAACTAGTGGAACATGAAGATGGACCTACCACTTGATGTTAAATATTTGGGATTACCCCTTCCGTCCAAGCCATGTCAAAGAACAGTATCGATGTGAATTGTAACTCTCTTGACATGAGAAAATGGAAAGCATGCTGAAACAGCTTACAAAAGCATTGAATCTTTATGTGCCCGATAAGGCAAAATCAGGGCCATGGCCATAGGTAAAATTATTCA
This sequence comes from Panthera uncia, assembly GCF_023721935.1. NCBI lineage: Eukaryota > Metazoa > Chordata > Mammalia > Carnivora > Felidae > Panthera > Panthera uncia. The sequence continues at coordinate 48,522,962 of NW_026057584.1, forward strand.
TAGTTCAAACAAGAAATAACAAATTCTTAGGGAAATTTCAAGACTCTAAATCTAAGGTCAAGAACTGGTAACTGCAAATTAAAGACAGGTAGGAACAGTAAGTCAGTTTCAGAAAGTTTGAGGTAATATCTTTAGGAGTTGCCCTTAGCAATTCTATTGAAATAGCTAGGACCTACAACTGTGGAAACCCCTGGGTCTGTCCAATGGCATATAACTCCTGATGTCCAGCACCTCTGCTCTAAACCATTTATGACTGCAAGTATAACACTTTTTCTTCGAATAATCTGTCTATTCTTATTGAAATTCCATCTTAAATTTCTGTTCCCTAAAATGCATCTCAAATCAGGAAGAAAGAAATGAAAACTGTATTTGCATAGCTTCCAATTCAGAATTGAATTTTAGTTTCTTTCCCCAACTTTCTATTTTCACTTGGTTTTAAATAAATTCTTCAGACTGCACTTCTCCATCTCTTTTAACATTCAGTAACAATAGAACAAACAGTACCACTCTTAGGTGAAGCGGCAGAATTAGAAGGTGAAGTGGTTGCCTAGCAACATCACCTGTGAGTAATTAAGCATCTCTTCAGAATTGCTGAATTTGGCTTTAAATTCTTGGCCTTCTTACAAAGAGCTACTTAGACAAGTTGGACTCTGACTAACTATTGCATTGAAGATTATAATGCCCAAGCTGGGCAACCAAGTAAGAAGGTCTTATCACCAAAATTTGTTTTTTGCCAAGGCTCATGTCTCACTCCTTGCGGTCATCTAAGACACAAACAAGTTAAGTACAGATGACTGTGACTGTCACAGATGAAAACCTACATCCCTTCCAAGTATTCACAATACAACACAGTTTTCTGATTCGTAGCCATCTTTTGTCTTAGTCTGCCATTTTTAGGTCAGTGCTAAAAATATGTGGAAGTATCCAATGCAGGTGCTCTGACACTAAAGAAAGACATCTACACATAATAAAGTAGGTTTGAACACCTATATGATATTGGAAGCAAAATCAGTTTTCATCCAAATCTGAAGACTTATAAATCATTTCAAGCATTTGATATAGAAGGTCATCACATTTTATGACGCTTCAATCATCATGCTCTCAAGCAACGTCTTCAGAACACCTTTTCCTCCAAAAATGAATATTGTTATCAAAAAGCATCCTCTGAAACACATCACGAGAACTAAGGCTTTAGGATGCTCTTGATTTTAAATAGATAGCTAAAGATACCTAAAACATCTTTACAGAATTACATATGATTTGTGAGACTCATATATATTAAAATACTTGGACTGTGGTATTTAAATAAGGTCAACACAAAAAGTAATAATAACAAACTATGTTTCATTTATAATGGAAGTATCTTTATAGTTAATAATGACATAAATGTTAAAATCATCCAACAACTTCATGAAGTAAAAAGCAAGAAAAGGTGAGGTAATGGTAGAGCTGAAAATTTAATAAAAGAAGGCTATGAAATAGGAGTTTTATTAATTTTTTTTAAGTAGGCTTCACTCCCAGCTTAAAGCCCAGTGCGGGGCTTGAACTTGAAACCCTGAGATCTGAGCTAAAATCAGTAGTCAGACATTTAACTGACAGAGCCATCCAGGTGCCCCAAGGTAGGAGTTTTAAATGTCTTTATTGTTAATAGGAAAAAGGATGCCATACCATCAATGATAAGGACATATCCATCTATAGTGAACAACTGTTCCATTATTAGCTTTTTAGAAAAGACAAAATACTTTAAAATAATCATGTCCAATTTTAACATAAGGAAACACACTCATTTATATAAGAGAAGCACAGTGATCTGATAGAGGGAACAAGGTGGATAAGGTGAAGTATATATTTTAGAAAGATACAGTAGTATGAATTGTCAGTATCTAGTATGTCTTGGAAAGCTTTGCCACTAAGGGAGCCAAAAAAGTTTTGAAAGCAATGGAATATAGCATCATTTTTAGAAGACGCAGCTTGTCCCTAGCTTGTCAATGTCAGCCATAGGTCTGTTCCTAAGGAAATTGATACAGCTTAATGGTGACTTGATTATTTATAAGAGATTGCAGGTGGTTTGGTGACATGCATCTTTTGGCAGACCCAGATAACTCACACATTTCAAATTTCTGAACAGTTAAGAAGCCAATACCTTGACATGGAATCAAGCACCAACAATATTGTGAAATACTACGCATGATATGTTTGCTCAATTTTTTACTAATTTTGGCATAAATACAGCCCCATATATTCCCTTGAAAAGGAAAAAAAAAGTTTTAGAAGATGACAGAAAAATGTGAGAAAACACACAGGATTTGGAGTTCTTGGTTTCAACCTTTACCTAATCAAAGATTTTATGATTTAGGGGTCATTTTTTTAAAACATTCTTTTATTTTGTTTAAAGCTTATTTATTTATTTATTTATTTATTTATTTTGAGAGAGAGAGATAGTGGGCATGCATGCAGGGGAAGGGCAGAGAGAGAGAGAGACTTCCAGTCTCCACACTGTCAGTGCAGAGCCCAATGCAGAGCTTGAACTCACAAACCGTGAGATCATGACCTGAGCCGAAATCAAGAGTTGGACACCCAACAGAGCACGCCACCCAGGCACCTGTAGGGGTCATTGTTGAGATCTTACTCTTAATTTCACAATTTACAGATGGCACTAAAATACATAATTCATAGAATTGTGATCTGTATCTGTATCCATATATTGGACTCATCACTTATGCTATATTAGTAATGAGGAGATTAATGTTATTAGCAGTATGTTATTTAATACTCCTCGGAGAAATCTTTATTGATCACTTACTCTATGATGAGTACCATGTTAGGTTCTGGAATCAAAAGGGTAAGCAAAATACATGCATCCTTAAGACACGTATATTTTAGTGTGGAGTTACCATGCTAAGCTACACATGGAGTTACCAGCTTTTTTTTTGTTTTTAATAAGCAAATGACTGAACTAATGTCAATAATTTATGAATTTTATTTAAAAAAGGACAGATGCTTATCATATATAGTGCTTACCTTATTTTTTTTAATGTTTATTTATTTTTAAGAGAGAGGGAGTGCGAGAGTGCAAGTGGGGAAGGGCAGAGAGAGAGAGGGAGACACAGAGTTCAAAGCAGGCTTAGGCTCTGAGCCCTCAGCACAGAGTCCTATGTGGGGCTCGAGCTCACAAACAATGAGATCATGACCTGAGCCCACATCAGGCACTTAACCGACTGAGCCACCCAGGCACCCGTTCAGTGTCTACTGTAATATCCACCTATCTAGCTACCCTGAGGGAAGAAATGTAGAGGTGGATTCAAGTGCAGTTATCAACTAGTGGGACAAATAAAGTATTTGTGGAGCGAAGTCCTTTCATCAGCCACACATTTTAATAAGTGGCTGGGTTAACTGTGTCTTAAAGATATGAATTCACTCTCTAACCTTTAGAACTACTTCCGAGGTATATGTAATATGCTTGATTTTTGTACCTCCTATGATAGGTATTTCCAAGACTTGCCACTCCGAGGAAGGTTCAGACAGCCTATCAGTCTCTCTTAGCATCTCTGTGTGAGAACTAGTGGTTACTTCAAGTCACAGCCTGTTCTACGGAGTTGGCAAAACTAATTGCAAGTGAAAGGCTACTGGAGGTTCTAGTAATGCATTTTGGACTGAGCTATGAATTCTATCGAAATCTATCGGCGTGCTACCCAGCCATTAATAAAGTAGCATTTCTTTCTGTTTGTATTTTGTCCCCTGCGTTTATATTTTATTTCTAAACCTCAGAAGTGAGGAGAGCAGAGTTATGATATTAGTACCCAATCCCACCTCAAACCCAACTTTTATGATTATAAATTATTTACAAGGGAGCACTTTTCCTTTTTTAGACTCAAGAAATTTTCACTAACATAATCACAAAGGGAATAAAATAAAATCACTTCTGTACTAAAAAAAAAAAAAAACAAAAAAATGGTAGGATGAATGTTTTCATCATAGACAAATTAAGCCAGGGATGCATTACCATAATAATAATAATAATGAGGAGTACTTCATCATGAAATAAATAACTGATGAAAAGTAATTCTAAGAGATAAGAAATGATTTTGAAAGTAAAACTTTTTTATAATAGCAACATCAGAATATATTGAATATTTCAAATTACAATACCATTGTATGAGTTAAATATTTTTGAAAAAAACACAACAGAAAGAAAACATTTAAAAACATTTCAAATAGATTTGTTTTAATAAAACTTTTATAATATTATTTTATAATCTTCTATGAGGCCATTTGCCTAGTGATGCCAAAAAAGCAACTTCATATTTTAGATTTTTTAGTGAATATATTTCCTTTTATAATGGGTGGTAACTGGTTAACAGCTACACATGTTAACAGATTTTCCTATTGCTGGAAAAGTCAGCAGTTCAATTGAATGACTTTTATGCATGTAAAAAGGTCTTTTTTTGATGTTTACATTTAAGGGATCAATCTAAGGATTTTTTTATGTGTTCATTAATGTAAATATTCTTCTTTCAAATGGAATAGCATATTCATTTATTTTTATTCTGCTATGGAAATTTTCAAAAATATACAAAAGGAAAAAGAATAACATAATAAATTCCCAGATACCTACTGCTCAGCTTCAAAATATCAATATCTTTGTCAATATTGTTTCATATATCTCTCCACCATATATTTGTTTTTTGTGGTTGTCATTCACTGGAGTATTACAAAGCAACATTCCCAAATCATATCATTTAACCATAAATACTTCATTCAGAATGTATCTCTAACTCATAGGGATTTATGTTTTTAAAAAATAATCGTACCATGATCATACTTTACAAAATTCATAAAATGTTTATATCAGGTAAGACACAGTCCATGCTAAAAATTCCTCAATGAATTTGCCCAAGAAGAACTTTAAAGTTCTTCTTAAAGAGGATTTATTTGATTGGAACTCATGTATTCCATTGTGTGATCTCACAATGGAATTGCAGCACAGAGGACTAAACTGAACTTTCAAACACTAGCGCCAATTTATTTTAAAGATTTATTTAAATTCTAGCTAGTTAACATGCATGGTAAAATTGGTGTCTTGTAGAATTTAGTTATTCATCACTTACATATAACACCCAGTCTAGCTCTAATCTTTAAAGATTAATTAGACTTGCATCTCGCTTCTTGGGGAAGAAGTACAATTACCTTGTTCTGATATGACATGTGGATATCATCAGGTACAGCATCTCTGAGTGTGTACTAGATTTGTTTAGGTATCACTCCACATTTCACAGCCATGTCTGTTATGGCTTGTCCTGCTCCCTGGCCTGTGTAGCATCATCAAAAATCCACACCGTTCTAGTGGTTCCAGAGCCAGCTTATTGCAGCTGCCACTCCCTTCTCTACAGACCTAGAAGCTGAAGAGGCTCCAACCTATCAGGGGCACCTAAAAAGTTAGTACAAAATACAGGCGAGCAAAGGAGGAAATATTCAATGGGGCATTTTAATATAAAGTTGGAGGACTTAGGCTACCAGATATAAAGATTAACTGAAAGTGATGCGGTGTAAACCTGTGTACATTAGTGAAAAGATAGACAAGGAGATCAATAAAACATAATAGAAAGTCTGGAAATAGTCCTAAACATAAATGGACACTTAATTTGCTACAAAAATGACAGTGAAATGTAATAGGGAAAAAGTTTTTATCGAAGTATTGGCTATCTACGATGAAACAGCTATCCTTAATTTTGTGGCCTAAACAAAAATAATTTAAAAAGGAATCATGATGGTGAATTTGAAAAATTAAATAATAAGGCTTCCAGGAGCAAAAAATAGGAACGTGTCTTCATAACCTTAAGGTAGCAACATATTTTTCTTCTTGCAAGCAAGACACAAAATTCACACACAAGAAAGGAAAAGATTGCTCAATTATACTACAGTAAGATCAGGAATTATTGCATACTATTTACAGAGTGAAAATATAGTCATAAATTGGGGGAAGATACTTAACAAAATACTTATAAAGAACTTACATGTAGTATTTATTAAGAATTTCTGAACATCAATAATAAAACAAACCAGAATATAAAAATGTGTAAATAAACTTTAATAGGCACATCACAAAGGAGTATGTCAAAATGTTTAAAAATAAAGAAATATTGGGGCGCCTGGGTGGCTCAGTCGGTTAGGCGGCCGACTTCGGCTCAGGTCATGATCTCGCGGTCCGTGAGTTCGAGCCCCGTGTTGGGCTCTGTGCTGACAGCTCAGAGCCTGGATCCTGCTTCCGATTCTGTGTCTCCCTCTCTCTGACCCTCCCCCGTTCATACTCTGTCCTCTCTCTGTCTCAAAAATAAATAAACGTTAAAAAAAATTTAAAAAAAAATAAAGAAATATGTTCAAACTTATTATTCACCATGGAAATGCAAATTAAAATCACAATATGAATCTTTTATATCCACAGAAGTGGTTAAGTTTTTAAAAATCAATAATACAAAGTGTTAGCAAAGATTTCAAGAAGCTAAAATTCTCATTCCCTGCTAGTGGAATATAAATTAGTATAACCACTTTGGAGAGCATTTTGGTGGCATCTACAAAAGGAAGATATATATAATATAAAACCCAGTAATTTCACTTTTAGGTGTGTATCCAAAATATTCATAAATCTCAGTTTCTAAATGTATGTATGTATGTATGTATGTATCTATCTATCTATCTTCCTACCTACAACAAAATATATGGAACCTTTGAAAGCAGCATATTTTTGCAGCCAAAATTTTCAAGGAACCTAGATGTCAAACAACAGTAGAATGATATGTGGATTATTCATGCAATGGAATTCTATGCTATAATAATAATCTACTACCTAATGGATAAAAACTCAAAATGTTGATTGTGAAGTGATAGATTCAAATGATACATAGTGCGGTTAGTGACTGCGATAGAGGAATAAATGATATTGTTGTATTTATAAAGCCTATTGGTGATATACTGTTGTGTTTATTTTGTGGTCATAAAATTTATACTGAAGACTTTTCAACTGGTTCTTTGTTTATGTTAGAAAGCAATTAAACGTGTATAAAAATATTTTAAACAATTTCCTAGTTAAATTGTTTTAAATCATGCTTACATCATAGTTGATGAGTGGAATTAGAGTTATAGGAAAATGAGTGGTCTTTCTCCTTTGATTTCACCATCATCCCAAGGCACAAGCATACATTCTTTGGGAAATGAGAACTTTTAAAAATACTTTTAAATGACTGAAGAATTTTGAAAGGTAGCCTATAACTACAGATTTTTCCCAGAAGCATTCATTTGAAATAAATGCTGGTAACTTGAGGATTCATAGATGTGTTTTGCTTCTTACCAGAGGCTTAATTTTGTTAGATATAAATAGGCTTCTCAGCCTGTATCAGTTATTTTAGCCATCTTCTCAGATGGCATTCCAACCTTGTTGTGCCCACTCTGGTTGGGGTATAATCACACTGCTCCATTCCCCTGAACTCAACAATTACCTCATCCAGTGATAAACCTGTGAGTTACACTAGGGATTATGCATACTTTTTCACAAAATCTGGCCTGATGTATTTCCTTCCCTAGGATTTTTCAGAATGAATCTACTTAGAAAGACCCTCTCTGGTTTCAACACGTGACTATCAACTCCAATATTCCTGCTCAGGTCAAGAAACCAATGACAGCTTCAGTTCCTCAAGTTAAGTATCAGCTGCATAACTTTTAGATAGTGAAACTGAGTGGTGAAATTGTTAATTCAGAACCAGATTCACGTACATAAAATCAAAAGTTTATGTACAAATAATGTATAGTTGTACCATAGATTTAAGGCAAGAAATGCCTATTAAAACAGATGTCTATTTTCAATTAAATAGGTACTTCAAGTATTCATACAGTCTTCACTACGTTTTTGGAAAATCATTCTTAATTGATTTCTCAGCTTCAGTCTCCCCATATTGTGGAGCTATCCTAGAAATTGGATTTAACATTGCAAATTTTGTCCTTATTTGAAATTGTTTTCTTTGAATGTGAAAAACTTATGAAATTATTGTAAGATAACAAACTCCTAAAATCTATTACTTATTTCTTTAAACTTGAAAGGGAGTGCTAAGAAAATGATTTTATATAAGTGTCAAATATGCAAGGTATGCTACTGGAAAGCATATAGCATGTTTTAAATTACATTAAATATACTAATAAGGCCCAAAATATAAAATAAAAGTACATAAAAATGTATGTGCTGGGATAAACAGTATTCATTAAAATGAGAAAATTTTGCTTGTGAATAAGAAGACTACATATTAAAGAGTTAAGATATTAAATGTCCCCAAAGTACACTTTTTAACATGATTCCAATTAAAAGGCATAATTCCAATTAAAAAAATGGCTTGGCTCGCATAGTTTGATTTGCTATGACGCTGGAAATAAGCGATCCCTATTCTCTTGGGTTCTACATTTGTCTCTATGTATTTCCTTTCTTTATCCTACATAAAAAAAAAAAAAATAGATCTAAATTCTCCAGTATTCAATGGGGAGCTCTTTGGGAATTACTGATTGTAACATAAACCACCATCAGAGGGTTTTTAATCATTTCTTTCTCTAACACTGTAGCAGTTGCTTTATCAACCCAATCATAGATGAATGGCTTGTGAAGAGAAGTTAAAACATATAATAAAGACTTGTAGCATTATAGTCATTAGTAGTTCAAGTCTCTGTGTCTTTACCATTTCACAATATTTTTTCATTTGGCCTTTTTAAAAAAAAATCAGTTTGGCTATATATAATTCATGAGCCACAACTTTCTGGCCTTTGTCTTATTTCAATTTTTCTTTTTTCCTTTTCCTTCTTTCAATATGATTCCTGAATTACATTTGATAATATTCCATGATTCTTCCTTATGGCATAAGTTCTTTATAGAATTCTTGAAAATGCACTCAGCCAAATTCACACCCAAATTCCCCAGTAAAGCTCAAATTTGTAGAATTTTTATAGTTTCAAAAAACATACAAAAGTTTGATCTTTTGATATCTATATTCATATCTATAAAAATCGATGAAGGAAAAATTCATGTAAGTTACTGTGCTAGGCATTATGAGCAACACAAAGGTGGAAAAAAGACAGGCATATTGCTTGTATGTTTCTTAGAATCTTACTGATGCCTCGAAATGAAGCAAAGCAGCTCCTCTTAGTTGTGAGAGCAAGTCATTTTGCCCACCATATGTTATCTTTACATGTATTTAGTGTAATTTTAACTTGAAATACATGAGAGAAGAATTTATAATTTGGAGCACTTCTTTTGCCAGAAACAATTTGGAGCCATTTCAAGGTATCTTGTGAAAATCTTATATATACTTTCTGTGCTGAAAATATGATAATCTTTGTAAGTAAGGCCTCTGGGTCATATATATAAATATGGAAACAGAATAGTTCAAGAAACTATTGTGACCATAATTTTATAGATGTGCTTCATTCATTGTACTGTTAGAAAAAAAATGCTATTTTGAGTCTTTGCTGACAGCTGCCTGTAGGCAAACTATTAGTGCAATCAGTTAAGCCAAAACATCAATCATAACTGCTTTTTAAGACAATCATTTTGGAGCTTTTACAAACATTCTTAAGTTATGCCAGTCTATATTTAGGGATTCTCCTTCTCTATTGGGCCCCAATTCCATATTCAATGATAGAGAATAAATATTGTTTATCTTTGGGAATTAAATATGATGTACACTTCTCAAAACTTATTTCTTATGCATGCAATTGGAGTATGTGTACAAGTTGAGTATCCTGTTATCTTGAAGTTCTCTGTCTTTAGCCCAAACATGTTGATATGAAATATGCAGCCTCTAAAATGTCCACTACAACCCACCTCAGCCATAAGGAAAATAAAATAAAATCTAGGAATGCTCAGGTGAACTTTGCTTACACACAAAAAAATGAATTTTCTCCTGAGCATTTCTGTAACTCTCCTTTATAACTCCAATGCACTGTTGAGGGCTTCCTCTCTTCTGTTATCTCCCACTGAGCATGTGGCTCTGGCCATGGATACAATTCCTCTTGACAGGTGCAATAAGTCTCCTTCTAAATATCACTGCTATTCTTTTCTAGAGGATTATGCTCACTCTTTCTCACCTCTTTCTCCTCCCTCCCTCCTCCATTCCTTGTCCTCTTTTCTCTCTCTTCTGCCTCCCTGTCATTACATTCTTCCTTCAGGAATAGAAACTCCACTGTTGTTTCTTGATAAATAATTAAGTCCCCCATCGGTCTCTACAGCTGTATCACTGTCCACAGAGGACAATGGGATCATGGCATTCAGCTTGTATGCCACCTGCAAGTGAAATAAGAGATCACATCTTTCCTTTTTGTTCTTCTTTTTCTTAGGCTGTTCCAGTATAATGTTCTTTGTGGATAAGGGTTTATAATTTTGTGGTTTTTTAAAAATATTTTGAAGTGTTTTTACACACTCCTTTCTGCAGACTTTGTTGCTAACTTACTGATTTACTCATAGGGCCTAAGTCCTTATTTCTTGGCGTGAGTCCTCTCCTGGAAAATATCACATTTGTAGTCATGTCAACTTTCTTGGGCCAATATATCAGTTTGGCAATCAAGCCTATGTACATCTAAATCCTACTATTGGACATAACTGACTTAATTTTTAATCTCTATCTGCATATATTTTTGAAGGGAAAAATAATAGAGTTTATCAATGTCAAATAGAGCCTAGGGATAGATATATTTCTTTATCAATATATTGTAATGCACCAAAATGGTAATTATTCTTTCCTAAACAATTTTTAATGCCTGTGTTATTTAATGCAGCTTCTCTTGGTGGTATAATAAAACATCATTGATATATAATATAATCAGCATCAAATTTGTTTTAACATTTAAATTATCATCTCAATAATAATATTATGTTTGAATTTCAACTATAACTATTAAAAAGTAATGCTAGTGACATTCACAAAAAAGGAGATTTTGCTATTGTCTCAGTTATATGAATTCTGATAGAAATCTCACAGCATATAATTCACCAAAAAATTATAAAGAAATTCAGAAGTTAAAGGAAAAAAAAAACCCTTCAAATTCTTTAAACATAAATCGTAATAATTGTTGGGGGTGATGTACATGATATATATTAGTTTGAACAAGGATATTTCAATATTTATTTTCTACATTTAACATTTGTTAACCTGCTTACATCTCAGCATGGAAAGAAGTCATTCTAAGCTGCCTATTTTTTCTCCACAATCAGATACCATATTACAAAGTGTTTTTTTTCCAAAGTGTTTTATTTTTTTGAGTTTTATAATTCAATCTTTTTTTTGAAATTTTTTTGCTATGAATATTGAAATCATCTCATATGTTTGCTTCAGTCTCCCCTTGCACCAATAAAAAGAAAAGGCAAATTCAACAACAAAGCAAAACTTCCATTATAACACTAATATTACACAAACTCTTAGGGAAAACAGTATTAAAACTTCTACTCTGTGGAAAATACTGGTTTTGTTAATGCTTATGGTACTTATTACCTAATAGTATATAAATAATAGGCATGTGCCTTCATGTAAAAGAAGAATATGGTTGTTCATGTTGTTTTTGTCATGTCTCCCTTTTTAGTTGTTTTAAATTGATGGTCGTAAAAATTTAAAAAAAAGGGGGGTGCCTGGGTGGCTCAGTCTGTTAAGCGTCTGACTTCGGCTCAGGTCATGATCTCGTGGTTTGTGTTTTGAGGGTAAAATGAATCCACTGCCTGCACTGCAATAGTAGTTAGTTATCCACCCAGGTGACTAAGAATCATCTTTGACTTTTCTTGGCCATTCATTACTTTGTATCATCCTGCTTACATTCCTTTTAATCCACTCTTCCTTCACTCTTACTGATTCAGTTCTAAGTAAGTACATCTTGTCTGGGAGCCTGGGTGGCTCTGTCGTCGGTTAAGCCTCCGACTTCGGCTCAGGTCATGATCTCACAGTTTGTGGGTTCAAGTCTCGCATCAGGCTCTGTGCTGATGGCTCAGAGCCTGGAGCCTGCCTTGAATTCTGTGTCTCCCTCTGTCTCTCCCCCTCCCTCACTCGTTCTCTCTCCCTCTGTCTCTCTCTCTCAAAAAAATAAATAAGCAGTAAAAAATTAAGTAAGTATATCTTGTCAATATACTATGTAGCTAATAAAAAATCTCAAAATTTCAGTGGCCTCCAGCAATAACATTTCCTTTTCTCTCATGTTAGATGTAAACAATTGCTGGTAGACGACTACAGCTTGTACTCCATGCATCCTCATATTCTCATCCCCAGGCTGAAGAAGCAGCCCCTCTTTGGGACATACTGTCCTTATTGCAGAAGGAAATGAGTGAGTGAATGGTAGATATGCCCACTGCTTCTTAAAGCATTTCTCTGGAACTGACAGTCTGTTACCTCACTCACAGTTCCTGGGTGCCAGGAACTGCCAGGAAGTCACCTGGCCAGGCCAGTCAGTAGGTGAGGGAAGTGTACTTTATCTATAGGGAATCAAGGAAAACCACATGGAGACTAGGGATGTGAGCACAGAATGAGGTGTGACTAGGGACTAGAGCACAGAATAAGACAATTTACCACAATCAGGCTTCCTTCAAGTCAACATATATGTATATTTCCAAAGCACAAATCTTTTCATACCACTCCCTTTTTCCCTTAGAAACTTTATTCTGCTTTCCATCATAAGAATAAAATTCAAACTTCTTTGTGGACAATGAATCCCCAGCTTGTAAACTTTTACCTGTTGACGCTACTGCATATGTTACATTCTGTTTCCTAAATGTTTCTCATTTATCTCTGTAGATTTACATATGTTTTCCCCCATGCTGAAAATACCATACTCTCATCTCCTTCTGTTTCTTTTCATGGGATGTAAGGCAAGAAAAAAAAAACTCAAAAACAAAACAATTTTACTTCATGTAGTTTTGGTAGCCACCTTCTCACTATTCAACAGTTGTGCTAGGCATTATAGTAATTATATCTTTCTCCCTTAGCAAGCAAGTCAACAACCTCTATGTTTACATCTATGAATATTTAGCACTAAGCTTAACAAATAATACAATAGAATCCAATTTGGATCCCTGCAGACAATCTTGTCATTTTCATGGTATCATGTTGTCAACTTGGATTGAACATCTATTTATAGTTCTTCCCCATTTAACTTGTCACCTTCACTATAAATAACTTGCAAAATGAAGTAGAGAATAGCTGTTGATTTTTGATATATCTTTTGAAGAATTATCTCCCAGTTATGTCGAAAAATGTCCATGGGGGCGCCTGGGTGGCGCAGTCGGTTAAGCGTCCGACTTCAGCCAGGTCACGATCTCGCGGTCCGTGAGTTCGAGCCCCGCGTCAGGCTCTGGGCTGATGGCTCGGAGCCTGGAGCCTGTTTCCGATTCTGTGTCTCCCTCTCTCTCTGCCCCTCCCCCGTTCATGCTCTGTCTCTCTCTGTCCCAAAAATAAATATATAAAAAAAAAAAAAAAAAAAGAAAAATGTCCATGGACTAGTTCAGATTTTCTAAATATGTACTCTCTTCCTCTTTCTAAATATACTCTCTTCCTCTTTTTCCACCCATTTCCTATGCTATTATTTTTCTACCCTTGAACCTTGGTTTCACTCAACTATTATTCTTAATATAGACTTTCATTGAAACACAGAGTGCACATTGTAAAACATGCACTAATTTAAGAACATACTTTTAATCATTATTATAAATGTTCAAAACTGCCCCCACGAGATCAGTTTTCTTATTATCCATATTTAATTGATGTGGAAATTGATTTAAAGATATATTAATTAATTTGCCCAATTCTAACAACTGGTAATCTCTAGGAAGATAGCAGTAGTCCCCAAGGAAACCAGTGAAATGTCTCCTTTATTCCTTGCTTCTGTTCTAGGTCAAGTGACCAATAAGACAAGGAAGTCATAGAAGCTATGCTGTCACTTTTGTTAATGATGAAAGCTAAGTTGGAAGACATTGCTTATGTTTACAAGTAATTAGATCTGTTAATAAGGGCTGTGTGTGTAGGGCTGTGATTGGCCCAGGACAGGTCCACCCAAATAAGTTAATGTCATGACAAGGAGGAGCAAAGACGATAGTCCACTCATTTCAAAGATGTTTCCACAAGGAAACCAGGATGAAACCAAACTATGCAGTCCCAGTGTATTATTTAAAAATTTATCAATAAGATATGGTTTTCTACCTCTTTCAAGGCATAATGAAGAAGTACCAGAAAGACCAATCACATAGTAAAATCCTTTACACATCGCAGGGATTGCAGGGTGGGGCCTCAGGAGTAAAAAAGTATTGCTTCCTAACAATGATTACTTCACATATGTTTTTTTCTTACACCTTTCTGCATACCCCATTATGCTGAGCTGATGACTTTGCTTCATACTTCGACAAATATTAATAGCTAACACTTATACTTACTTGGGGCCAGACACTGTTCTAAGAGCTTTACATAGATTAACTCTTTTAATGAAATGGAAGCAATCAGGCAGAAACTCCCTCTGTTACATAATGCCAAATCTATAAAACTTCTCTTCCTACTTGTATAATCTTTCTTTAATGTTACAGTGGATAAATTTTTCTGCCTCTATAATGGCCAAACACACAATTCCAAACCCATGCTCATTCTTTGGATCAAATCTGCCCTTACTTTCTCAAGAACTTTGCTCCTGAAATTATTTTATTTTTATGACTGAATCTTTAATAATTTCCTTCCTCCTCAAGTACAACTATTGCTTCTCCATTTATAAAATAGTTTTACACAAATTATATATTTTGAAGGGCTGATGAAATTTCTGTTGCTATTTCCTCAACTCTTCTTCATCTGGCCTCGATTGACTTGCTTGTCAACCATTCTAATGACACCAATTTTATCAGACTCAACAGTTTCCATGATATAAAATCTTGTCTTTTTCTCTTGGCATCATTCTTTTATTTTGTTAAGTTTATTTATTTATTTTGAGAGAGAGGGGAAGAAGAGCAGGAGGGAGTGGGGAGAGAGAGGGAGAGAGAGAATCCCATGCAGGCTCTGCACTGACAGCATGGAGCCTGACATAGGGCTCGAACCCACAAATCTGTGAGATCATGACCTGAGCTGAAATCAAGAGTCAGAGGCTTAACTAACTGAGCCTCCTAGGCATCCCTCTTTAGGCATAGTTCTTAATCTTAGCATCATTTTTTTTTCATTTAGAAATTTATCTCTCTTATAGTACATTTCTTTTTTGATACAGTATGCTGATCTGACAGTATTTTCTCTTATTTATTTTTTTTAATATTTTACTCACTTCAATATTTTTGCGTGCCCTCCCCCTAGTAACTAAGTCTAAATGTTGGGATGTCCCGGAATATACTTCTAGGCCTGTCTTCCCCTAATGATTTTAGAGTCACCTAGACTAATATGTCCTCAAAATATTTGTCTGATGAGGCCTTACACTCTGTTTCAAAATAGTTTTTCTAACTACTTTCTTAATATTTCCCATTGTTTTTTTTAACGTTTATTTATTTATTTTAGAGAGAGAAAGACTGTACATGCAAGCAGAGGAGGCACAGAGAGAGGGGTGAGAGAGAGAGAATCCCAAGTAGGCTCCACGCTGTGGAGAGCCCGGTGTGGGGCTTGACCTCACAAACCGTGAGATCATGACCTGAGCGAAGATCAAGGGTCAGACACTTAAACAACTGAACCACCCAGGTGCCCCATTGTTGTTTTTTTTAATACTAGCATGTATCATACCTAAAACTTGATTGTCCTTCCCTCAGAACTGCTTCTCCCTGAATTCTTTCTATCTTAACAAATGGCCCCACCATCAACACAGAGGCTGAAGCAAAAACTATGATGTCTTCATTCCATTTTTTCACTGAACCGTCATGTCCTGTGCAAACACAAGTCCTTTCAGTTCTACCAAAATATAGTTCAAACCCATCTTTTTTTCATTTCTACTGCCACTTTCTTGATCTAAGTCATACAGATTTATTGCAATAGCCACCTAACTGCATCCTCTGTTGTCCCTTCTGTACTTCTGCAATTAGTCAGGTCTTCACATGGTTTTAAGAACAACCATTTAAAAATGTATTTTGTTACTTTCTGAAAAAAAAAAAAGACTACTAATTAGAGAAAAAATGTAAACAACTTTTGTGAGCTACGTGGTTTCAAATATTTACTCACTGAGTAAATTTGGGCTTTCATATGACCTTGTATTTTTTTGGTTCATATACATTATGTTCAGAGAGTCCTTCTCTGGCCACATTCCATAGTCTTCCACCCATCGAGTCACTTGATTTCATTAAGTTCCTTCATACCGCTTATTTACTCTCTGAAGTTAGTAAGTTGGTGTACTTTTTGTTTACATGTTTTGTTGTCCCCCCTCACTAAAATATAAGATCTAAAACATCAAGGACATTATCTGCTTTTGACATTACCATATCTCCAATGGTAAAACAAGCTTGGCATATGGTAGGCAATAAATAATATTTTATTAGGCACATGAATGAATATGCATAGTATAGTAATTGGAAGAACACATGCAAAAAACATCTTCACTTTTGCTAATGTCATTGGAATTATTCATCTTTTGACATTGTGCTAATGTTTTTATAATGAAGGTTTACCACTGTAGTCATGTGCAGTCAGAAGACATATATGTGTTTGTAATATTAGTTTTCAAAAATTGTACTTTAAGATGAGAGATTGTGTAAAAGAATATATAAAAGGGAATTTAAAAAAATCAAACAAAACCAATAAATGTTATGTGCTTGAGGAGAATATTAAAACACTGAATCATGAGCTATTTACTTACTAGATATATGTTCTGAGTCTTCTGAGATTTTATGCGTTATTCATTATTATAAACACAATAATGGACAGACAAGTAATGTTAAGCTTACATTCACAACTTGTAGGTGTTCTTAGTGTTGATGATTCTTAAAGACAATGTAAACAATATCTAATATATCTGTGATATGCAATCTGATTTCTAATTGGAATTACATATACAAGCCAATATGTGATTCTCTGAAAGCATATTTCAACAAAACTGAACACAATTATTATTTTAAAATTAAAAATTAAATTTGGATTTTTTCCCCTTCTCTCTAATTTAATTTTTCATACATATAGTTAAGGAAACACTAAATCATTAGCTTTGTTTATATGAATTTCTGTGATAAATAAACATCTATCTCTGTATCTAAGTGTCTATCCATCATCTATTTGTCTATCATCTATCTCTATCTTATTTCTCATACCATTCTTTTTTTTTAAATGAAGTGTAATGTTATATTACAAATGTTATATTAACAAATGATATTGCCAAAGAGAAAAATAGTGATTTATGATTGATTACAATTCTCAATTTTTATTTGCTCTCCTTCTTTAGAAATAAATTGGCAATTCTACTGGGGAAATACCACCCCCATACAAACTAGGAGTAGATTCAATTGGCTTATTTCATTCATACTTCCTACTTTCAAACTAAAATAATTAGGGATAAATTAAAAATCCAATCAAAAGCAAATGGGTCCTCTATGAAGGCAAAAAGTCTTTCCTTGGGAAAGAGGTCATAAAAGTAGGAAATATAAGAAAGTTTCAATTCTTTTGCCTCCAGGATATAAGGGGAAAAAAGCAAGGAGAGAGGAGCCTCTGAGGAGTCTGAAGATAAAAATCAAGGAAATGATGGACAGAAACTTTTTGCAAAAATAATTCTCATTAAAAAACTGACAAAAATGAAAATTGAATAAATAAAAGTAATATAAGCATATGGAAAATGAAATAAAATTCCCTTATAGAATAATCTTTGAAGTTCCATGTTGTAATGAAGTTCAATACATAGCACAGTATCTGCTGCATACTCTATGACATTTACATCAATATTTCCTCTACTCAGCTATTAGCACAAAAATTTGTGGGATTAGGTAAATGTTTACAAGAT
The DNA here is from genome assembly GCF_023721935.1 of Panthera uncia. Classification (NCBI taxonomy): domain Eukaryota; kingdom Metazoa; phylum Chordata; class Mammalia; order Carnivora; family Felidae; genus Panthera; species Panthera uncia. The sequence goes on from NW_026057584.1 coordinate 48,540,899, forward strand.
GGAAGGCAGAAATTTAAGAATAAATAATCTTAATCACAGAGATAGCTATCAGAAATAACTTTTCCTAAGTTTCATTATCTTCTCCAGTAAGAATATAACATATTTCAACCCATTATTGTATGACTTGAAGTTCCATCCCGATGACATTGGATCTATCCATGTCTGAGAGAAAAAATAACATCAACCACATCTTAACAGATAATTTAAGAGTCATTGCATGGTTCCACCAGTTCTCCAACTTTTTTGTTCAGGGCTAAAAATATAATATGGAAAGTAGGAGCTCCTAGTTTCTAGATAAGACACAAGGAGAAGATCTACAGTTGATTCAGGGTAACCTCTAGCTGATATGTAAAATTTGTAAGTCTATACTGCTGATATTTTATTTTATGTTATTTTATTTTAATATTTCATTTTATGTTTATTTTTGAGAGAGAGAGAGAGCATGCAAGTCGGGGAGGGTCAGAGAGAGAAAGGGACAGAGGATCCAAAGCAGGTTCCATGCTGACAGCAGAGACTTCAATGTGAGACTCAAATTCACAAACTATGAGATCATGACCTGAGCCAAAGTCAGATGCTTAATGGACTGAACCACCCAGGTGCCCCATATATTGCTGATACTTTAGTGTTTTGTGTTACCATAGTAGAGAGTACTAAGTCTAGAGCTGTTTTTGAAAATTTGATGTATTTGGATTTTTTCATGGTTTTCCAGGATAGTAGCTGAGGTAGATGATGATGATGATAGATGATAGATAGGTAGGTAAATAGACAGGCAGATAGATAATAGACAGATAGATAGACACACACAGACAGACAGATGGCCAGGGATAAAGCTAAATATATTTGTGAATGGAGAACCTTTTAACACATGTCAATTTAAAATTTTTTCATTAGAAATGCTTAATTAATCCTGAATGACCATCATCTCTATTTTCTTAAGTAACCTAATGAGTTTCTTACCTTGGTAGTTTTGAAAATTAAGTTAAATACAAATCATAATTTAGCCCTCTGGATGAATCCTATTTTGTACATACCTATATTAGTGAGACAACATATTTGAAGTAAGGAGACTTTAATACACTGGGCTTAAAACCTAAAACCTATTTTTGCTTTGGCATGTTATTAACCCGCTCTGAGGCAATCTGCTTATTTCTGAAACAAGAATAGTATTTGCACAGCATAGTGTTGTGAGACTTCAAGGACATAGGAAGGCCAGTAACTAGAGTTTAGGGATCTAGAAGTTCCTCCTGGATAAAGCGATAATTAGGTTACGGCAGGAGAGTATGTAGAAGTTGGCCAAGTGAATCTGGAGTGGGAGCAGGAAATAAATGGATGAAGGCTGGGAATCAGAGATAATAAAATCCTGTCATGCGGCTATAGTTTGAAGTTCAGAGGAAATTGAAAGTAGTCAATAGAAGAGGCAGCAAGAATAGAGACCTAAGAATTTTAAAAAAGGCGGGGCGGGGGGTTGGTGCCTGGGTGGCTCAATTGCTTAAAATTCTGACTTGGGTTCAGGTTATAAGCTCATGGCTCATGAGTTGGAGCCCTGCATTGAGGTCTGTGCTGACAGCCTAGAGCCTGGAGCCTGTTTTGGATTCTGTGTCTCCCTCTCTCTCTGTCCCTCTCCCACTCATGCTCTGTCTCTCTCAAAAATAAATAAACATTAAAAAAAAATAAACATTTAAATAATAAAAGAAAAAAAGAATTGGGACCTGTAGACTAAATTCAAGAGTTTTTAGGTACTAATCTAAGTAAATGTCACAGAAGGATTTTAAGCTCTGACAAGGTCAAAATTTTGGAAAATGTTTTTCCTCACTCACAATAAAAAAACCAACCAACCAAACAAATAAACAAAGGATTCTGGAGAAGAAAGACTAGAGGCTGATAAACTAATTAGAAGCTGCTGTAATGTAAAAATTTCCCCAGTGGCTTAATGGTAGCACCAGTGGCACCATAAGGGAGAGGTGGATGAATTTTGCTGCTGGGGATGCAAACTGGTGCAGCCACACTGGAAAACATTATGGAAGTTCCTCAAAAATTTAAAAACCAGAGCTACCCTATGACCCAGCAATTGTATGACTAGATATTTATCCAAAGGATAAAAAATGCTGATTCGAAGGGGCACATGCACCCCAGTGTTTATAGCCACGCTATCAACAATCGCTAAATCATGACAAGAGCCGAAATGTCCATCGACTGATGAATGATGAATAAAGAACATGTGGTATATATATATGTGTGTGTATATATAAACACACACACACTGGAATGCTAATAGTACTTGGCAATGAAAAAGAATGAAATCTTGCCATTTGCAACAATGTGGATGGAACTAAATAGTACTATGCTAAGTGGAATATGTCAGTCAGAGAAAGGCAAGTATCATATGATTTCACTCATATGTGGAATTTAAGAAACACAACAGATGAACATAGGAAAAAGGAAGGAAAAATAAGATAAAAACACAGAGGGAGGCAAACCCTAAGAGATTCTTAAATACAGAGAACAAACTGAGGGCTGCTGGAGGGGAGGTAGGTGGGGGTGGGTTTAACGTGTGATGGGCACTAAGGAGGGCACTTTTAGAGATGAGCACTGTCATACTTAAGAGATGAATCACTGGGTTCTACTCCTGAAACCATGACTACAATGCATGTTAACTTGAATTTAAATTAAAAAAAAAAGTGATTTAAAAGGTAAACACTGTGGAGCTTAGTGACAGATTGGATTTGTGGGATGGCCCAATGAGAGAGAAGAGAACTATGTGCATAGCACTCGGGTTTCTGGCTTGAGCAGTAGATTATCTCACTGAGATTATACACTAAAGGATGAGCAAGTATGGAAGAGAAGTTAAAAGCTTCAGTTGTTTTCCATTTAAATTTTGAGGTTCCTGCAAAACATTCCAGTTGAACTGACTGTAGATAGTCACAATGGGAGTTCAGGAGAGAAATTTGATGAGCACATCATTGAAGCCAACAGGATGGGTGATTTCGTCTATGAAAAATAAGTAAGCTAGAGCAGAAGGAAAAATAGTTTACAATAAAACAGCTAAGAACAATTCTATAATGACTACAAAAGAGGAAAATGACACTGCAAAGAAACTGTAGAAAAAATTCAGGAGAATTAGAAAAAAAATCACTCCTTTTGGCTTCAAACTTCAGCATTACTTGCAATCATATAACTACTTATGGTTTTATTTATTATCTATCTACCCACCTACCAACTACTTATCAATCATCTATCATCTCTAATGTAATTATATATTAAATTTAATGGACAGAATTGTTTTTAAAAGTTAACATGAAAAATCCCTTAAGTCCATTTGGTCACAAATAAATAAGTGTTTTGATAGTATAGGCCTAATACTTCAGTTATGTTTTTGTGTATTTGAGTGTATTTGAGTATTCTGTGATTTATTGCTTTCACTGTGTTTTATTGCAATTTTCAAAAGGCACTGAGAGTATGAAGCTGGACTAACAAGAATAAAATAGTAACAAATAATATAGACGTAAGCAGTACATACAATATGCCAACACATACGAATAGTTTTAAACCAGTCACTATTTTGGTTAGTGTGAAATAAAAATGCGTAACTGTCATCTCAGTGCAGGTGCAGTGCCCACTTAATGAAAGGAAAATCAACCCCATGATTTTAATTGATTTATTGTATTAAAATGGTCTTAATATTGTAGGGGAGGAAAAACTCTACCTCTCTCTGTCCTCTTAGGGTCTCTGACTGGGCCTGAGAAGTAAATTGACATAAGACTCATTAAAAGGAGAAAAACATACAGAGTTTTACATGTATACAGGAACCCTCCATAAAGAAATAAAGACCCAAAGCAGTGGCTCTGCTTAACCGTTATCATAGGTTGAACAAAGACAGGCAACTGTGGGAAAGTCACTAAAATGTATGAGGAGAATAAAGGAAGATAAGAATTATTTTAAAGAGGCCTGTTTGTATAGTTCTCTTGGTCTCTACTCCCCCTCTCTTGATAAGAGAGTTTCTTCTCTCCTGAAATAGGGAATGAATCCTTCACATGGGAGTTTTATCTCCTGCTTTCAGGAAGAAAAGGAGAGGTCAGCACGTTCTTCTTGCACCTACTGTTTTTCAAATGCCTTTTGCTCAAAATAAGTGCCATGTATTGGAGTGGAGTGCCATCCTTCAATATTTGAGGCACCAGTTTCAGAGATGAGATACTGTTTATTTTTAATTTTATAACTTCGAAGGAATAACATTTCCCTCAGGGTTATTTTTTTTTTTTTAATGTAACCATGTTAAATCTCCCACCTTGTCTCTCATTCTGTCCAACTCTCTTAGGAGGAATCTCATTAAGAAAATGAAATTGCCCCTAATTTTATCACTATAGATAGCTCTGGATGACATAAAATTAATGCTGTCCCAGTACACATCCGAAACGCAAACCAATCAAAATCTTATGCTGGTGAGGCACGTTTAATTGATAACATTCAGCTAAAGACAGAATGAATGATCTTTGGCAACTCTAATGTAATGCCTGACATCCTTAAAGTAAAAGAAGTAACTCTGATGGTTTCTTTTTAAATGTGAACTATATTTCAATTATCAACATATGTAACTATGCATAGTGACCTCTACATCCTTCGCCAAGTATGTTTTGTAGATTATTTCATTATTCTTTTTGCTACATGCCCATAGATATAACTGCTGATAAAAATTCTTTTATACAAAAATTCTTTTACAAAATGCTACACTTTCCTAGTTACCCTGGAATAGGGTGATGGGAAAGTGTTTTTAATAATCCATTCTACAATTCTCCAAAGACTTTGAGAAGAAATGAGAAAGATTTCTCAAGTTTCACAGGTTATATTTGGAAAACATATATTTGAAAAATATATGTAATGTATATATGTACAATATATGTATATATGTGTGTGGGGGTGTAAAATATGTAGTTTTATTCTACATAATTATACAAAAAACTCACAAGAACATTTTCTGAATCATTTGTATAAGCAATTTAAATCAAGTTCTGCAAAGCAGTGTCTGTTTCATTTACAGTTGTATTGGTGTTATTAGTCCCACTTTAGGGTACACGGTAAGATATATATGGCCATACAAGTGGAAAAAGGGCAGGAAATTTTAATGTAAATAATATATTCTAAATTTATAAGGCTAAGGGAGCCATGCTTTCTTAATCAAACATTTTGGATTCACAATGTTTTGAGTTGGAGAAGAATAGTAAAAAAATGAAATCATCATCTAGTAGTAAGTAATATAGATATAGAAAATTGAAAAGAACTGCATTGTGGATATCAGGGTCTTATATACTGTACAAATAAATGTCATCAGAGCCAAAACACCCTCAATCATATTATATTTATGTTACTTTGATTTTTTGGTTTATTATTTCATTTGCTAATACTAAGTAAATCAATTATAGTTTTATATTTCTACATAATTAAGAAATACTACAATAAAAATAATTTAAAGCAATATTGGATGAGCAATAAGATGTTTCTACCTTTAAAGTATGTTTTGTACATTACTCAGTGAACTTGACCTTTCCATTAAGAATTTTATAGCAAAAACAAATAAAATAGGCTAATAGTAAGGGGGGATTTTTTAAGTTTATTTATTTATTTTGAGAGAGACAGAGACAGCACGAGTTGGGGAAGGGAAGCTAGAGAGGGAGAGAGAGTATACCAAGCAGGCTTTGCCCTGCCAGCACACAGCCCAATGTGGGGCTTGAATCCATGAAGCCATGAGATCATGACCTGACCTGAAACCAAGAATTGGATGCATAACTGACTGAGCCACCCAGGCACCCCAGGGGAGGATGTCTTGTGACCTTATTCTTATATATATATAATTGGTTGTCTTGTGACCTTATATATAATTGGTTGAATTATATATCCAACTGATTGGTTGGTTGAAATCAGTCATTAATGAGCATTTCCACACCATCCACCCAAAGGTTCTCACCTTTATGGAAAGGTTTTATTCATGCTCAAGCTTTGCTAGAGAACATGTACTGGAGAAAAGTAACCGAACCGTCTCAATGAATAAAACAGCACCATAACTTTCATACTTTCACTTCATAGATATACGTTTATTGACGGCATTATTCTTACAGTCACATAATTTCAAACCGTAATGCTCATGTTAAGATAAAAATATGTGTTTTTCTTTTGTTTTGCTTTGTTGCAAGCTGTACCAATTTGTTCTGGAGACAGATCTGTTCCTCAGCACATCAGATTGGCAGAACTCATTCTAAATCAAATTTATTGAAATTTTATATAGAGATCATATAATGACAGACAGAAGGAAATGATATTTCAAGCAATTTCACAAGTGATTCTCATAGAGATTTTTTCCTTAAAATTTGACCAGAACCCTCATGTATACCTGACTTCCTTGTAAAAATTCTATTTGAATGGAGAAAGAAAATTAAAAACTTACACAACAGCACCAAAAAATAAAATAAGTCAGTATGTTACTGATAGAGGGAAACATTTAAGGAGCCTCTGAAAAACAGCAAACAGATGACATTTGATTGAAAAAAAAATTATCCCAAAAAAACTCTAATTAAAACCAGCTAGGATGCTTCTTGCCAGGAAAGCCCCAAAGAAACTCATTGTCAAGAATCTCAGAAACAACCTGTTTTAAGTTTATCATTAAGAGATGATAAAGAGACTCCTTGCCTATGCCTACCCTTTAAAACCAGATTTCCAATTAAAGCCAACAAAATACAGGAAAAAAGAGAAGAGTTGGTGAGAAGTAGAATTTTTAAGGCTGTGAAAAGGAACTACAACCAAGCTTGAGATAATTCCGATTTTCAAAATTGATATGGAATAAAACATAAAATGCATTATGTCCATAAGTAAAATAAAGTTTGTCTCCTTATGAATGAAAGTTTTTTAGAGTACTCATTTTCTTGCTATCTGCATATGCTTTCTAAAGAAATGTGTGCTAATTAGAATTCCCTGCTCATTTTTATTCAGAATCCTACATTTGGTTTTCCATGTTGGAGGGATCAGGGTCATGGAATGAGACGTATGCAGTTGTTAAGAAATTCTTTCTGCCATCACCATATTGTGCAATTTTATTTGTTATCCACACATAATATCATACCAACAATGATTACTAGACTTTTGAAGAAAATAAGGACATTGAAAAATAATTGCACAATAATAAATAATGCATTCAAGTACATAAGAAGGTTTGAAAAGCAGCTAAAATATGGAAACTTAAACTTTTTAAATTTTAGAACAGTTCTACATGCATACATTAATTGTAAAGCTAGTATAAACATTTCCCTTATGGTCCACACTCAGCTTTCCTATTATTAATATCTCACATAAATATGATATATTTGTCACAATTAATGAGTCATTATTATTAACTAAAGTTCATACTTTATTATAGTTTCCTCTTTTTTCTAATTTATTTTTTCTGTTCTAGGATCCAGTTCAAATCACCACACAACATTCAGTTTTGTCTCCTAGACTCTTTCATACGGAGAGTTTTTCAGACTTTCCTTGTTTTTGATGACCTTGACAGTTTTGAGTTTTACTAGCCAGATGTTTTATAGAATGTCTCTCAATTGGGATTTCTATGATGTTTTTCTCATGATTAGACCAGGGTATTTGGGGAGAAAGACTATAGATGTTCAGTGTATTTTATCACATCCTATTTAAGTGTATATTCTATCAATATGACTTATCACTGTGATGTGGACCTAAATCACCTGGCTTGAGATAGTCTTTGTCAGGTTTCTTTACTATAAAGTTATACTTCTTATTTTTCCTTCTCATTCGGTACTTCTGGGAATAAAGTCTATATATGCAGCACAGGCTTAAGAAGTAGGGGGTTATGATTTAACTTCTTAAGGGCAGAATATCGAAAAAGTATTTGGATATCTGCACAGAAGATTTATTTATTCACACTTATTTGTTTATTATGCTATAATTGATTTATATCACTACAGATTCATGGACATTTATTGTATAGATTGAGGTATCATCCAATACTACTCACAAATTTTGTTGTTCAAATCATTCCCTATTTGGTCATTGGGGAGATTTTCAGAGTTCCTATATCCCTTTGATATGATACTTCTATCATTTTATTTTATGTATGTATGTATTTATTTACTTAGTATGAACACTGTCTCATTTTCTGGCACCACAAGTTTTCCAGGCTCATCTTGCATGCTTCCAGCTCTAGGCCTGGAAGCAACCATTTTTCCAAGGAGAATACAATTGTAAACTTACCCTCTTATATAAAAACGTCTATAAATTTTTAAATGTAACCAACTATATCTATATCAAGTTAAGCATAAGTTCATACTGATGACTCCACTCTAATCCATTTCCACACGAATTGTTCTAGCATTTCCTTGCTTATTATCCATAACCTCTTATTGCAACAGTGAGAAACTTGTCTGCTAACACTTATTCCCATTTAGTTAGTAGCTCAATTCCATTGTACAGATACAGTGATTTCAGAATTGTTATCCCATACTACTGTGGGAAGATGGGTTAAGGGAACACATTGTCAGTTAGAATGCGGTGCTTATGTTTAGTTCCTTTTGCATTGACAGCCACTTATTTTGAAAGTTGTTTAGGTTAATTCTTTATACCTTCACCATATTCCGTTAGCTTGTTTCATACACTTCCAATACATTTATTTTGCCACAACTCACATTCCATCCTAGGATACTCTGACGTCCTAAAAAAAAAAAAAAATATATATATATATATATACACATATATATACATATATATATACACATATATATATACATATATATATACACATATATATACACATATATATACACATATATATACATATATACATATATGTGTGTGTACACACACATATATATGTAAATACATACATATATTTATTTACAAATATTAAGTTTTACAGCTTGTACTGTAAATTTCAACATGTTTTGATAAATGCAATGGTATGTATCCACAGAGTATCAAACAGAGTAGTCTTAGTCAAAAAATATTTTTCTTCAGCTATTCAACACTGTTCCCCATCTCTGAGCCCTTGGTAACCACTGACTTGTTTATTGTCTATAAAGGTTTGCCTTTTTCAGAATGTCATATAATTGGAATCACAAGCTATGTAGCTTTTTCAAACTGGCTGCTTTCACTAGCAATATGAATTTAAGATTTCTCCATGTCTTTTCGTGTCTCGATAACTTGTTTTTTCTTACTGCTGAAGAGTATTCTGATGTATGAATGTACCAGTTTGTTTACCCACTAACCTAATAAAGGACATTGTGGATGCTTCCATTTTTTGGTGATTATCAATAAAGCTTCTATATATATTCATGTACAGATTTTTGTGTGGACATAAATTTTGAACTGGATTGAGTAAATACCAAGCATGTACAATTGCTGGACTATACAGTAACAATATGTTCAGTTTCATAAGCAACTGTTAAACTGTCTCCTAATATATTAAAAGCATTCTTCATTCCCACCAGCAATGAATGAGAATGAGAGTTCCTGTGCCTATATCCTTGCTGACAGTTGATATTTTCAATCTTTTTTTATTATTATATTAACCATTCTAATTGGTGTTTAGTGGTATCTAATTGTTGTTTTAATTTGTAATTCTTCTTTAAGTTTATTTTGAGAGAGAGAGAGAGAAAGCATGTGGGAGGGGCAGAGAGAGAGAGGGAGAGACTCTCAAGCAGGCTCCACACTGTTAGCACAGAGCCCAATGAGGGCTCAAATTCATGAACTGTGAGATCATGACCTGAACCGAAATCAAGAGTTGGATACTTAACTGACTGGGACAACCTGGTGCCCCAATTTTTAATTCTTTAATGAGAAATGATATTGAGCAAATGTTTATATGCTTATTTACCACCTGTATAACTTCTCTGGTGTGGGATCTCTTCAGATCTTTTGCCCATTTTTTATTTGGATCGTTTAATTTTAAGTTTTCTATGAAATTAGTAGATATTAATATATCTGAAAGAAAACAAATCTGGAATTTGTTTGTCTTTTGTGTTCACTTGTTTAAATTTCCTTTGGATAAATTAATTTAAAACATAGATTCCCATAAAGAAACCCTAGGAACAAAATACACAAATATTAACTTCTGTTATTTATAAGATTAAATTGAATATTTTATTCTTATTGGACAATGTAAGAAACATGATTTGTCTTGACTTCACTAGTTATTTATTACCAAAAACCGATAACTTCACAAAATAGAAGTTGCTCTTTGAATCCTCAGTTAAATACACTCGAATGCATAGACCAGACTGATATTTATATTTTTCATGTATTGCTTATTTAACATCTGAACAAGATTACTTGCTATGTAAGCATTCTTAACACACTTTGTTATACTAACCATCATTATTTATTCAGAGTAGAGAAAAAAATCTTAAGATGTTTCACAAGTGTAGGCTTACGCTCAGAAAATATAAAAAAGTACTTAATGTAACATCTGGATAATTTATCCTTTCCATTATTGGTAGTAACTGTGATAACATCTGTACTCAACTAAGCTGTGTCTTTAAAGTTTATAAAACATTCAAGATAACATGCTGCTTTATGATCAGCATTCACCACTTCATAGAAAGTAGGGCACATCTGACTTGACATAATAAAGGTAGTTCAGGATGCATTTTTTTAATACCTGAGATTCAGTTTTTCTTTATGGTTGGTGCTCTATCTTCCATGTGCACCTCCAGATCCAGGCTCCATCCTATGAATCTTGGAATGTTGATTTCTTTGGGCTGCATCAAAAGCTCCTTTCCTTTTGGCTTTGGTAGGTTGCCCAATGGAAAGCACTAGCATGACATCATGGGGCACGGTGAGAATTTGATTATTATCACCCAGCATCCCTCAATGCAGACTCAGTTGCCTGGCTGTGCCCACAACTAAAAATCACAGGTCATGTCAGATAATCCTCTTTATATGTTCTTACCTCTCTTCCGCTCCCTCCCCATTTTCTTATATTCTCTATCCCTTCTCTCTCTCTCTCTCTAATAAAGTGATCTTATTAACTACCTAGATAAAAAACTATATTGCATGTTTTTAAAAATACCAAATACTTTTTATATATTTACACAAAAAAAGAGAAAATCAATAAAATTTTATTCAGAGAATAAACAGTGTACAAAATTCTTCTGTATCATGAATGTTCTATTTATTTGTGTGTGTGATTGTAAAAGATCTGTTCAATTTGCCAAAATTATCAGGAAACTGATATATTTTCAGGAAAAATGTTGTAAAATGCATATTTAATTAATCTACTTCCAATTCTAACTATCTTTCTCAGTCACCTTGAAGAAGCTTTTTGCTATCATAATGAATATAATGGCCAGTTTAAAACAAAACTACTATTATAAAATAATAATTAAAGAATCACAATGCATTCATAATATTTTCATATATTTTGTATTATACTAGAAAATAAAATTCTAATATTTTATAAAATAATATAGTATCCTATATTACATATGTTTTATTTTCTTTTTACCAGATGTATTTCTGAACTATTACATGTTGACATTCATTATGGTAGACAATGTATTCATTTAGATTCTAGGACACAGTGAACTTAATATAAATGGCATATTCAAACAATGCACAGTTATTTGGTGGATACTTTCAAATTAATTAAAAGCATATAAACAGATGTAAACATGAAAAACATCATGTATCATTTGATTGAATAAACACAAAAGAATAATACCTCAACTTAAATCAAATCCCATTCAAGGTGTAAAAATTTTATATTTTCTCTTTTGGCTGAATTTCTTTTTTGTATTTCAGTAGTATTTATACTAACAATTATCTTGGAATACAGATGCTAAAAGTTATGACTCATGCTTTCTATTAACTACTGAAAATGTTATATAGAAACATTTGTAGAATGTTGAAAATGTTCGTATGTAGAAAAACGTCCAGATGGAATTCTAACATCCAAATAATTTTGAGTGCTATATAAGCACAGCTTCAGAAAAAAACTACAGTTTTTAGAAATCAGAAAAAAACAAAGTGTCTATTAAGATTAACAATCTAACTTTCACTACAAACTAAATTTTTACTAACCATTGTCAGACTTGCCCCTACCATCATTATTACTTTAAATCTCTCTTAATTATGGTGCATTGGAAATCGGTTGCTGACTAGTGCCTCCTTCTAATCCTTTTCTTTTTACTATAAAAACAGTTTTAAATCAATTCTTTACATTACCTAATCCTTCAGACTTAATTAAATTCTGAAGCACTGTTATCTGACTTATATTGTGTTATAACAGGACTATCCCACGGGTTATGTTGCTGCTGGCTATTTTTCCAAAAGCTATTTTTATGGATACTTTGAGCTTACTTGCATTGTCAGAAATTGGTTATAACTTATTTTAACAAAAGTTTGACAAGTTCAATTTTTCTTCACCAATAATGCAACAAAGTAAAGAGCTGGAAATACCCTTCACAGCTACAGCAACATTGTCCAGGGAGTATAGAACAGTAGCATATCAAAGACATAGAAATGCAAAGTGTGAATCAGGGAATCGTTTCATCCTCAACTAAACAACTTGCATACAGAATTAAAATTTATTGTTCTAATTATATTGTTTACACTGGAGATTTTTCATATTTTGCATGATCCATATTTAGTATCAAGGACATTTTATGCTCTTCCCTTTCTTCCAAAACTGTTTTATTTTCAATTTAAAAAGCTGTTATACATCTAATTTGGCAGAAGTAAATTGTCTAATTCTCTTCTGTTAACAGCCATACTGAAACAATTTGAATTCACAATTTATATGAAGTCTTGAAAATTTTTATTATATATATATATATATAGTTTTTTATTTAAGTAGTCTTTCCACTTACTATCTAGATTATATTCTCTGAGAGTTAGCTCTGGCTATGCTGCAATGGCTTATACATTTGCATAAAAAATATACTGAAATAGGGGTGCCTGAGTGGCTCAGTCGGTTAAGCGTCCGATTTCGGCTCTGGTCATGATCTTGAGGTTGGTGAGCTCGAGCTCCACGTCAGGCTCTGTGCAGACAGCTCAGAACCTGGAGCCTGATTCAGATTCTGTCTCCTTCTCTCTCTGCCCCTCCCCACTCACACTCTCTCTGTCTCTTAAAAATGAATAAATAAACATTAAAAAAATTTTTTTTAAGTATACTGAAATATTCTTGAGTCTTTGCCATGGAAGAAAACTAAAATGGAGAAACTGCACAAAATCTAAATAAGAAATACAATATATGTGCATTAGACAAATCATATAAACTTTAAAATGATTAAAATAGCATGCTAAAATGCTTTAAGTAAAAATATTAGAATGTGTTTACTAAATCCATGCATTCATATGCGTCCTACCCCTTAATCTTAAATTGGTCTGGTTACAAATATTTAGGTTTCTTTCTTAAATGGATATGACACAGTAATACTTTTATTTAATTTCAAAAGCAATCATATTTCTTATTCAAGGATGCTCTGGGAGGTTTTACATGTAACATCATACTTATTTTTAATGGATGTGCTCCAAGTTCAGTGGTATTAACACAATACCAATAAAAATTCCAAAGTAGAAATGTGAAAAATAAGAATTAGGCCTGGAAGCAGTCTTAGTGATTGTGACGTTCATCCCCCTCATTTTTTTTTTTTTTTTTTTTGTCTTCAAAAAGTTTTTTTAAGTTTATTTATTTTGAGAGAGCAACAGCAGGGTAGGAGCAGAGAGAGGGGGGAGAAAGAGAATGTTGAGCAGGCTCCACACTCTTAGTACACAGCCTAATGCAGGGCTCAAACTCACAAACTTTGAGATCACGACCTGTTTGGAAATCAAGAGTTGGACGCTCAACCGACTGAGCCACCCAGGCACCCCCTGCAGTGACTGTCTTTTAATGAGGTACATCTTGTACATGGTCAAGGGCAGTGCTTCATCCTCACATTCTGAAAACACAAGAAGGGAACTTATGCTATCTGGGTTCCAACCCTCATTTTACAGATGAGGAAAGTGAGGCCCAGACAAGTGAAGCTATATTCCAGTCTCTGGATCTGGTTTTACATTTGCAATGCTATCTGCCCGACTGTCCTCAGACTTGATGGTTCTTCATTTGCCTCTCCAGATCTGCTGCCCTCCTCTCTCCATCTTGCTCTGTGCCCTGCCAGCTGACCCCTGTGTCATCTACCATCCAGCTTCTCTTGTTCTGTGGTTTCAGTCCAGGGAAGGCTGACAGGAGAGTGGAGGGAGGATGGAGAGGGGGGTGAGTCTATTCTCCTGATGCCTTGCTTTCCAGGCCTTGGTTTGGCAGGGCTAAATCTTCCCCTCCAGGCCAGACTTTCTCCAGTGGCCCCCTCCCAAAGGTCCTTGCTGGTTCTGGTTGTGGTTTCCTCTCTTTGACCTTTCAGGTGGGAGACGTACTGACATCCCACTGGGGTTAGTCCTGGGTGTATCACTGTGCCCACACCTCTGTGTAGCCCTTAACAGACTGGAGGACAGTAAGAGGACTTGATGTTGACTCGATCATGAAAACAAATTAATTGTAGAGCTAGGATTTGAACCCAGACCTCCCAGGAAACTCACTCCCAGAACAAGTACTCCTTTTCTTACACTAGTCTACAACATTAGCATTTCTAGCTGTGTGCCATTAAATTCAATCTACAGATTCTTCTCCCTGTTTTGAAATTGTATTTTTATTTTTTAAATTTATTTATTTTTAATTTTTTTTTAACATTTATTTATTTTTGAGACAGGGAGAGACAGAACATGAACAGGGGAGGGTCAGAGAGAGGGAGACACAGAATCTGAAACAGGCTCCAGGCTCTGAGCTGTCAGCACAGAGCCCGACGTGGGGCTCGAACTCACGGACCGCGAGATCATGACCTGAGCCGAAGTCAGCCGCTTAACTGACTGAGCCACCCAGGCGCCCCTTGAAATTGTATTTTTAATTAGATACATTATACACATTATTTTGTAATCTAAATTTAACTTGAAAAAGTGTGAAAGATAGGTTGTGTTTTAAGGTAAAGGCATGTTAATTTTCCAGAATTTCATAACAATTTTGAAAATACAAATTTGAGTCAACCAAACAAAATCCATGTTAAGTATACCACATACTAAAGTTGTAAGATTCCCTAGCAAATCTCCTTAATTAGTATCTGTGAAGTGGAGAGTGGACAATTTGGAAATTGTCAGGTCAGTCTGTCATTCTCTGATGAATTAATTGAAGGATTCTACAGACACAAGTAAATTATGAGTTAAAACTGATGTTTTATTAATTATATATAACATTTTCATTGTGATACATTTAGGATTTAATAACATCATATTAAATTTCTTGACATAATCCTTTCCTGTATTGCACTCCAAAATATTCTAATCTAGTATCACAATTTTTTCAATTACTTTTCAATGTAGAAGTACTAATTGCGCCTTTTTACTCTTTTCAAAAAATAACAGCTTTATTAAATTTAATTTGCATACTATACAATTCACCCCATTAAAATCACTTTTAGATACTCACATAGATAAGTAACTCTTGCCACTATCTAATTTTAGAATATTTTATTCATTTCCTGAAGAAACCCCATAAGCATTACCCCTCCCTTAGTGCCTGGCACCCATTAATCTACTTTTATCTCTAAAGATTTGCCTATTCTGGAAATATCATATAATTAAATCATACAATATGTGCTAATTTGAGACTGACTTATTTTATTTAGCATAATGTTTAAAAAAATTTTAAGATTAATTTTGTTTATTTTTAGTCATCTTTATCATAAAAACATATCGTTTCAAAACTGACAGATTGATATGAGTATATTTATACTTATGAATTTTAACAACTTAGTATGAACCTATAACTGCTAAACTGTTATCACCAGCACAATAAGACTATACAGAAAAAAAATCAGAATTTATCCTTTTCCCACTGCTTACAGAAGATGTAGATATACACCATTTCTAGGCCTTTCTTAATAATTGTATACAGGTTTGCTTTTGGGTAAAGCTTTGTTGTTTGAAATGGGACTTTGATTTCTAGAAGCCAATAAGTGAAATCTTCCTTTGCCAAAATGTTGTTTTAGGTATAGATAATAACCCAGTCCTATGCCAATCAACACATGGGATTTTCGTGCCCATAGATATGGTTAAGGTTAGACCAAGTAATGTAAAGTTCAATATTCAGATATAAACAAGAAACTTTATAGCTCCAAATGCTAATGGCAGCAGAATTGTAATCATGTATGTAGCTACACAATTAAAAAGTCAAGCCACCATAATAGGGCATAGAACATTAGAGAATTGGAGTTAATTCCTTTACTGAACATGCCTGAAGACAGCCCTGCTTCTAGAGTTTCCATTTGCAATAACCTGATAAATTCACTTACTCTATAAGCCAGTTTGAGCCTGGTTTTCTGACACTTGCAATCGAAAGAATTCTTCACCCAGCTCAAATTTAATAACCCTTTCCTCAAAATTATTCTGAAACTGTTTTTAGAACTTTTATTCTTTTTTCCATATCATTTCCATGATTTTCAACAAGTTGAAGTCTTGACTTGTAAACTTGCTTTTCAAGGGCATTAACAACCTGATTCTAGTTACTTTCCACCTTCTGCTCTTTTATAGAAAAGCTTTACTTCAGCTGAATTATTCTATCAACATATCCAGCACATGTCAGGCACACTCCCTTTTCACATTTTTCACTTCCTCTAGTACATAGTCCTGTTTCCATGTCTTCTTAAAAGACTTTTCTCCCTCAAATTCCAGCCCAAGCCCCTTTATATAAATATTCCACTAACGTCTTTTGTCCACACTGGATCTTTTCTTTTCCAAATACATGGCACTAATTATACGCATAGCATATTGGTGAAATTCCATTTTACACATACAACCCCAGCTATTAAGGACTGGTTATTTTGTTCTTATTTTCTTCTATTTCACCTAGAACAATTCTATGTATGTCAAAACTACTTTTTTAAAAAATTATTTAATTTGTGTGTGTTTTCGGGATCCATTTGAAATGGAAATTGGTGTATCGATGCTGCTAATGAAATGACTTTCTGAAATTTTATATGGTTCTCATACGTTTTGACACTATGTAAGTTTTGTTGTAAGCATTTCCCCCTAATTCTGCAAATATTTATTAAGAATTTAGGATCAGTCTATGCACACTGTCAGTTGTGGCAACATATCGACAAATTAACAGGGTCTCTGCTTTCATTGTCTAGTGGAGAAGAGATAGAAAAATTAAATAACAGAAATCAGGAAAATAAGTCAGTTGACTAAGCTGCTCATTGGGATGGGGAAAATTTTTTTTAATGTTTATTTATTTTTGAGAGAGAAAGAGAGACGGAGCAAGAATGGGGGAGGGGCAGAGAGAGAGGGCAACAGAGAACCCAAAGCAGGCTCCAGGCTCTGAGCTGACAGCACAGAGCTCAACATGGGGAATGAACTCAAGAACTGCGAGATCAAGACCTGAGCTGAGTTGGACACTTAACCGACTGAGCCACCCAAGCACCCCAAACTTAGCACAATGTTTTGAAGATTCACCTATGTTGTAGCCATGTATTAATATTCCATTCCTTTTTACTGCCGCCTAATATTCCATTGTATGTACATAACATATTTGGTTGATCTACTCACCACTTTCTTAGATGCCTTTTATCAGGTTGAAAAGTTACCTTCTATTTCTAGTATGTGGAGTATTCTCATCATGAAGGGGTGTTGTTTTTTCTGTATCTATTAAAACGATTATATTCTTTTTTTTACTTAATCTATTAATATCTTGCATTAAATTGTTTTTAGCTACTGAAAAAACTTTATATACTTGGGATAAAAGGCACTTCATCAGGGTGCATAGTCCTTTTTATATGTACTATATTCAATTTGTTATTTTGATAAAGATGTTTATGTCTACATTCATAAGGAATATTAACCTATGGTATTATCTAATTGAGGTGCCCTTAGTTTTGGCATCAGGGTAATACTGACCTCATAGAATGAATTAGGAGGTATTTTCTGTTTTTTGGAAAAGTTTCTAAAAAATTAGGTTAATTTTTCTTTACATGTTTGGTATAATTTACTAGTATAGTTACCCAGCCTGGGCTTTTCTTTATAGGAAGTTTTATATTGTTTTAGTTGTTTATAATATTCAACTTTTAAGTCCCTTGGGACAGGGCTTTTGTGGAACTCCAAACTCTGTCTCCTCCGGTTTCTGCTAGGCCACTGTCTTCCATGGCTGCCGTAGTTGTGAAGCTGCTTGTTGAAAGCTTACATGGAGCCGGGGAGAAGGAAATTGGGATAAATCAAATTACAATTTCCTGAAACTGAAAATTTCACTTAATGTAGTTTTCACTAAAATTTTCTCCTGGTATTCT
Organism: Panthera uncia; assembly: GCF_023721935.1. Lineage (NCBI taxonomy): Eukaryota > Metazoa > Chordata > Mammalia > Carnivora > Felidae > Panthera > Panthera uncia. The sequence goes on from NW_026057584.1 coordinate 48,559,255, forward strand.
ATTATGATAAAAGAAAACTCCTTGAAATGGTAGGTGTTAGTATAACTTAATATATATGTGTGATACATACCATAGTAAAGATCAGGACTGGCTTTGTAAAATCAGCCTTCACAGATCATGTGATATAATTACATTTTAAATCTCTTAATAATTTTAACTAAGTTATTTTGGCACTTAGGTAATGAAGATTACCTTGCCAGCTGACATTATTTTATTCTTAAACTTTTTATTTTTATTTTGAGAGAGAGCACATCCATGAACAAGGGAGGGGATCAGAGAGAGAGAGAACCTTGAGCGGGCTCCATGCTCAGCTCAGAGCCCTACACGGGGTTCAATCCCACAACCCTGGGATCATGACCTAAGTGGAAATCAAGAGTTGGTCACTCAACTGACTGAGTCACACAGGTGCCCCTATTCTTAAGCTTATGGCTATAATAAAATAAGACTTAACTTCAGTTTAAAAAAGAAGAAAAAACTTTAAAGATCTTACATGCGCCCCCAATGTTTATAGCAGCACTATCAACAGTAGCCAAAGTATGGAGAGAGCCCAAATGTCCATCAATGGATGAATGGATAAAGATGTGGTATTTATATACAATGGAGAATTACTCGGCACTCAAAAAGTACGAAATCTTGCCATTTGCAACTGCATGGATGGAACTAGAGGGTATTATGCTAAGCGAAATTAGTTAGAAAAAGACAAATATCATATGACTTCACTCATATGAGGATATTAAGACACAGAACAGATGAACATAAGGGAATGGAAGCAAAAATAATATAAAAACAGGGAATGGGACAAAACATAAGAAACTCTTAAATATGGAGAATAAACAGAGGGTTACTGGAGGGGTTGTGGGAAGGGGGATGGGCCTAATAGGTAAGAGGCACTGAGGAATCTACTCCTGAAATCATTGTTGCACTATATGCTCACTAATTTGGATGTAAATTTAAAATATAAAATTAAAAAAATATTCTAATATTTTGTTTTCCAATTTTTTTTATCTTTAAATTTTCTCTCTGATGTGCTCAGTCTTATGAATGAGTTACATTTTGCAGCTAGAAGAAACTGATTTACTGTTGAGTTTCTGAAGCTAAATTTGTAGTTAATCTTGTCAGGAGTATTATTAAAATCCTGTAACCTATAACAGAGTCAACTGGGCTTTGGGAAAAGGTACTGCTTTTTTATCTTTTGTTTTTGTTTTTTTATGTTTCAAGTTTTTATTTAAATTCTAGTTAGTTAACACACACTTTAATATTAATTTAAGGAATAGAATTTAGTGATTCATCACTTACATATCACACCCAGTGCCTATCACAAGTGCCACCATTAATTAATACCCATCACCCATTTAGCCCATCCCCCTGCCCACCTCTTTCCAGTAACCCTCTGTTCTCTATATGGTTAAGAGTCTCTCTTATGGTTTGCCTCCCTCTCTTTTGTTTTTCTTTCCCCTATGTTTATCTGTTTTGTTGCTTAAAATCCACATATGAGTGAAACCATATGGTATTTGTCTTTCTCTGACTGACTTATTTCACTTAGCATAATACATTTTAGCTCTGTCCTATTTTTAAGAATATCTGGATTACTGGATATTTCTATGCTGCCTTATTTCTACTTTTTACATAATAATTTTACAGTCAGTGATGCTGTGCTGGATAATGACTGTGGAGCAAACCCCACCGGTTTTAAATACTGTGCAATGTGTATTTAAGGTGACTGGCTGATGGCAGTCATTTTTCCACTGACCAGTGAAATTTCTTGCTACATGGAAGTTACTAATCCTTGCCTAAGAGATAACATTGGCCTCTCTGAGCATTCATGACCACCCACAACCTTAGTACCTAGAATTCACTACATTCAGTCTACTAAAAGTCTCTGACCCAAAAACAACCTTGGTACCTATGAGTATTTCAGGACAAGAGCAGATGCAAATTGCATGTGTTCATTACTACATGTCTTTGAAAGTTTTGTGTTTGACAAAATATTTTTTATTAAAGCCTCAAACAATAAATGAAATCCATGGTGTGTGATGTTTAGCAAACTCAAAGTGAAAGAAGTCTATTTGAAACAATATTACTTAATGGAGTCTATATACCCAGATTTGCTACATCTGGTCATTGATGTTTATCGATTACTGATAAAAAAAGAAAAATGTGCTAATTAGAAAAAGTACAGGGAGGAAAACATAAAATTACAACCACTTATAGTCTTACCACATAAAGACTGCTAGTATATATGTTTTAATGTTTTCCTTTACAACAGTTGTTGGATGAAATGTAACATACAAATTAATAGATGAACACAGAAGTGGAAAGGTATATACTTGTGTATATAAGGCAACACTGTATGAATAATTTATACCTTGCTTTGTTTTCTCTACATATAAGAATCTTTCTGCCATTAGATTCTTCATGTTAACTATGGCTGCATGATGTTCTAGTGTATGCATCTGTTGGTTCACAACCTCCTTAGGAACTTTCTGGGTGTAATTTGAAACCAGCCCCTGTATACATGGAGGGCAGGGAGAGACCAAAGAAACAGGCAGATGAGTCCAGATTGGTTGGCAGGTTTAATATGCAAGGGAACTTACTGGAGAGGCTTGTCTTGGGCAGAGAGATGAGTAGATTTCTGCATTCACCTTTTGGAATCTTAGAAGTTTCTATTTGGGGGCTCAACTGGCATCAGTCATATATCCAGTCCAGATAGCTTTAACACCACATCTCTGTCCCAAGGCTGTGTCCTTGGAGCAGCTTCTGAGAGCAGAGAAGGCACATGAAACCAACATTCCAAGGACAGGAAAGGGTTGGGGACTACCTGAGTCTAACTCGTGAGTCAACTGGGAGTCATGACATTTTTATGAACCTCTGATATTGCACCCATTGTGATCCAATCTCATATGCTCCTCTTCTTCAATGTGACCTCAGTAGTCAGGAAAGTGTTTCACTAGTATGGAGGTAGCTCATCTGGCAGTAATCTGGCTGCACTGGAAGCAGAAGCCACGGTAACAATACAGGTGCATACAGGAGAAAACACAGGTGAAGACAATTCCCAAGATCAGTGGCCACTTTTTCCATCAACAGCTGCATGATCCCAACCATTGATTTATTAAGTCCTCTAGGCTGGGGGGTCAGATCGCTCAGGGCATTCACTTGTGCCCTCATGTAAATTACTAAAGATCATACATTAGCAGACTCTTCAGGTATGAACACAAAACGTTCTGTTTGGTTAGTGGCACAAGTGCATCTTTGTGAAGCGGTAATAATGGTCCAAAGCTATCCATTTTGGAGGACAGCTTTTCTCATTAGTGTTCAGTAAGGATAGGCTCTGTTGGCTATCATTTAAGGTTTGCTAGGTAAACTTAATAAGAGCTTCTATGTATGTCATAATGTCCTCCAGGCCAACGAAGCTGAAGCTGACAAAGACTGCAGCCAAATGATTGCATCAGTAGACAATAGAAAATGCTCACCTAGCCTTGAGGGGAGGAAGTTGGCAATTGTACCAATGGAGTAGATTTTCCCCTCTTCCCAGGGAAATCCAGGGTACAGCAACCCAACCGCCCAGTAGAAGCCACAGCAAAGGTTTATGCCACACAACACTGGGTCCCATTTGGGGCCACCCAGTGAATACCCGGTGAAGCAACCAGTCAATGCCAAACTAGTTGCTATCCACTAATATGACAGTATGACTACACAGTGCCAGTGATATCCATACCATATCCTTGATATAATTAGATTGATTTTTTTTTAGTCATTTTTCTGTTCCCAACATAGGGGTGCTCAGGTGCTTAGTGTTCATAACCTGGAGTAAGCCACATAAACCCATCCCAAATCTGAGCATAGCCACCCATGGGTGCAATAGTGTACTGTTAGGAACAAGATGCTATGTTCCCACAAACCAAGGCATATTTAGAACTCACACTTGCAGGGACAGGGGCAGTAAAATCAATTCCTTACTGGTTGGGAAATCAGGTGGATGGCCCCACCTGATATCCTTTGGCAGTTGCCTTGGATATTGTTTAGAACACAGAAGACATGCTGTTACTGCATTAACCAAATCACTGTACTTTGAGGATAATCCAGCATCCTTGGCAATAAGCCATCCTCCCTGGGCACTGTACTGTCCACTGTTTCTATCATCCAGTCTGCTTTATCTACTGAAGGGTCCGTTGCTAGGACTCATACCTGATCCAAGGCATCAACTTCCTGATTGCCAGGGAACATCAGTGCCTTATGAGCCAGGATGTGGAAAAGAGTGAGGACTGTCTCAGTCTCTTGCAGGTGGACCCAAATATCTTTCCACATATCCTGATCTCACAAGGGCCTATTCATGATCTACCCCTGGCTTCTTATTTTCTAAGCCATAGAGCTAATCCCTTTAGAACAGCCTCACTGTCAATGTAAAGGATTAATGGCCAGGACTGGTGAGTGATCACCAGAAAAACCACTCTGCGTTCTGCCCGCTGGCTGCTGTGGTTTGTTTCTGTTTCTATCCAGACAGTGTCAGTATTGGGCTGCTTGGCAACCACGGTCCACGTGAATGTGAATGGAATGTCCTTGACTAGATCCATCTGTATACCAGGCATCAGCAGGAATTTCTCCCATTTTCTGTTTCTAGGCCATGGAGGCCACCACAGAAATAGAGGCAAGGGCATTGGGGGATCTGCATATTCTACAAGGCCTAATAGCATTCATATTCCATCCGCAGTCGGCTGGTGGACAGGAAAGTCCTCTGCTGAAAATAGGCATGTCCCTTAGTCAAAGTGGGAGTTTGAACAATGGCAGAGGTGGGTCTATGTTCTTACATACTGTGCCTTTGTGAGAGACTGTGCCTGGGGGACCCCTGTATACACATCTAGGAGCTGTTGCTCTGTGAGAGGATTTCAGATTTCTGCCCACTTCCAGAGCTGGGACCCAAATCCTAGGGGTACTCTCTCCTCTTGTTTCTACCACAGTGTCCAACCCATGCCTTCTGGAATCACAGACCTGTCTAACTCAAATGGTAGCCCTTTTTGGGAGATGCCTAGAGATTTAATCTAGTAGTGTTTACTCTTTGTAGTGTTTTTGCTGTAGCGAAGTCAACTTGCCTCCCTGATCTGCAGTCCCACACATGCCCTTCCTTTACCAGGCAGCATAAGGGACAGAAGCATTGTGCCAGGTGGGGAATAAAAGTCCTCCAAAACCCTAACATCACTAAGGAGGCTTGCATCTCTTTCACATTTTTCAGTGTTGGGTAGTCTTGTACATTACCAATCATCATTTGGGGGACAGCATGTGTCTTATCTGAGCAAATGACTTGCAAAATTTGCAGCAGTGCCTAGTCTTTGAATTTTCAGTGGATTCACTACCCATCCTTCCCTTGCAGATGTTTCAGCAAAGGCTGCAGTGTCCTGCAGAAGAGGCAAGTATGTTAATATTACATCCTTTTTCATGTACTTCTGGATTATTGCTGGATTATTTGAGTCATTATAAGGAAGGGTTGAATATCTGACCATACATGGAGGGCAGCATTTTACATTGTTTTCTTTGGAGAAAATGCCAGAAGTAGAGGTTTGGGGTCAAAGAAATGATTAACTTAATACTATTGTAATGATGGGAAATAACTCTCTCATGCTGTTACATTTTTTGCTTTGCAAATTGATCTATATTAAGAGGTTAACATTTTTATTTAAATAGAAGATAATATTCAGGGGCAACTGGGTGGCTCAGTCAGTTGAGTGTTGGACTTCAGCTCTGGTCATGATCTCACAGTTCCTGAGTTCAAGCCCCACATCAGGCTCTGTGCTGACAGCTCAGAGCCTGAAGCCTCCTTCAGATTCTATGTCTTCCTCTCTCTCTGCCCCTTTCCTGCTCATGCTTTGTCTCTCTCAATAATAAACATTAAACATTATTTTTAATAAATAAGTAAATAAATAATATTCAATAATTAAGTTTTGTACTTTTTAGTTACAAAGCTGACAGTCTATAAGCTGTGTTTATTTACTCATATTTTTAAAAAGATACTTAATCCTCTCAAGGATAAAATTTTGTATATGTGTAAGATATTGCTTTTTCTTTCCATGCTGTTTTGATAACCCTAATTTTTATATCAATATGATTTTATAATTTGCATAATGTCTGTGAGTTTTTACAATGGTAATTATTTTAAATTTCTGATATTGTTTTTTTGTGCCTTTTTTATTTTTTTGAACAATTTCTCCAGAGGTGTATCATTTCATTGATCTCTTAAATAACCTAGTGTAGAAATTTTAAATCACTGGATAAAAGTTTCAAAAATACGTTTGATAATTTGACTCTTAAGGTTTATAATTTTTTTCAACTTTCTTTAGATCAAACTTCTTGTTCTGTCTTTACATTTTTGACATAGTTGCATGTGTCACTAATGTTCAGACTTTTTTTCTTTTCTAACATATACATGTTACTATAAAATTCATTTCAAGTACTGATTTAATTACAGCTCCTAAGTTCTGATATGTTGTATTTTCATTATTTTTATATTTAAAAACTACTGAGATATAACTGACATATAACATTGTGCAAGTTTAAGGTGTACAACATGTTAAGGTGATACTTACATATATTGCAAAATAATTACCATAACAGTATTAGTTAACACTTCCATTAGTTAAAAAGTTTTTCTAATTTTTGTTATCCTCTTTTCACCTTTCTTAGAGGCACATGCCTTAATTTTCAACATACAAGATTTTTCCAGTTATCTTTTATATAGATTTTTTACAATATACAAAGTAGTTAGAGAACTATATAATTTCAAATCTTTGAAATTTGCTCTGATTCAGCCTATGACCAACTGCTGTATATTCCCATGTGCTTTTGAAAAGGATGTGATTTTGCATGAGCGAAATGTTCTGTTGAGTATATTATTTTAAATATGCACATAAATTCAAATCTGTTATATGCATTAGTCAAATATTCACTCTGCTCCCTCATGGTTTTTGGTCATTTATCAATTAATGAAAGATGAATTTGTTTTTATAGTTTTTTTCAGTTTTTACTTTATAATTTTGAACTTTTAATATTAGAGACAAAAATTTTGAATTTTCATATCTTCCTGGTGAAATGAAAGTAAAAGCAACATGAAAAGAGGAAAAAAAAAAGAAACATGAACAAGAGAATAAGAGAAGTTGAGACAACTTACCATAGCTGATAGCATCTTTCATTGCATATCTACAAAAGTTTACATATATTAATATGGGCACCAAATTATCTAAGAGATAAATGGATTAGAATATGAAGTCCAGAATATAGTTTTTAAATGGCACAGAAAATGAATAGGCAAAGGTGTTTGGTACCTCTGTTGTGGTCATGCCAATAAATGACAAAGTCATAAACACTGACCAGACTATAAAGTAAACAAACAATTTAAACATTCATGCAGCACATATTTTTTGAAAGTTATTTATAAGATTCAATTTTTTAATTTTGGAATATCAAAGGAATAATATAGAACTCACAACAATAACTCAAATATATTTTAAATGAATACATTTATTTTAAATGGGCACCATTTTCCTTGTGAAATAATACATGTAAAATGTATCAAACTTCAATAATGAAATACTGAACTAAACTCAATATAAAATAAAATAGAATATTACTTGAATTTCTACCATAAAAACACAATGATTTTCAATATTTAATATACATTTTTTTCAAACTTTGTCTTTGAAGAGTGATATATTAACTCATTGAAGAAATACATATTAAATGTACTGAATGCCAGCGCGTGGGTGTTGGCGATATGATATTGAATAATAAAATTACTTATATATCATATTCTGGATACTGTCCAGAGTCTGTCTACAGGTACTAACCTATTTAATGCTTACTCTAACTTCCAAAGGTAGGTTTTTATATCATTACTTGCAAAGTATAAATGAAGGATATAGTACCTCAGAGGTTTTTTATAACAGGCCTAAGATTATCCAGCTAGAGAAAGAATTTAGGCAGTATGGATAGATTCAGTATTCCAAATAAGCATCTATAGTAAAAGGTAGACTAGTGAAAAGACATTTATAATTTAGTGTTATATATGCTTTGATGTGATAATTACAGCGTGGGCATAGATTAACATGGAAATAACATGAAGAAATACGTATGTTTGCCTTAAAGGAATTCCAGATAAAGTGACACCTAGGCTTCAAGCATGACTCAAGGAAAAATAAATCAGGAAGTGATTATCTTGTATTAACAAATAGAGATGAGGAAGGATATAGGGCTTTTGAAGAGGTGTTGTGGTATACACTCTGAATGAGAAAGCAATGTGAAAATGAGGGTAACATGATATATAGATATAGATATAGATGATATAGAAAGATATATACAGATATAGATATATAGATATCTATATCTATCATCTATCTCTACAGCATATATATGAATGTTATTTCGCACATACCCACAATAATTTACTAATTTATATAATTTAAATTACTTATAACTCACATATTTAGATATGTTTTATCATTTAAGTTTTCTACAAGCTGATTATTATCCTATTATATATGTAAAACAAATATTCACTCCACTTCTCAATGAATATCTCTTTCCTTTTTTCTTCTTATTTTCAGCCTTTTAAAAATCTGTCTTTAGGGGCTCCTGGGTGGCTCAGTCAGTTAATCATCCATGGTTCACAAGTTTGAGCTCCACATCAGGCTCTGTGCTGACAGCTCAGAGCCTGGAGTCTGCTTCAGATTCTGTGTCTTCCTCTCTGTGCCTCCCCAGCTCACACTGTCTCTGTCTCGCTCAAAAATAAATAAACATTAAATAAATAAATAAATAAATAAATATCTGTCTTTAAAAATTTGGAGAAAAAAACTTAATGAAACCACACTATGAAAAAAAAATCTGCCTTTTACTGTAGATATTTATTTATCATGCAACTACTTGTAAACTCCTGGGTCCAAAATTTGATGCCTTCATAATATTGAATATTCTGCTCACCATAAATATATATTTTCCTTGAACTGAATCATGAAGAGTATGCATTTTGGTAGCAGTATAATGTTATTATAAGTGAGTTCTTCATGAGCAAAACATCACTTTATATACTGCAGAATTTATGTCAGATTCTCATGTTATCAGAAAAATTCAAAACTGTTTTTGGTTTTTAATTTACCGCTCTTTTGAGTGTATTACAGCATATCCTCCTTTAACTTCCATAAGTCTTGCTTATTAGGAAAGGAAACAAAAAAGACCCCAAGTGTTTACTGTTATTTACACTTGACTACATGAACGTTTCATTGCCTTCATCTTACATAGACAAATGATCCTATCAGTCTGATAATTCACAAGAAATCAAAAGTTCCAAACTAATGCATAGGATTAGGACCATATATTTCTGTATTGGGGTCTTAGCAGAATATTTCTTTGTTAAGTTAGAGTTTCCTGAAAATTTATTGAAAAGTTCCACAGTAGCAGATATTAACTGGATCATGAACTTGAATTAATTCAAGGTCTGAGATTAATCATATTTTTATGAGTTTCCCTCGTACAAATTGGGATATTAGCTTTTTCATACCATGCACTCAAAAATTATCAAATAAAAATGTATAACTCTGTCATGTTTTTAATACTAAGAAGAGAAAATATATAAGCACAGCTACCATTTATTAAAACCCTAGTATTTATCAAATTGTGTTATAATGTATTATAGGCATTTTATCTCCTTTTCATTTAATTTCTGCAAGAACACTAAGTTATAGGAGGCATTAACTTTATTTTATAGATAATTATGTTGAGACTCAGAGGGTTCTAGTGTCAGGCACAGTGCTAATTAATGTCTGGTAGGCCATAGTTGTTGAATTTTTTTTCATTTTGCAACCCAATAATTTCACAGAGAAGGTAATGTTTATTTTCTCATGAATTATGAAAAGTCCTGAGAAACAGCACTCTTTTTTTCCCTAGTGGATTCACCAAACTTCATACATAGCATTGAAGATAGTCAACATTTTACAACTTGAGTGGCTTATGTAGAATCAGAAAAATAATACAAAATACCTCTGAGGTATTTTTTTATTTATAAAATGATATATTTCCTTTTGTCATGTTATGGTCTTGTGTGTTTAAATACCATTGTCTATAACCCTGTTGTCTCCCATTTCCCCTACTGAAGAATTAATTTCCCATCTCTTCAGTTTACTGTGAGAGTCTTTTACACATCTATTTATAGCACTTAAATGACTATGTTCTAATTATTTCCATATGTCTATACTTCATTCTGCATTATAAATATTTTGAGAACAATACTATAATTTTATAAATGTTGTCCAAATTAGCACTTTGCACAAATGTTGGGATGGGACTATAGTGGGGGATCCTTACCCCTTGATTTAGTGTTCCATCACCTTTTAAGAAAACCATGCCTGACTTTACATTAGACCTTCTTCACTACTCTCCAAGGAAAGAGAATGATTTACTTGTTTGAGGAGTTTGAGAGAAAAAACTTAAAATGCTCAACTCAGTTTCTTCTCTTGTCTACTTTTACATTTCTCTTGCCTATAGATAACACACAGTAGGGACGCCTGGGTGGCTCAGTCTGTTAAGCGTCGGACTTCAGCTCAGGTCATGATCTCAGGGTTTGTGAGTCTGAGCCCCACATCGGACTCTGTGCTGACAGCTCGAAGCCTGGAGCTTGCTTTAGATTCTGTGTCTCCTTCTCTTTCTGCCCCGCCCCCACTTGTGCTCTGTCTCTATCAAAAATAAATAAATGTAAAAAAATTATAGATAACACACATTAAATGTAAATGTAACTGTAAATTACATAAGTTTAGTGCAAAGTTGAGTGACTATTTTGGTACAAGAATACCAGTTTTGTGGGTTTTAGAATGTTGGATGCTGCAGTTGATACTAAATTATATAAGCACATTTCTTGCCTAAGCATACATGGATGTGAAAAAAAATGGGGCTCTGTGGAAAAATTAGTTTTTGGGGCACGTGGGTGGCTCAGTCAGTTAAGCATCTGACTTCGGCTCAGGTCATGATCTCACAGTCTGTGAGTTTGAGCCGCGCATCGGGCTCTATGCTGACAGCTCGGAGCCTGGAGCCTGCTTTGGATTCTGTCTCCTTCTCTCTCTGCCCCTCCCCGACTTGTGCTCTGTCTCTCTATGTCTCTCAAAAAATAAATAAATGTAAAAAATTAGTTTTCAATTTTCAGTGCCAGCATGTAACAGATAAAATTCAATAGCAAAGTTTTTCTGTTGGACTATATTTCTCATTCAAGTGTGAAAAATAGTCTGTGACTTACATATTTTCTAAATTGGCTGTGTTTTCAGCCAGTATTTTATTATTTTTAAAGATTTTGTTTAAGTTTTTAAATTTATTTTGAGAAACAGAAAGAGAGAGCCTGAGCAGGGGAGGGGAAGAGAGAGAGGGAGAGAAAGAATCCCAAGTAGGCTCTACACTGTCAGTATGGTGCCTAACATGGGGCTTGAACTCACCAACTGTGAGATCATGGCCTGAGCCAAAATCAAGACACTTTAACTGACTGAGCCACCGAGGTGCCTCTTAGCCAATATTTTATTAATCTAACTTACATAACCCCTTTAGTCCTATCATATATAAGAGATCAACTTAAGTTTTTAGGTTCTGAAGTAACCACAACACAAGAAACGACCCTATTAACCTGTTTTAGGAACCTCACCTACCTCAGTGATTAGTCTGACTTCCCCCTGGTTGAGGCTAAGCAGAATAAGAAATTTAGGAGAAGGAATTTTGGTTATGCCATGGGCAATTAATGCATAAGATAATTACTTTTGACATTAATTCCCTTGGTCTTTATTTTGAAATTTAACTTTCAAAGAAATTTTTATTTCATTTGTATTATTTCCTTAGGAACTTCTTAATGGGAGACAGTGCTGTTAAAACTTGGTGTGTTCTAATGTCATTCAATCTCATCAAAATCCCTATGATGAATTATATTCTACATATATGCTTGAGCCAAACTTGGGACAAGAAATGAAATAGACTCGAGTATAAAAAACTTTTGAGTTAATTTATTAATATCTTTCCTGATTCGCGGTAATATCATTTGAAAGCAAAATTCATATTGCCAATAGCAGTTCCACAAGTAGCTGCAGAAGAGAAGAGGAGGGCTTTAATTTTCTTATTTTTCCTACAACTGAAGGTCAAATCTATTTAATTCGGGTGGAAATATTGTTAAACAAATCCATCCACTTAATTAGGATTTTCCCTAAATATTGCTTTTCATAAATAATAAAGCTGATTTCTTGTTTCTGTCAGACGTCTTTCTCTTTCTCAGAAATTAGATTGGTAAAATGGGAGTCATTGTAGTTTTGTCTTTGTTTGAGTCATGGACATTTGCCTCCTCCTAACTTTAAGGAACTCATTGAATCACAAATTAAACATTTCAACATAGACTGGAAATTTCCAGATAAAATGCATTTAATGAGAATATCATGAAAAAGACTTGAAGTGGCACTCATACTTTTGATATCTGGAGTTTGGAAATAGTTGGTTTTTCTAACCCTGCAAATCTCCAAATTATTGGACCCCTGGTCAATTTTGACTGCAGATCATAACCAGAGAATGCCCCTATTAGCACAGCTGTCTTCCATCTTACCTCTAGTCTCAAGTTGATTAATTCCTTCCTAAGGTTCTTCCTTTTACTTTGTCTCTTTTGTGATAAACATATGTCCTGAGTTTTTCTAATCTCTTTTGTTAGATCTTTGGGTTTTTCAAGCATATGATCTGCCTTCTAAGCTATTAAAGATAAGAAATTTATCACATTGGCTATAGTGTAACAGGGGTCATCAGACTTCCAACTTCTATATTTATATCACAATGTGAAAAGTCCAATTTGTAAGACAGAGATTTTACCTCCAGTATTAGTACCTCCAATATTAGGTTTATTGTTACATGAAGGCAACACAATTGTAACAAAGATATCTTAAATATGACCGAAATGAAATAGAGATTTTTCTCTTGCATAAGACCCAGAGGACAGGGGTTCCTGGGTGGCTTGGTTGGTTAAGTATCCAACTCGATTTTCACTCAGATGGTGATCTCACGGTGGTAGGGTCAAGTCTGTAGTCAGGCTCTGTGGTGGGTGGAGTTTGGTTAAGATTGTTTCTCTCTCTCCCTCTACCCATCCCTTGCTTGAGCACACACTCTCTCTCAAGAAAAAACAAAAAATCCAGAAGTCATAAATTCAGAGATGACCCGGTAACCATCTTCAGCATGTAGTACTCATCTTTGTGTTTTAAGCCTAAGTTCTAGGATATTTCATAGTATGTAGCAAATGAGGGGGAAAAAGAGGTATCTAATAGCTTTCTTCTAGAGATCGTGAAGTGTGTTGGTGTAATTTCCAATCATAAGCCTTTGGCCAGAACTTGGTCACATGACCAAAACTAGCTATGGGCAATGCTTACGCATGCTATTTACAGGTAGGCTACCATCTTCCCAGAGAAAACTTGGGAAAAGCCAGGTAAAATAGATGTTGATTGGACAACTGGCTGTCTCTTTATATGACGGAATACATTTATTTTGAGTATTTCTTTATGCTTCCTTCTTTACAAAGATGATTTTATGAGCATCTTAAAGTTATGAAAAAGAATATAAGTATGAATTATAACTATTTATTATAAACAGTAATTCAGAGAAAACCACTTGGAGTTGATAACTATCAGTATTTCTTAGGGCTTGATGAAAATGTTAGCCTTTCCATAATTAACACAAGTTCAGAGTACGTATTCTAATGCTTAAAAATCTCAGCTAACAAAGGTATTTAAATTTTTTTCCCCTAGATCAAGACTCTGGCCTATTGTTTTGTTTTGGTTTTTTTTGAAAATATTTATTTATTTATCTGTTTATCTTTTTATTTATTTATTTTTGAAAGAGAGAGAAGGGGGGAGGGGCAGAGAGGAAGAGAGAGAATCACAAGTGGGCCACACTCTGCATGGAGCCTGATGCAGGGCTCGATTTCACAACTGTGAGATCATGACCTGAACCAAAATCTAGAGTTGGATGCTCAACAAAATGAGTCACACAGGCACCCCAAGATTCTGGCCTCTTTTTGGAATTTAAAATATTTTGCTTCCCTGGACAAATAGTCACACATCTTTTATTTTTCTCCATATCTTAGTTGACAAATATTGCAACAACTTTTATTATCAGTATACCTTTCCAATAGACTTTTTGAAGTAGCTAGCTCTGACTATAAGGTATACCTTCGCACAATTTCTCATGTGACACAGCTTACCTGGGCCCTCTGCTTCAAGAGTCTCTCAGAAGGCTGTGATCAAGATGTCAGCCAAGGTGTCAGTTATCTCAAGGTCTATACCAAGAAAGATTCACTTCCCAGCTGACTCACATGGTTATTGGTAGAATTCAATTCCTTGTGAGTTATTAAACTAAAGTTCCTGTCTGAGTGTTGGCTACAGGCTTCTTAGTTTTTTGCCATGACAACTTCTCCAATATGGCAGTCTGTTTCATCAAAGCATTCAAACCAAGAACGTAGTAAAAACAGTCTACAAACATGATGGAAGTCAATGGCTTTTGGTAGCCTAATCACAGGAGTGACATCCTATCACTTTTGTTCTTTTATACTTAAAAGTGAATCACCAGGTCCAACTCATACTCAGGTGGAAGACATTACATAAAGCGTGTGAATATTAGAAAGACGATTATTGTGGTCCATCTTAGAAATATGTCTACCATACAAACTGTGCCTACACCATGTGGGCTGAAGAAATGTGGCCCAGTGCATCAAACCCTTCACTACAGTTAACCGTAAAATCTTTAAAATGTCTTAATATAGTAGATTCATAGGAAGTTATGTCATTCCACATGAACATGTAAATGAAAAATATATGCATAATGCATATTAAAGAAGGCTTTTTATTCATTCATACTTTCTCTCCTCAAAAAACAAACAACCAAACAGGATAAAGAAAGTTATTATTACCTACATATTTTCAATAGGAGACACTGAAAATCCAAAGATTGCCTATAGTTTTAAAGTTGAGCGGTTAACAGAACAACATTCTGTTGTAAGAGCATTCAAAGAGCCAAACTAAAAATAATAAAGCAATTTTTCAATATCATTACTTGATTATAACCAAATTAATCATGACTAGCAAAAACACTAATCAAGCAATGTAAAACAAATTATATACTTGAAAGATTTACAAATGAGTCAAGCTTAACCTAACTTTTCTGAATTCAAATCCTTATTAAAAGATCTTTATCCCACTGGATTTAAGTAAAAGGCTAGCAGGACAATAACTGCTTCCTTTCTCCTAGAAAGAGTAGAAGGCTAATGGAGGATGGGAGCTATAATTTATTAATTTTAAAAATGTAGGTGAATTAAAGTGCTGATTCTTACTTTTTGGTAATATAATTTTTTTTTACAATAATTTTAAATTATTTTAACAAGTGATATATTGTTCTTTGCACCTTTCTTAAAATTTGTACTTTTAAAGAGAAAAAGTAGGAAGCACTTACCCAAATACATTTAGGTTATTTCTTAAGAGATTATAAATCATGTTAATAACATATATTCTATATTATAAATTGTATCTGTGTATAAGTGTGCACATATTTATATATACATATGAATATATATGTATAAACATATATCTCCACATTTATAAGGATAAATTTATAGGATGATATACGAAAAAGTTAAACTTTAAAATATTTCTAGATTTAGTATTCTTATATTTTATTAAATATTTGAAAAGCTACAATAAGACCATTCCTCAGTCTCCTCCTACCACAGCAGATATGTATATAAGAACCACAAGTTGTTACCATTTGGGAATTGAAGATATTTGAAGAAAGAGAGGTTATCAAAAACCAAAGAGGATCACCCTTTCATAAATAACATAGCCAATCAAGAATACTCTAGGGATGAATTCAGAAGATGAAATATCTTAGTTTTACTCTGATCCCTCCCTTCAATCGCATTCTGGGGCTAAGTGTTGGCTGAAATCAACCACAAGTCAGAAGGCAAGGAACCAGATGACATAATTCATACAGAACATTCACTAAGGCATAGAGGATGAATCTGGAGGAGTAAATAGGAGATATTTGACAGAACATCATATTAGACTTACAGAAATAATTGGAAGATTTTCCACCTGCCATTTTATTGGAAATGCATAGATAAGAATGTAAATTTCTGAAAATAGTGATATTGATGAGGGAGCATAAGCCAAGCTGAAGGCAAAGCACAAGCTAGCACAAACCCCACCTCCAGGTGGGATACATGTGGTATTCCTCAGGCATTTCTGACGGCCTAAGAAAAAGGAAAGGACACAAAACAAATGGTTAAACCAACAGGAGTCTCCTTCAGTTTACAGATAACTTAGTAAACTACAAGAAAAAGGCAATCTTATCCATAGCCTAATTTCCAGAAACCTATAGACTCCATTTCCTGGAGCCCTAATATCATACCCAGTAAGATGTAAGGGGGTTTAAGTGCTTGTTATGGTGATGTGGGAAACAAAGGCAAATTAAAAATTAAATTCCCTTACTGCTTGCAGTCCATTGACAAGTCCTTGAAACAGAGTGACCTTCCTCTAGGAGCTCAGCTGCCTCCATGATGACACTCTGCTAGGGGCAAAAGGGAATCTTGGCTTACCATTATCCTGACCCCCCAGGATCCTGTGAGTCTTCTTAAACATACAAAAAAAATCCTTTGTAAACATCCTTTATCTTTAACCCCAAGTATATATTGGCAATTATACTCCAAGTGTATGCCCCCTGATATACGTCTGAAGAGTCCTGACTGAGTTTTACTGAACAGTAATAAATGACGTTTTGCTTACAATAGCTAGCTCCTCAAGGTCCTGAAAACCTTGCTTCCAAAATTCCTTAGAGACTTAAGCTGTCCCTAACCACCTCCCAACCTGAAGGTGTAATAATAGGTCACTCTTCCTAACCCCAGGGCAGCTCTTTTTGCCCGTGGGTCCTGTCCCCATGCTTTAATAAAATTACCTTTTTGCACCAAGGACATCTTCAAGAATTCTTTCTTGGCCATCAGCTCCAAACCCCACCATCACCCCCAAATCCCATCAATATCAAGGCAAAAACTGCACCAGATGAAGTTAATCCAGTAAGGAAGACTATTACAATAGATGAGAGAAATCAGAATGCAGTCTGAACTGAATTTCAATGAAACAGTGAATAGGAGATATTTTTTTAAGGGCTACAGTGGGTGGGATAACAGGTTATCTGTGCTTGTTAATTGGCTTTACCCGGAAATAAGAGTTAACTTTCTCCAATCTTCATGACAGGGTGAGGGAGACATCTGGGGGCCTAGAGGCAGGAGGGGGGGTCTATCTAATGTTTAGTTGGGCTGAGAGAAAATCAATGGTCTCTATTTCTTCAATGGTTGCTTTTATTTATGTTCAGGGAATTTGCAATTCGGCCCTATTTTTTACTTTCTGTACTCAACCAGGTAGGAATAATTCACCAGAGGCATTTCTGCTTTTTTCTGAGCAGGCTCAGCCTTCTGCCTGTGCACAATCTTCCAGACCGCCAGAGATAAGTGGGATTTCAGCAAGGCCTCTGGCTGTCTCTTCTGCTGGATCTCCCTGTTAAATTTCTGGCTGGTCTGCCTTTGTGATGCTTACCCCAACTAGTACTATGACCTCAAGCTAGCTCATATTAGCCTTCTCTAATTATTTGCCACTGAGATCTCTATTGTTTTTGACAGTGCCCTGGGCATAGATTTTTCCACACTCCACTCCAAATAAAATGAGCCCATCTGGCAGTGAGGCAGGGCTGCTGGTTTTTAAGGCCTGGCCTACATGTTGGGGGAAGGGAATCAGTCCCTAGCTGAAATGCCATAGACTCCTAATCTTACCAAGATTTAGTGGGTTCTCTTGAATAAATAATGCTTCTCCATTTGCTAAATTTTCAAGTGGTTATTCTGACAACTTTATTCAGTTCTATTGATGAGGTAGCATTAGGCAAGCTGAGGGCAAAGCACAAGCTAACAACACCCTTCCTCCTACCCCCCTCCCACCCCCACACCAGGTGGAATATGTGTGATATTCCTCAGGCACTCTTTGCTGTCCAAAGGCAAAGGAAAGGGAAAGAAAACCAGTGGTTAACTGATGGAGATCATAGTCATGCTGGATATGAGTCTCCATCAGTTTACAAATATTTTAATAAGTTACAAGAAAAAGTAATCTTATCAATAACCTAATCTCCAGGAACTGCCTAAGGTATTAATGATAATGCTTTACTAGAGGGAAAAACAACCTTAGTTTGACAATAGCTAGGCCTAGGGTAATCTGTGAGTCTTCTTTAGTATATGGAAAACCCTTTAAGAAACTTTGATCTCCCCCAACTCCATAGTGTATAACCAGTCACTCTTCACAACCCTAGTGTAGCTCTTTCTGCCCACTGGTCCTGTCCCTATGCTTTAATAAAATCACCTTTTTGCAAGAAAATGTCTTCAAGAATTCTTTCTTGGCCATTGAGTCTGAACCCCCAGCACTCCAAAACTTCATCAGTATCACTGCTTTGGGGAAATAGGCTTATAATTAACTAAGCTCCTCATTTTGCCATTCTGAAAGTCCTACCCCCTCCACATTCTACACTTTTTTATTCAGAACTTTCTTACCCTTAGATATATAGGATGTTCCCCATCTGTGAGGTTAGAAAAGCTATTCCCCGAGGTCCTTAAGTAAAAAATATTTTATTTTTTCCCTTTTCACATCAGATATCTAATAAAAAATTGTCACCAATCTTATTGCTAAACATTCTCAAATTAGGATTACAATATTGTGGTTTATAATAAGTATAACACAGAGCTACTAAAACTCTTGGAATTTTCTAAGTGATGAGAGCTATAAAGACGTCTTTTGTTAAGTTAATGGTTTACTTTTGTGTTAATGAGCCCTCTAAGGTTGAGGGCATATTGACTAGGAATAGAGGTTTGGAATTTTCAGTACCACACTCTGATCCCAGGGAAAAGGAGAGGGGCTGCATGTTGAGTCAATCATCAATAGCCAAAGATTTAATCAGTTTAGCCCATGTGATAAAGCCTCAATAAAATACCAAACTCATGGGATTCAGAGAGATGTTTTATCTCTTCATCTGGATGGTGATTTGTATCCTTTGATATCCTTTGTCATAAGCTAGTAACCTAGTGATTTCTGTGAGCTGTTCTAGAAAATGAATCCAATGCAAAGAAGGGGGTTGGGTTAGGGGAACCTCTGGCTTATAGCCAGTTGATCAGAAGCACAGGCAAAAGCCTGGCTGAGCCTGGCATCTGAAGTGGAGAGCTGTCTGTGCAACTGAGGAATCTGATGCTATCTCCAGGTGATAGTGTCAGAATTTAACCGAATTATAGGATGTCCAGCCAACATCCAGAGACTTGCTTGCTTGGTGATAGTGTGGAAGAAACCTACCTCCACACATTAGAACAGGGTGCAGAACCCAAAATGAAATGAAGTGCATTTTATTCCATTCCATTCCATACTGTCTTATTTTAGGGAAAAAAAAAAAATCTCTCCTAACTGGTCTCCCTGCTTGACCAGCTTAAAACCAATGTTCCACTATGCTACCACCATAGAATCTGACTGAAATATAAATCTGACCATGACACACATACTTGCTTAAATATTTGACAGAAATGCCAACACTTCTCCAAAATTATAATCTTCTGCCTTATCTAAACCCATCCTACCCACTGTTTCTCATCTTTACTACCCCCCACTTGTACTTTATCTTTTAGTAACATGGATAGTCATGTAATTCCTTGGTACATACTATATTATGTATGTGAATATTATACCATATTTCACATC